>NC_041775.1:0-600000 GCF_900090045.1 Plasmodium malariae | reverse complement strand
GCAGAGAGGGGGTTATATATAACAGGGTATATAAATAAGAAAAATTATAATTTGTTTGGAAATAAATGTAGAAAAAATGATTTTGAAGATAGTGAAGTCAAAATAAAAATTATAAAAAAAAAAAAAAACACTTTTAACAAAAAAAAAGGGGTAGATAAACGTTTATATTCATGGATTGATAATATAAAAGAATTGAGTTTAGATGGTTGGGTTAAATGTGAATTAGCAGGCTGTTTAGAAGCAGTAATTTTTATACATGGTTATAACACAAGTCATTTGGAGGCTCTGCAAATTTTAGGACAAATGGCATCTTTTGGTAATTTCCCGAATTATATTAAGCTGTTTTTATTTAATTGGCCATCAGGAAATAACATTTTAGAATTCTTCATTGCAAAGGATAATTCCAAAAATAAGAAAGTGCACCAAGCGTTTAAATCTTTTCTCGACACACTCAGGAACAACGGTGAGTAACTAATGGTGGTGACAGCGATGGTTCTCATAGAGACAATAGCGGCAATAGCGGCAATAGCGGCAATAGCGGCAATAGCGGCAATAGCGGCAATAGCGGCAATAGCGGCAATAGCGGCAATAGCGGCAATAGCGGCAATAGCGGCAATAGCGGCAATAGCGGCGTTTGTGCACAATTGTCTACACCCCTCTTTTGAAGGCGTATTCAGGGCACAGACCCAGTGTTACATTTGTGCGTTAAGTGTTCAAATGAGTTCATATGTTTCATAAGCAGCTGTGTATATTCTTACCATTTGCATGTGTTATTTCTTAACCTTTTTTTGTTTTTCTTTTCTACGTGCAGGTATAAGGCAAATACACATAATAACACATAGCATGGGGACGAGGATGTTTCTGCTTGCCTTCCATGACATAGTAAAGAGCGAATTGTTTTCAACTATTGATGAAGAAGAGTGTGGAATGGGAAAGAATAATATGATGAAAATGAAGTTAATAACAATAACTATGATGAATCCCGAGTATTACCTAAGCGATTTTGTTAACAAGGAATATGTATTCCTTCGGTCTTTTTGTACTGTTATTTCAATATATTGTGATTCGAATGATAAAGCATTAAAATGGGCAGAAATATTTAGTGGTACAAAATCTCTAGGTAAGAATATATTTGATCTAAATGTTTCTAAAGATGATGTTTATCATTCGAAGAAATGCAATGGTTTTGAAAATTATGTTTTTGATAGTAATAAACTGGACTACTACTCCATTCCAGTGGATAATAGAGGAACAAAACGTGAAATACCTAAGGAGCGCGAATCAAGTGAATTACATGAGTCAAATGAAGAAGGTAATTCTCCCCTTGGTAATTCGTCCAAATTAGTATCTTCCTTTTTTGACTGTGAAAATTTTGATATTTCAAATAAAAAAATGAAAAATAGAGAATTTATAACAAAGCTTGTGCAAAAATTACGAAAAGTTATTCATTTTTTTTATAAAAGAAAAAAAAATATGACCATAAATAATATCAATGAACAACAGTCTATAGATAATGACCAATCCATTTCCAACAAAGAAAAGACACAAAATTTACTGCATCAACCCCCTATGTTCAGAAACACTTTATTAGTCTTTACTGGCATAGAACCAACGTACTGTTATCGTGATAATAGAGATTGGCTAGATGTGGATGTCATTGATACAACGTGGTTAGGATCAAATGTACATACATTAAGACATTCCTACTGGTCTCTGAATAGAGAAATTATTGAAGATATTCGAGAATTAATAGTTACAAGGAAAAGAGCACGGCAAAGAACATCACGATTAGACAGAAGAGAGGGAAATGTATGGGTATATAGAGTAGCCCCATCTCACCTTAAGTCCATATTCGATTCTAATATATAACGTAAAAGCGGGTGCAGTTGTTACCATTAATTTGGTTAAGTGCTACCAATAGGTAAAGAGAAAAAAAAAAAAAAAAAAAAAAAGGGTATAGGAATAGAAACACTGGCAGAGATAAGAGCCGGATATATTATATAGGGAACAAAAAATTAGATGTATGTACACCGTGGGGGAGTCAAAAAAGAAAGAAATAACCATGTGTACGTTATACACGAACACATAAAATACATCCCTTACATTTTATGCAAAAATAAAAAGTGTTCAACAAAATAGTAATTGTGTATATATCCATTACTGGGGTAATCCATGCACAAACAATTTATGTGTTAAATTTTACGTGTTAAGTGATATACATCTCTTTTTAAGTAATCATGTCAACTTCGGTTTTTTGGCATAAGAATTGCGAAGACTATTTTTTTATTAACCTTGCTGTTAATTTTTCTCTCACGCTTAGCGCGTTGGTATGGTTATGCGGGCACAACGGTTACCGCAGTTACCGCAGTTATCTATTCGCCGTTGCTACGCTTGAGTATATCTTGTTATGAACTTATAGTAATTTGTATATTTGCCTGAGCCATCATTTTTCATGTGCAATTTGTTTTTTACAAATTTGCTATTTTTTGTGAGTTCCATAATTAAATTTTCAATTTATTTTCCCTGTATATGTTTGTATATATGTGTGTGTGCACATATATACATATATTTACTTGTGCATACGCGTACGCGTACTTAGGTGTGTATTTGTACAATGCATCAACTTCGAAAATTTTTTTTAAAATATTTTCAAAAAAAATTATACTTAAAAATGCGTAAGTAAAACTACTGAAAAATGTTCGATCTTCATAATTTTTTTTTTTTTTTTTTTGTATTCTCAACTCATCAATATTTTTGTCCTAGCAATATAACGCAAATAAAAAAAAGGCATGTCTTCATTTTATTTACGTGGGATCACTCCGCTTGCTCGGTTTCCTTCAATGGGTTTAGAGGAACATACTTATATCCCTTTATTGCGTATATGATTGGAGACCTGTCAGTGGATGTACGTATATCTACTTATAAATATATATACACCTACGTATATACATATCTGCATATACATACGTACATATATATATAACGATCTGTACACATTTGTATACATGATTACCATGAATTACTACGCATTATAATGTTTTCTTCCGTAGTATTTCCTGTTGAACCTCCTGAATGGCATTATTTCTACTTTCTAAATTCTTAGAAATATTATATTTTTTCATTTCTGGTTTCATAATTAAATGCACACAACATGAGCCCATAGCCATGCATAAAAAGGAAGTGGACACAATGAAGAGGTACTTTCTTAGAGGCACACCTAAGGGCATTATTCTTTATTGAGATGTTGCGAATATATTGCTAGATATCTAAAAAGGTAGATTTACGTAGTTGCTTCATGTTTATACAAACATACACACGTACATACGTGCAGAAGTACATTCGTATATATGTACATTTTTACATGTGTGCATATATGTACAAATTTTATTTTATGCATGGGGCTTCCCTGCTTGTGCAACAGAGAAGGAAACAAACGCCAGCAAATGGATGGACCGTTCTTCTGCACACCTATATATGTCTTTATATATATGTGCATATATATACATGTTTATGTATGTACTTACGTGTACAAGTCAGGCGGCACTAGAACGATGGTGCTTCTGTAATTCAGTTGACCGTAGCGGATCTTATGTTATACCCTTCAAGGGATACAATTAAACGTATATATGTGGTTCCCGTAAATAAACGGTATTTATTTATTTCTATATATTCTTTTTGTGTCAAAAGAGGTACGAACAAAATTAAATATGATAATGATCATTTAAACGCAGAATGAAATTCTTCCTATATTTCTGTTAAGAATGCTTCTTAATGCAATAAGAGGGCACGGGAGAGTGAAAAAATAAAAAAATTTAAAATACCATTTCGGCATTCAAACATTCTATATTATATTTGGACTGTTTGGGAAATATTGTTTTAAAAAAAAAAAAAATATAAGTTTAAGCCTAAATTTACATGAAGAAAATTAGAATTAGAAGTATTGTATGTAAAGAATAAATATTCCTTTATTTTTTTGAGAATGGTACGAAAAAAAAAAAAAAAATTTTTGGAGCTAAAAAATATAAGATGGTGCTCTAAGTACAAGTATAAATAACTGAAGAATTTTATAAATTATAATTATTTTGAAAATGGTGTTTTTAAACAATCGAAATTATGAATAACGATGATTTAAAGTATACCATAAGAACACCGTGCGTAAATATTTATATACACGTCAGCAAGTGCACGTTATCGGTACGTGTTGAACTTGAAGAAATGCATATAACACAGTTTGCACATTTATACCCCACGCAAAATATACATACATATATACATACGTACATATATATATATATATATATATGTGCCAGCTGAACTTAGTGGTGGAAAATGAGGGGAACAAATTTTTTCCGCTAAATTTGATCCTAACATTATGAAGATATACAAAAAGAGTGAGATTAATTTTTTTTTTTTTTTTTTTTTTAGTTGCATTCTTTTTTTTAGACCTGCATCTCATAATGCTGTATTTCCCCGTAGGTTACGTTTCCATCCTGCTATAAGCTTAATATATAAAATATATTTACATATACATGTGCAAATGTATGCGCATATTATTTTACATGCATAATAGTGTTACTAGGGGGATTACCCCTTCGCGTATTCATATGCAGGGGAATAATTATTTACGTATAATTACATATATATATATATATATATATATTGCATATAAGATGGGTTTAAAATTATTTTAGACATAATTTATTTATATCATCATTAATAAGGCGCAATTATAAAAATAAAAGTATTATAAAAAAAATGCACGTTATAAGTATACAAAAAATAAAACGATGTTCAAAATAAGGATTGTTAAGAATAATTGATACTAAAAATTAAATTATTGTTCATAATAAGGCGAGTGAAAAGCTGTGTTCCATGCTTAAAATGCCATTATCCTTTATTTCTCAATACACTCTTTTTGTTTAATTATTTTTTCCTCGTATTACTAATAAAAATAGCCGCGCTAGTTCGTTATTATTATTATATAGAGTTGCAATAGTATTTTTTTCCCCCTTAACACTTTTGTATTTTTTTTTTTTGGTAATTTTCCACTTTACTTTTTTAAGTGAACACTTGTATTTTTTTTTCTTTTTTTTTTCATATATTTTACATGCCTATTTATATAATATGTAACTGTTAAAAAGGTGCCATATAGGCTTTCATTTCTTAAGTTATTTAACAAAATTATGCAAAATTAAAGCGGGTTAAAATTTTGAACAATTTCGCATTTTTTTAAATTAATAGAGAAATTTTATATTTTTTCGTTTCGTTCTGTTTGTTTGTTTGGTTGGTTGGTTGTTCGTTTGTTCGTTTGTTCGTTTGTTCGTTTGTTCGTTTGTTCGTTTGTTCGTTTGTTCGTTTGTTCGTTTGTTCGTTTCGTTTGTTCGTTTGTTCGTTTGTTCGTTTGTTCGTTTGTTCGTTTGTTTGTTTGTTTGTTCGTTTGTTTGTTTGTTTGGTTGGTGGGTTGTTCGTTTGTTTGTTCGTTTGTTTGTTTGTTTGTTCGTTTTTTTTTTTTTTTTTTTTACTTTTTTCCGGCCTATTTTTTTTATATATCCTTTTTGTGGCTTTCCTCTATTTTTATTTTTCGTATTATTATGTATTATGTATAATTTTCGTATTCCAGTATGATACGCATGTTTTTCTGCTTTATTATACATATTATATATATTCATGTTACTACATACTAATTTTATGTATTTTTAAAAATATTATGAAGCTGTTTTCTTGTTAACAGTAAATAATGAAGTGCTTATAATCTCATTAATCTATTATTTTCTGCGTTACTTTTACAACTCTGTATGCAAGATTGCCCAAATAAGAAAGAATAAAAAAAAAAAAAATAATTAAAAATAAAATAAAATAAAATAAAAAAAAAAAAAATAAAATAAAATAAAATAAAATAAAAAAATAAAATAAAATAAAATAAAATAAAAAAATAAAATAAAAAAAAATAATAAAATAATAAAAAAATAATGAAAAAATATAAAAACGATGGTCCATAAGTTTTACAATTATTTTTACTGTGGCGTTTAGTGCTTAACTTTTTTTTTTTATTTTTTTGTAATTTTGCATTCCTTTTGAGGATTTAAAAGTTCGCAATTTTTTCTACACTATTTTTTGCATATTTTTTGTGCTCTTGTTTTTTCCAGTAAATTAAAACATATAATAAGTATTCCCTCTTAATAAGTTGAGGCTGCTTTGTTCATATAGCATATATATATATATATATATATATATATATATATATATGTATATATGTATATATATGTATTTATTTACGCGTATATAGTATATATATACATAAATACATACATATGTGTACATGTGCACGTTATATATATACGTATGCATGTATTTGTTTGTATAAGTAAGTATATGCTCCCACCCCGTTTTATTTTTTATGTTTGTCGCATATTTTTTTCATTTCATCTTTTTTTTCTTGTTCTCTCTAATGGCCTCTGTTCGTTCGACGGAGAAGGCCATGAAAAAAGGGGGAAGTGGTTGTACGCTAGCTGCAAATTTAAAGCTAGATGGAAAACCAAAAGTGGATTCGTTTAATAATAAAGACGGTTTATCAATAAAGACATACTCATGGCAAGTTAAGGACCCCCAAGGTATTATGTTTTTAGTGCATGGTTTAAATACGCATGTAAGATTAGAGTATTTAAGGCATAATGTGGAAATAGAAGGAAATAATGAAAGAGCTGTATTGAAAGATGCTGACAATTATTACATATACAAAGGTAGTTGGATAGAGCATTTAAATAAACAGGGTTACTCAGTATATGGTTTAGATTTACAAGGACATGGCCAATCGGATGGATGGAAAAATTTAAAGACGAATGTAAAAAAGTTCGATGATATAGTATATGATGTATTACAATATATTAATAGAGTACATGATACGTTATGTTTATCACATAAAAGAGGTACTAATGGATCTATTCATGATAATATTACTAATACAAAAATTCCACCATTTTATATTATGGGTCTATCTATGGGGGGTAACATAGTTTTAAGAATTTTAGAAATTTTAGGTAAATCAAAAGATAGTAATAATAAATTAAATATACGAGGTTGTATATCATTAGCTGGTATGATATCAATAGACGAGTTAGCAACAAAAGCATCATATAAATATTTTTATATCCCTTTTTCAAAATTTTTTGCTACCTTTTTTCCAAGTTTAAGAATTAGTCCCACATTACATTTTAAAAAATTTCCATATATTAATGACATTTTTCACTTTGATAAAAATAGATATAATAAAGCTATAACATGTAAACTAGGTTATGAACTTTTAAGTGCAATAGAAAATTTAAATAACGATATGGTACACTTACCTAAAAATATACCAATACTCTTTATACATTCAAAGCAAGATAGTGCTTGTTTCTTTGGAGGGGTTCAAACATTTTATAATAAAATTGATTCAGATAAAAAAGAATTACACATTTTAGAAGATATGGATCATGTGTTAACAATGGAACCGGGCAATGAACAAGTCTTAAAAAAAGTCATTGAGTGGCTTTCGAATGTTTCTTAAGTGGCTCGCCATTGGCACAAACAAAAAAAAAAAAAAAAAAAAAAAAAAAAAAAGAGATATGGTTAATGTATTTGAATCAATCCGACATGATAGGTATTATCTCTCTCTTTCCCCCCCCCAACCCAAAACATGTGTGAACTTTTCTTTTATACGTGGAAATGTGCATATGGGAAATCATTTGGGACGTATGTATGCATAGTCATATATAACTCCAAGATGCAACTTAACGCAATTTATAATGCACAACAAATTGTACACTAATGGAAGACGTGCGCCGCAGTTTTTATACTCGATTTTAGAGATATAATGGGGATTATTTGATAACGTTTGGTTTAACCCCTTCCTTTTATTTTCTTTTTAATTTCTTTTTTTTTTTTTTTATTTGGAAATTTCTTTTTAATTTCTTTTTCTTTTTTTTATTTGGAAATTTCCTTTTAATTTTTAATTTTTTTTATTTATATAAATAATATAAGAAAAGGAAAAGTAAAAATATTTTTTATTTATAACTCTTCATAGCACTTTGTCACAATATGTTTTACATTAATTTTCATTTCTAGCAAACCTTAAGTTTTTTATTTATATAGTTAATATGTATATATTATTTTGTATATACTACGTATGTTTGTACTATTGTTTATATTTATGTGCGTATAATCACCTATATTACTTATAGGTATTCATGTAAATATTTTACTACTTTCACATTGGACTTTTAGCAAAATTGATAATTAAAATTAAAAAAAAAAAAAAAAATTTCTTTTCTTATAACGTCTTCGGAATAGTAAAAGCATATGAGACTAATTTATCATGGCCCCTTTTATCTTTATATATACATGTATGGAATGTATATATACATATATATATATATATATATATATATATATATGTACATTTATATTTTAAAATAGTACTCCCACCTAGCAAATATTCTTCGTATTTTTGTTCCTTGCACGCAAAATAATTTGAGCCGAGATACTAATTTTTTCTTATTTCTCTCTGGAGAAGAATAAATTATTTTATATGTATAATTTTTTTTTTTTTTTTTTACTTTACGATAATATAAAAATAATTAATCTAAATGAAAAAAAATAAAAAATTATAATATTTTTATTTTTTTTTATTATTATTATATATCTATATATAAATACATATATATATTTTATATTTTTTACAAATAGTTTAAGCAAAAATAATATTATTAATCGATCCGTAACCTTACTGCAAAAAAGAAAATTATATTTTTTTGAAATTCTCAAGGGATTTTATTATTTTTTTTTTTTTTTGTAGAATTTTGTTCATTTTTTAATTATTCTCTATTTTTAACCATTTTGCATGTTTCAAAATATTTTGTATATTTTTTACAATTTTGTATATTTTTGACCGTTTTGTATTTTTCCGACTATTCTGTACTTTTTTGGACTATATCGTATTTTTTGGACCATTTCGTATTTTTTGGACCATTTCGTATTTTTTGGACTATTTCGTATTTTTTCGACGTTATCGTATTTTTTCAGCTGTTTCGTATTTTTTCAGCTGTTTCGTATTTTTTCAGCTGTTTCGTATTTTTTCAGCTGTTTCGTATGTATTCAGATGTTTCGTATATTTTCAATTGTTTCGTATATTTTCAACAATTTTGTATATTTTTTTTAATACCTTTTTTTTCATGTCAATTTTCTGATATTCAAGTTTTTAAAATATGATAACTTTACGAACAGTCATAAATATATTTTAAGGCATATTAGAACATTTCAAGGCATTTAAGACAATTTAGGACATTTAGTTTTTTAACGAATTTGTGTATCTAGGTCTTTTATTGTTTCTTTGTAATATATATATATATATATATGCTGTGCGTTGCCTTATAGTTAACTTCGCATATTCTTTTTCTTCCTTTTGGACAATTTAGTCCCATTTTTAGGTCTTTTTTTTTTTTTTTTTTTTTTTATCTCTAATTAAAATAATCGGCATTTTTATACAGGAAAAAAAAAAAAAAAGATTTAATCTAAGTAATACTACATACATATATATATATATATATATATATAATATATATTTACATACATACACTTAGTAACTTTTACCCCGATTGAATCAAAATTTCCATCTGCACACTTATCTTCTTTGGTATCAAAAAAAGATATGGCAGAAAATTTCGAAGAAACCGCTCCAGATAGTCAGGTGATGACTGTACAGAACAATTTTGAAGAAAGTCTAGATGGAAATCCCAAATTAGGTTCATTTGTTAATAAGAATGGGCTGTTGCTTAAGACATATGCGTGGTTAGTTAAGTATCCAATAGGTATTATGATATTAGTGCATGCTTTAAATTCTCATGTTCGTTTTGAATATTTAAATCATAACGTAGATATACAAAGTAATGATAAGGTTGTATTAAAAGATGCGGACAACTTTTACATATACAAAGATAGCTGGGTAGAGCATTTAAATAAACAGGGGTTCTCAGTATATGGATTAGATATGCAAGGTCATGGTGAATCTGAGTGTTATCAAAATGTAAAAACGCACATAAATGAATTTGACGACTTCACTGAAGACATATTACAGTATATGAACATAATTCACAATTCGCTATCCCAGGAGGAGGATGAGCATACAGGTAGCATTGGAAGTGAGACAACAAGTGGACTAAGTAGCAACGGAGGTTATCTTCCAAGTGATCAAGGAAGTACTGGAATTGATGAAGCAGGTGATCTAAGCGGCATTGGAAGTGAAGGAACAACAAGTGTTCAGGGAAGCACTAATGGTAGTGACCTTCCAAATGGTTGCAGCAACATTAGCTGCAGTGTTAAGGGTTCAAAGAAGAAGGTCCCGCCGTTCTTTTTAATGGGTTTATCAATGGGAGGTAATGTGGTATTACGAACTTTAGAACAAATTGGTAAATCTGAGGAAGATAGTGATAATAGAAAATTAAATATAAGAGGAGGTATAACACTAGGTGGAATGATATCAATTGATAGTTTAAAGGAAAAACCTATTTTTAAATACTTCTACTTGCCTATATCTAAAGTAGCAAATTATGTTTTCCCAACTCAAAGATTTGGTCCAGCCTTAAATTTTGAGATGTTTCCATATGTTAATGATTTATATGCTTTTGATAAGCATTGTTATCCTAAGCCTGCAACTAATAAGCTTTGTAATGAACTTTTAAAAGCAGTAGACAACTTACATAATGATATGAATTATATCCCTAAAAACATTCCACTGTTGATTGTTCATTCAGTGTTAGATAGTGCTTGTTGTTACAAAGGGGTTAAAAATTTTTTCAAAAAATTAGAAACAGAAAATAAGGAAATGTTTACTTTAGAGGATATGGATCATGTACTTCCCCTGGAGCCTGGAAATGAGAGGGTCTTAATGAAGGTCAGCGACTGGATAACGCAAAGAGTGGATGCAATCCGCTGTGCAGATTGCGATGATTGCAGTGATAGTAACGATGATAATGGAAGTGCTGCATGTAGCGGAGATGCCAGTAGTATCGATGATAATGGAAGTACCGCATGTAGCGGAGATGCCAGTAGTATCGATGATAATGGAAGTACCGCATGTAGCGGAGATGTCCGTAGTAGAAGCGATAATGACAATGTTAGCAGCAGCTGCGCCGAAGACGAAGTCAGCAGTTGCGGTAACTGAAGTAGTAGGCTTTAACAGCATATAGCAGCAAATAACAGCAAATAAAAAAATTATAATTTAAATTCAATAGGATCTTTCGTGCGAAGAAAAATTAAAGGCAAAAAATTTGCCAAAAAAAAAAAAAAAAAATTAAAATATTAAAAATAAAAAAAATAATAAAATAGTAACAATAAAATAATGATAAAATAGTAACATTAAAATTATAAAAAAAAATGTAAAATTACAAATTATGCTTCACAAAATGCACATATCTTACGGAGTACCTTAATTTGGTACTCATATGCGCATAATATTCATACGGTGAAGAACTGCCGTCGATGATGTATATATATATATATATACATGTTTGTATGTGTGTATTTTATACCATAATTGTGGACATGTCAGTTCAACATCGTATGCGCAGTTGTACCAGTAGACAATCAGGTATTTGAATAAATGGTAAAAAAAAAAAAAAAAAAAACTGTAGTGCCTTTTGAACGCATACCTTATGCGCCCCTTACCTATTTTTTTGACCCCAAAAAAAAAAAAAAAAAATTTTGCATTATTATATGTATATACAAACACGTTTACCCACAAACGTATACACACATATATACATACATGCATATATATACACACATATATACATACATGCATATATATACACACATATATACATAATGCATATATATACACACATATATACTTTATGTGCACATGTATACTTATATGCACATATATATACACATATATACATGTATATATATATATATTTGTATATGCATAGCAAGAAAACACCGTCATCCGGGTATAGAGGTGTTTTATTGTTGTATGATGCTATTTTGTGCAAAGAGTAACCATTCGGATTTTAATATTTCATCATTATATATAATCCATTATATCGCCCTGTGTATTACTCATTACACAAAATTATTTTTATACTATAGTATTGTATTAACCCGCGAATTACTACCATATTATCATAAATTTGCTATATGCTGTTATGGTAGTTTAATGGCTACCTTTTATTTCATTTAATGATAATGTTAGATTTTAATTATTGGTTATTCTTTAAATTAATTAATGGTTATTTTTTTTTTGAATTTATTTATAAGGTTAATTTTATAGTACCTTTGTAAATTGTTGTTGTTGTTGATGATTTTTTTTTTTTTTTTTTTTTTATTTTTAGTTGATATTACATTTTTTGATTATTTTTAATAATATTTTAAAATTAACCTTATTTTTGTATATATTTATTATTTTATTGGTAACCATAAAAACAAATGGGGTCAAAAGAAGATATCATTTGTAGGTAATATGGTGAAACTTTTCTTGTACACAATGTACTATATAACTTATATTAACTACATATTACCCATTACCATATTAATGCTTTATACATAAGTGACAACATCTTATGTGCGTATAACAGTTAACGTTGGTTCCATTTAAATAGAGTATGTTTAAGAAAACCTCTTTCATTGAATTTAAAAAATTGCGTAAGCCCTTTCATTAATTTCGGGGAATGTTTCCTTCACTTATTCCGCATAGTATAATTCTTTTTACATTTTTTATATTGATTATATTATATTTTCTTTTCGGTAAAATATCATTACATGACAACTGTGCAATTATGCATTTACTGGTACACGCAAAAATACGTGTAGTATTAAAAATCATTGCCTTGCCATCTTATGTTATGAATGTGCCTTAATACGAAACTATTGAAGAGAAAAAAAAAAAAAATAAAAATAAAATAATATAATATACATATATGCATATATGTGGTTTTTCCTACCCGTTTACGTAAGCATATGCAATGTTATAAGCAAAGGGGGAGAAGAATTTAGGCATAAAAAAATTCTTTTCAGCGGACTCTACAAAAATGCAGTAATAACTGCTTAGAAAAAAAGTAAAGCGGTAAACAGGTATAGATATAAAGAGATGAACAGGTGAGGTGAGGTGAAGTGATAAACAGATAAACAGATAAACAGATAAACTGATGAACTGATGAACTGATGAACTGATGAACTGATGAACTGATGAACTAAAACAAAGGAATTGAAATTTAACAAGCTAAATTTTAGCAAATAAATAGGCCAAATACACAGGAAATAATCTGCGCAAAATATGTTCGATTATTCTCACTTGTGAAGAACAATTCACAGCATGAATGGGGCTAAAAGAAGAGGTAAAAAAAAAAGAAAAAAATAAAGAAGCAGAAATAGAAGTAGAAATAGAAATAGAAACACGTATAGTAAAGAAATCTTCTTTTTTTTTTTTTTTTCCTCTTTCTTTTTTACCTCTTCATTTTGCCAAATTCCCTCCTGCTGATATTTAACATTTACATTTTCCACCACTAGTAGTTTATAAAAGAACAAAAAAAAATAAAAAACATATTTTAATTTTTTTTGCATATTTCTTTTTTTAATGTTAAATGTGAGACACATAAGATGGTTACTTTTTTTAGCGGTGGAAAACGGAATTCTGACAATTCTGAAAATTCTGAAAATTCTGACAATTCTGGCAATTCTGACCATTCTGACAAGGGTATATTTGACAAGGATGAAAATGACAAAGACAAAGTAAAAGGCAAAAGGAGTAGCTCTAAAAAGCAGTCAGTCGATAAAATTGAGAAGCCTCCTAAGAGCAGCTCTGGTATTACAGACCATGGGAAGGTATCCAAAAAGAATGATAACAGAAGGAAGAAAAATGAGAAGGACGAACAGATGGCAGCAGTTAAAGAATTAGATAAACAAAATGATAAGATATATAAATCTATATACGAAATAAATAATAACTGTTCAGACACGAGTTTTTTAAACTACAACTCTATACCCTGGGTCTCTTCCTTTTTTAGTTTAAAAGACGAAGATTTTGCCATTTTTGGTAATGAACTAAAAAAAAGAAATATATTTAAAAGATGCTTTCAACGTATCCATAAAAACAGGAGAAGGAGGTGTATGTCTTTTAACCCTTATAGAGTTCCTTTAGTATGTAAAAAAATAATACTTGAAGAGATGTTAATATCTGAACCGAATATAAACAAAAAGAAAAAGAAGAATAATAGTAGTAATAAGAAAAATAAGAAGAAAAAAAAAAAAAAAAAAAGTGGTATGATGCCTTATGGGTATTTTTACAAAAATTTTATTATGAGAGGTAAAAAAAAAAATTGGCTAGAGACTCATATGTATCATAGTAAAAGATTTCGAATGATAAATATGTATGGGTATAAACTTGCTTTAAAAAATTGTAGTAAAATAAGTAGAAGGATATTTAGATATAGCAAGAGGAAGTCACTAATACATGACTTGTCTTATGTGGAAATAATTCAACTAAGCGCTCATGAAAATATCATTATTGACATTCTGAAAAAGTGTACTAATGTTCTTCAGGCAAACATGCTAAGGAAAAAATATTTGCTAGGACTACTGTTAGGAAAGATTTTTATTCATAGGTATGATCCTGATGAGTTCGCCATAGGAGGTGGTGCATCGAGGGGTTCATCGATGGACATTACTGGTACTACCGCCAACATGACTGCTAGTTCTAATGCTAATGCGTCTGGTACTTATGCCAAAACGGCTGATAGTACTGATGCTATAAAGAGAACAGATGCTTCTAACCAAAATGCATGTACGGTAAACAGTATATCTAATCCGAACTCCTTTGATGGAAGTAATTTTTTCAGTGCAAACAATTCGCTAATCTGCCCAGCCTACTTTTTATGGCGTTCGAAATTGAAGTCGTACAAGTATTTTAAAAAAATTAGTAATAATAAGATGAAGGAAAAAAATAGTGATAGTATTGTAACTATCTCTAATGTGAGCGAGGCTATGAGGAACCATCTTAATTACAATTGCCATAGTTTTCAAAAAGAAGAACATGGAACAGAGGAAGAAACAAAAAGAGATCTGTGGGTATTCGTTCACCCAACGTGCTTAAAAAAAGTAATTGAAAATTTCCAAAAAATTAATAATTCTCAGGTCATTATAAAACATATAAAAAATATTTGTATGTATGAATTAATGGGACCAAAGAGTTTTCAACTGTTAGTAAACATTTTGAAAGTAAAAAATAAATATTACATGGAAACACAAAAGGATCATGTCTATAATTATTCTTATGAAGATATAACATTGCCATATGACTTTGTAATTCCGTTATATGCCATCTTACCAAAGAGTATAGGTCCCTTTTTATTAAATTACAAAGTTAACGATAGCAAGGAGCAAAAATGGGGGAACGAAGAAATAAAGAGTGTTAATAATAACAACAAATGTAGTAATAGTGGGAATAATTATGACCAAGTCAGGGAAAACAAACTTTTCAATGATAAAAAAAAATACGATAATTTTATTGAAAACTCTTTTGATTATTTAAAAGAAAAAAATGGAAACGCAGTTTTAAATATGAATAAATTTAGCCCATATGATAATAATATTCTTATGAATGAGAAAATAAAACAAAACGTGATAAAACATATTAAAGTTAACAAATATGAACATGTTAGGAGCAGTAAAAAAAAAAAAGTCAAAACATGTATAATGAAAATGCTCAAAAATAACAAGAATATTGAAAGCTATGATGTAATCAAGCAGAGAAGGGAATCAGATATGTTGTTTATTAATATGGGTGAAGAGTGTAGCTTAGACAAGTCAGCAGTAACAAAGGTGGTGGGCGCAAGCGCAGAGACAAATGTAGAGAATAAATATGTTTTAAGAAAAATGAAGGGAGATAGTAATTCATTCCAAGGAGGCCAAACAACCGAAATGGACAACTTATCTAAAAAGCATGTATGTCTCAGCAAGGAGAAGGAAAAAGAAAAGGAAGAAAAGGAAAAAAAAAAAGGTTTTGAATCATTTAGGAATGAGAAATTATTACAAAATTATGTGCACGAATTTTTGGAAAATTATGATAAAAAAAAATGCAAAAAGGAGGGAATATTGGAAAGAAATGAAATGTATGATATGTACAGAGAATTAAAAGAAACAAAAGAAAAAATATCGCATAATATGAAAAGTTATATTAAAATACCCATATTAATTATAAATCAAACAAATGGGAATAATAAAAGATACTTTATTTTATGTCCATCCAAAAAAAAAAGCACCGTTTTATTTCATTTGTTAGTGCGAAATGGTTCCATAGCAATAGGTTTAAAAGAAAGAGAAAAAATTCTGAAATGTTCAGAATTTTTATGTTACCCTAAAGATTTCCCAGATTCATATGGAGGTATTTTATATAATAACTTTAGGGAAGAATTATCAAAAAAAAATTATTTTAAAAAGCCAATTGGGAAAAGAATAAATTATTATTGTTTAGGTATTAACAATCCTTTTAACTATTCATGGTTTTGTATATACCCATATAATGAAAACATTAAAATTATAAGATGTACTGATCCGTACAATCAATTTTTAATTAAAACTTTTTTACACCGATTTCTTACCATATCATTCAAACGAATTTATTCATTGGACACCTTTGAAACATTTGACAGTTTTATGGAAGAATTTAAAACCAAATTTTTTGTTTTCTCATCTTTTTATATCTCTGTTTATGTGCACGCGCATAAGGGTGGTACACCAAAAAGGATGGCCCATGTTTGTTCCCTGACGCTGAAGAGGCTGATTAAGCTTTTTATGAGTAAGGACCTGGAGGGGGGAACTTGCGCCACGCCCGCATACACATACATATATATATATATATATATATATATATATATATATATATATATATATATATATATATATATATATATATAGATATATATAGATATAGATATAGATATAGATATAGATATAGATAGATATAGATATAGATATAGATATAGATATATATATATGATATAGATATAGATATAGATATAGATATAGATATAGATATAGATATAGATATAGATATAGATATAGATATAGATATAGATATAGATATAGATATAGATATAGATATAGATATAGATATAGATATATATAGATATATAGATAGATATACCCATTCTTATGTACATACACGCACATATATATAAATGTATTTATATATACCCATGCATACGTACGTACATACATGTATATCCGCTTTTGTGCTTCATGTCTATTTTCGCGCTTAACGCGCAAATTTAAAAAAAAAAAAAAAAAAGCACCAAATATAACCTCAAGCAATAGTTCGGAAAGCCGCATTTCAGCGCTTCATTAATATGTAAGCTTCAGTCCTAATTTTTTAATCCTTTTTTTTTATTTGAATAGAACAAGTGGGTACAAATAAATTGCATGAGTGGGTTATGCACAAACGAATAAGACACACAAATAAGAAGAAGGAAAAAATAAAAAAGTTCAAAGAATCAGTAATTCATAAATATAAAAACCGAATAATGAAAAAGAGTAAATCTGCAAAGGGAGATGTTAAAGTACAGACAAATGGACAAATAAAGGGGGATATAAATTCAAAAACGTGTGAAAAGAAAGATATAGATGAAATAATTTTACCATCGAAAAAAATAATTGGTTATGTTTCAAGTGGCGGACATGTGCTGTCAAAAGGATATGGGTACGGAGTTGCACACATTTCTTTTTATTTACTTTTGCAGAATTTGCTGCATCATATATTTGCCTTGAAACTGAGTAAACCTTAAACTAAAATTGAAATATAATAAAAATTATTATTTTATTCAGTATTTATATATATATATATATATATATATATATATATATATATATGTATACCTATCAGTACATTCCATTATTTACCTGCACACATGTACATGCACAATGTTTTCTTTAACTCTATTCCTTTATAGTGGCGTCCGATCCACTCAAGATAAATAACAGAGCAAAGGAATTTCCATCTTTAGCTTTAATTAGAAATATTGATTCGGTGCATTACTATCCTGGTATGCCTTCATTTCATCGTCAGTTTGTTGTATCATTATGCTGCGCATTTTTTATATGTCTCCTTGATAATTTTTTTTTTTTTTTTTTTTTTTTTTACAGTTTGGCTTAGCCTAGTAACGGAAGATAAGTACCTGCCTTTTTGATCTCTGCAATATGTGTACTCGTATATGTATAAGCATAAATATATATATGTTTATATACACGTATATGTATAAGCATAAATATATATATGTTTATATACACGTATATGTATAAGCATAAATATATTATGTATGTATATATACACGTATATGTATAAGCATAAATATTATTATGTATGTATATATACACGTATATGTATAAGCATAAATATTATTATGTATGTATATATACACGTATGTGTATTTATGCAGGAAATGCCCATCAACTGAGTTGTTGCTTCATTCATCAGTTCCTCTTTTACCATGAATTCTTTTTTTTTAATTTTCACGTTATTTGTTTAACTTTTTTTATTGTTTATTTTTGTTTAGCGCCATTTAATTTATACATGTGCATATAGCTATGCAAAATTTTTTAATTTTTCGAGTTAAAAATAAAACTCTTATATGCTTTAATTCGTTTAAGTACACAAATACATAATTCGAAAGAGACAAATTTTAAAACAAAAAAGAGGGTGAAGTGGGGAGACGAAAGGAGAAGAAAAAAAAAAGGAAGTGAAATTATGTAAAATGATGAAAAAAATGATAAAAAAATGATAAAAAATGATAAAAAATGATAAACAAATGATAAACAAATGATAAAAAAATGATAAAAAAATGATAAAAAATGATAAAAAATGATAAAAAATGATAAAAAATGATAAACGAATGATAAACAAATGATAAACAAATGATAAACAAATGATGTAAAGACAACTTAAAAGAATGTTATGATGAATGTTATGATGAATGCGTTTGTCCAGAGGGGTACCCAAAATTTTGTAGCTACAGCTAGCATTTAAAGAAGGGTAAAAATATAAAAAAAAAAAAAAAAATCCTCCAAATAATTATCTTATTTTTGATATTAATTTAGCACAATGTTCTAGTAGGATGATAAAAAAACATCTGAGTTTATATTTTGCATATAAATATTTATATACTCATTAACTATTTCGAAATTAATATCTTCTAAGAATATTACTCCTCTTGTTTCAATTATTTTTAAGTCATCTGATACGGTACCTTTTATGCCTACGTATTTTGTATGTGCTTTGAAATTCCTGTCTTGGATGACACACTCGACACATTTGCCTGAGAGCAGAGAAACAAAAATTATTAACTCAACATTTTCACGTAATATCCTCACTCAACTCTTTCACGCAAAAATGTAGATATCAATTTTTACGCATAATTTATGGACAAATGTAAAAACGTGCTTGTGTGTGGCACTTATGTAAGCTTCATTAATGTAAAGTTTTTACATTACCATTTACTGATTTTAGGCTAATTTTATTATCTTCTATTCCAACAACTTCTCCTATAAAAAATATCTCTTCATTTATAAAATCAGACAAGTATTTTTCTGATATAATTTTCCCCACTAAGCTATTAATGACATTTGCATTATTCTGATTTGCTTCGACATCCTTTTCATCAAATGCATTGTAATTTATATTATTTTTTGCATAAGGGCTGGAAACATGGTCAGTACTCTCAACATAGTCAGCATTGTCAACGTTATGAACGTTATTAAAGTCTTCCATATTTTTAACTTAAGTTTTGTACAGGTATACTTTTTGCTTAATTTTTCCCTTTTAATTTTATTTTACGCTAACTTTTACTTAACTTTGTGCGGAACACATAGCCGTAAGGGGGTAAGCTTTTTTTTTTTTTAAATGAATAGATAAATATATACACATATATATATGTATATAAACATACATATATATATATATATATATATATATATATGTGTATATATTACACGTTTAGCGATGCGCGAATAACGGAAAGGGGGAAAAAATGAGAAAGGAAAAGTTTCCTTTTTCTTATTCTCAAAACTGGGTATCTCTTATCAGTTTTTCATTTATTTTCCAGATATTTTTATGTTATATTTTTTTTCTTTTTTTTTTTTTTTTGTAATAGGGAGGTATAAACATTTTCTCATTCAATCATCAGTTGTTTATAAAATGGATAACTGTATTTGTTAATTTGTTAATTTGTTTATTTGTTTATTTGTCAATTTGTTTATTTGTTTATTTGTTAATTTGTTTATATGTTTATTTGTTTATATGTTTATTTGCTTATTTGTTTATTTGTTAATTTGTTAATTTGTTTATATGTTTATATGTTTACCTATTTATTATTTAACTGTTCATTTATAAGGCGTGTAATTCTAAAGCATACTTCGTTACATGCGGGAGGTCATTGATACATATTCTTACCAGAAAAACTGTGAAATAACGGGATAAAAATTTACATCGTGGGGGAGGAAAAAACTCTATGGAAAATTAAATGAAGATTGTTATAATAAAAGAAGAATAAAAGAGCTTAGTCATGTTTTGTTGCGTTACATTACATTATTTTACCTTTTGATTTCTGTTCTATTTTTTTTTTTTTTTTTTTTTTTTGCGTATCCAAGCTACTAAGGCATTTTAGTATTACTATGTTTATTTTTTAAATTCGTTAGCTATGTTTTGAAACTTAACCACTTTGCAATTTCGCAGTGGTAAGTGTGAGTGTCAGTGTACATGTGAGTGCAAATGTGCGTGTAAATATGCTCATGTGTATATGTATGTATAAGTATAAACATACATTTATGAGTAGTACAATAATGTAGTGCATAACTTCCCCCTCCACCCCCCTCTACTCTTTTTGAGTGCATTTTTGTTTTCCCCTTGGGTCTTTCGCTTTCCTGTGTATGCATTCGTACGTAAGCCTTATTTTGCGCAACTTTTTAAAAAATGGAAAAAATATAATATTTTTTTAAGTATTCGTTTTAATTAATAATTTAGTGCTCTTTTTCTTTAAGCATTTTTACATTTTGAGTTTGAAAAAAAAAAAAAAAAATACAAGATAAAAAATACAAAATACAAAAAAGATATTAAAAAATAAAAATTATAAAATAAAGAGAGCAAAAAAGGAGTAATTATATTTGCATTTTTTTTACAGTAATTGCATATATATTTACATAGTTCTGTATGCGTTTAAAAGCCCAAATTTTTTAAAAATACGCTGATTATATTTTCGCGCCCCCTTTAAAAGGTGAGGAGGCCGCATACACACTTCTCACCAAGCTCCGCATATGTGTGTACGTGCGTGTGAACGTTTGTATGAATTAGGTACTTATATATATATATATATATATAAATAAATGTAAATGTACACACGCATACCCTCATTTCTGAACCTACTAGTGTACTGATAAACACTGTATGTTTGTGTGCGTGTGTGCGGGTGTGTGTGTACGAGCGCACCTTGAGCAATTTATGCAATTTTTTATTTGTAGCCTCATTATTTTCACAGTTATCCATTTTGAAGTATTATTTTTTTTTTTTTAATGTAGCTTGTTTTTAGCGTATTACATATAAAAAAGAACATATAGCATAACACATAGCACTTATAACTAAGTACATATCACATAGCATATATTTCATACATCATCTCACATGTTGCGCAGTACATTTCGCTTATTGCACACCATATATTTTTTATTTTTCTCGTTGTTTTCGTACTCCCCTCCTCCCCTACCCCTCTCTGCTTTTCGCTGTTTGTGGCACCCACAAGATGTATAAGCCTCAATGGACTCCGAAGAAATTGTGTGTGCAAACGTGAACTTGAAATTTTATATTTTTAAGAGTATAGAAAAGGATGAAAATTGTTTATGTAATAACTTTACAATAAGTTTAGCAGATGTTAATGATATTGAATCAAGTAACAGTTCGAAGGGGTACTTTATAAAAAAGCTTCACGACATTTTAAAAAAAAAAAAGAGAAACGAATATGAATGTATAATCAACGGCACAATAACAGAAATAGCAAATTTTCTATTTCAACACTGTGAACTGTTTGTACAAATAAAGAAGGACGACGATGATTTTAGAAATAACATTGTTAATGATAAAATAAATAATAACAGCGACGATTTGGACATTTCCTCTTGTTATCAAAATGACGAAAAAAAAGGAGAGTTGGGGAAGAATAAGAAGAAGAAGAAGAATAAGATCCATTTACTAAGAAGTGTAGATATACATGATAATATAAATTTTGAAAATGATAACATATATTTTAAATGTTTATTTAAAGATCTAATAAACGATTTTGAGCATTTTGAAAATAATAAATATGAAAACATAAGTAATTTTTATATAAGCAATGATTTAATATTTTCCATATGTTTGAAATTAGAAGAACATTTAATAGATAGAAACGATCTGGAAAAGTGTAAGCTCCACGATCATAACAAGAATAACGTCTTTTTTGAAAAGTATGATCCTAAGTATAAACACATATTAAAATTATTTCATTTTGATCGTATTTTTTATTTGTATATAAATTTTCAAGATTATAAGAAGCAATTCTTTCTGGATAATACGATAGAGATTATTGTAGGTGATTTGGTACAAAATTTGAGTGAAAAGGCATTACATTTAGATAGTAGTAATAATAGCACACAAAAAAATGATTCTGGTGCACCTAAGAATTGTGGATCGAATCATTTCTATAGAATGATGTATGCTGATAAGGATGACAATGCAGCGGATATACGAAGCGCCTTCAACATAGGTTGTCATTACTCTCTAATACTAATTGACAATGTGAAGGAGTTGAACGACTATTTTTGCATTAATGATATGTATATAAATTTTAATAAAGAAAAGTTAGAGATAGAAAAGAAGGGAATTTTTTCACCTACATGCAACACAAACGGTACATACAACACAAATAGGAATGGAACTAATAGTAAAGGTAATAATAACAGTAATAGTAACATCAATAATGGTAGTAGTAATAATAGTGGTAATTCCGAAGCTTGGACTTGCTATAAAAATTTCAAAAAGATTACCTACGATTTAACCACATCTACCAGTAGAGTACCCAGCCTAAATTTTAAAGCTAGTGTTATTTCGATTTTTCTAAATTCGGATGGGTATAATACAAATGATAAGCTCTTAAACTCCATTGATTACAGTCTCTGTTCTCTACCTCCAAATTGTAGTAACATCAATGGTTCGTGTAACAACAACTCCGTTTATCATAAGCAAGCAGTTTATCATAGCGGCGAGGCATATCATAGCGAAGCACCATATCATAGCGAAGCACCATATCATAACGAAGCACCATATCATAACGAAGCACCATATCATAACGACGGAACAAATTCGAAGGCGAACTTCTTCTATCCTAAGGAGCAGTTTAAGCGCACAAACGACAACTTTATCTGGTGCGAATTTTTCTTATCAGTCCAAAGTTGTCATGTTTTGGAGCTAAGTAATATTTACTCAGAGAAGAGAAAAGATAAGCAGAGTGAGTTTTTCATAAAAATAAATTCCAACTTATTTCAGCAGAAATTTGAGTCTTCCTTGCATGCATTTCAGGAGAACAAGCAGGTAATTCGAGCTGGTCATGAGTGATAAGTGATAGTTGGACGGGTCATGGAAGAACTGCAAACGTTGTAAGAGTAGGGGAAAGCGCAGGTTTTCAGTTCGTCCGCTCGATCATCTATCCACCATTCATCCGTGCGTCTGCCCATTCGTCCATTTATGAATATTTGTATGCGTATTTGCGTACGTGCTTGTATACACGTTGCTTTTGAATCCAACTTTTACCTATTTGTTTCATCCTTTTTTTTGTGTTTTACTTTGCGCAGATCGAACTGAACAACTGCAATGTCAGTCACAACGTTGATTTGAGAGAAGAAGACATCCTAAGTTATTTCGAAAACAAAATTATTAATTTTGAGTTATCAGTAAAAGAAAAGGATATCGATATTATAAGTATAGGTTCAGGAGAGTTACGCCTGAATATGGTGATAGATGAACTCACAGACATAATTAAAGAAAGGAGCTTTGAAAAGTATTATAAATATAATTTCACAATCCCTCTACATTTGAATGTATTTAAAGAGAAATACTTAACGTCTGAGTTGAACACTGAGGTGTTTTTCAATCTTAAGGAGAGTGACAAAGCTGTAGAAAAGGAAGGGGTAGCTAGGAAAGCGATGTGTGGTATAGCGACAAGACGTAAAACCACCAGCACGGATAACAGGAAAAACGTTTTGGGAATCGAATCGAAGAGTTTTTCAAGGGACAAAATTCCAAGTAACATTTATGAATTTAAAATGTGGAAGGAGCAGGAAGAAGTTAATATGAAAGAGGAGTTAAAAAAAAAGGAAGAAATATTGGTTCGAAAATTTACAAGAAAGTATGACCTTATGGAGAAAGAAAGAAAAAATGAATTTGAAATAAAAAGAAATGAATTAAAAGAAATTATTATTCATATGAAAGAACAACAAATAAATATGATAAGTCATAATAATATAGTAATATCAAAAGATAAGGAACTAAATGAAGAGATACATATTTTAGAAAAAAAATTAAAAAAAATAAAATTTGCATATGAAAAGTCTTTATATCTGTTTAAACAAAATTTACGAAAAAATAATTTAAGTGAAAGTATGATAAAAGAAAACAATGAGTTAAGAATGAATTATCATAATTTGTCCAAAAAAATCAAAACACTCCAAAAGGAAAATGATCGAATGAATTATATTTTAAAAAGATACAATAGTAAAGACAATGCAATTATTAGTAATACCTACTTTGAAAAACTAAAGGACGAGTTGCAGCATTTAAAAGAGTATAAGGATAAAACCAAAGAAGCACACAATGATGAACTAAATGAGAATTTAATTAATTATATAGAATCCATTCAAAAAAATAGAAAAAAAATACTTCAAATTATAACTAATTTTACCATACAGTTAGAGCATATTTATGACCTAACACACAACGAAATACTTGAAGACAAGTTTCACTCAATCATAGAGGAAATAAACCAAATGAAGTCCATAATTGATGAGGAACTGCAGGTTGAAAGTGTCCTTCCCGGGGTGAGCCCAGCTTTACTAAAAACCGGAAAGATGCACGGTGAAGAGCATACTGGCAAAAGAGAAAGCGTTACTGTTAGCTGCACTAAGGTTGGAAGTGGTCAAGTAAGAAGCAGTAAGAATGGAAGTGGCAAGGTAGGAAGCGGCATGATCGGAGGAGGTAATGTAGGAATTAGTAAAGCTATTCGTGGAAACATCCGACTTGGTAAAAATGTTTGTGGTGCCTCTCCTCAAACGAGCAAACACAAAATTGGTGAAAACAACCCAGCGGATAAGGACCCAAAACATCAGATGTACTTAAAAAAAGGTGCTATGAAGGAAAAGAATCTATATGGTAGGGAAAAGCTAACCAAACTTGTAGGCGAGAAAATAAACAAAACAAATTTCACCATGCGTAATGAAACGGAGAATGGAAGTAAACAGAAAACAAAAAACGCCAACGCTAAAATTGTTGAAAATTTAAAAAGTGAAATAAATAGATTAATAGATACAGGAATATATAACGAAGACGACCAAATAATTATAAATATGAAAAAAAAGTTAAACACTCTACTTATGAGCTGCTAAAATTTGACACTAAAATGGGAAAGGGGAACGTTGGGAAAAAAAAAAAAAATTCAAAAAATTCAAAAAATGCAAGATATATAAGAAATTCGCCAAATATGCGAAATATATGAAATTTAAGAAATGCACTTAATTAACAAAATTATCCAAATATACCTGTTTAGCAAACCGTTGCAGATAATTTTTACTCTATGAACATATTTAATTTTTTTTAAGCTAATATGTTAAGGCTCATATGAAAAAAAAAAAGAAGACTTGAACTTATATTATTATTTTTTTTTAAGAATATTTTCTCATCCTTACGCATGCCGTAAATACACATTCAACATATGCTTACCCCAATTATATATGATTTTTTTATGTCAACATTTCGTGTTATTACTTCATACCATTCGTGTTATTACTTCATATCATTCGTGTTATTACTTCATACCATTCGTGTTATTACTTCATATCATTCGTGTTATTACTTCATATCATTCGTGTTATTACTTCATATCATTCGTGTTATTACTTCATACCATGGTGCAGATCTTCGTTTGAAAAGTTACAATGCTTATTCGTAATAACAAATTTTAATGCACAAGATATTCGCGTCCACGAACGAAGATACAAAATTTATGAATACAGCGTTCCCATGTACAGCCGTATGCACTTAAATACATACACATATATATATATATATATATATATACATACATATGTTTGTAAGTATGGCATGTATATATATGAATTATTAGCACAGTATGTATTGATATACGGCATAATGTGAAAAATATGTTTTGTTTAAGAGAATTACTGTAATGGCACGCCTTTACTTTGTTCATTTTTTTTTTGTTCATTTATTTTTTCGAAGTCAATTTTTTAGAAACAATACATATATAAGTGAACATGAGCGTATTTGTATATATACACATATATATTATATACTATATGTGAGTTTCCTTTTTTTTTTGCTTTTCTTTTTTTTTTTTCCTTTTTAATACATTACCATTTTTGAATTTGTCATTTTAGCAATTTTTTTTTAAGCTTTTTTTTTTTTTTTTTTTGAAAACTTTACCAGATTTTGCAAAATTCATATAAATTAGAAAAAGCCATTTTCTATATACTTTGCGAATCGTTATATGGGTATACATTATTGCTCATTTTGTGACAGAGTAGAAAAAAAAAAAAAAAAAAAAAAAGGGACGAAAGGTTAAGTAAAACTAAAAAATATATATTATCTTGGTATATCACCTGGTGTTACATTTCTCTCAAGTGGAACTAAATGCATGTATACTGTGAAGATGGATGTATGTATACACATATATAAATGCACATATATATATATATATATATTCATATGTATATGTGTATATATGTGCTTATGTATATGTGTATATATGTGCTTATGTATAACTTAAGGTTGAGAAAGGTGGTTCATCACTAAAAGTATGTAGTTAAACACGTGCATGCGGGTACAGATATGTGTATTTATATGTGTGTATGTTAGTACGCATGTATGTGGGTATAGTCCTATATTATATATGTGTTAAGCGCATCTGAAGGGGTAGTAGTTTCCCGTCACCTGGAATACCTGGAGAAAGTTGAGCATATCCACATATATAATATATGCGTAGGAATTTGTTAGCCTACCCAAACTTCAGTTGTGCAGCAAGAATAAGATGCATATAAATCAAAATGATGGAGAGGACGAATACAGAGACTATCAAGGGATTAGTTACGGGTTGATCTTAAAGAAAATTGTAAGGAGATCAATAAATGATTGGAATCTTTTTTGTGAAAGAGTAGATGATGATAGTGGAGAAAATTTTGATTATTTAAGAAGTGCATTAATACAATATTGTAGACATATGAGAGAATGTTTTTTAAAAATATTAGAATTAGATAAATTTCGAGAGAGATATAAAGAAATTAATGAAATAATAAAACACATATTTGAACTTAAAGAATGTTATGAAGAATTAAAAAATAAATACCAGTATGATATGTATTTATGTAAATTAAAAAGTATGAATTTACAACTTAATGAAAATAATGTTCTTTGTGCATTAGATTTATTGTCTACAAAAAAATATACAAGATTTCCATTACTCTTTAAAGATATTTTAAGAAACCCTACAGACTTCTTTTTACCTAGTCTGGACAAGAATAAAATAGTCATTTTGAAAAAAAGAATTGTTGATGAGTTTTTAATAAATTATTATATATCAAAAATACCAAAAGATAAAGTTAATTTTTTATTTTCAGATGGAATAATTGAATTAGAAATAATTGATGAAGTAAGAATTTATTTGATTACAGATTTTTTTATGTGCAAAATTGTAAAAGCCGAAATTTTGTTTTCAAGCTATATCAATCTACACCCATCTCATAACATTAATCTGGTCAATCTATTAAACCACTCCATTGTGCAAAAGCAGCAAAAATGTTTCATAAATTTGGCTAGTCAGAGTGGAAGGCTCGGCGGCGTTAGCGGTGATACGGGCAATGCCATTAACGAGCATAGTGATAATAATAATTATTTTGACAGTAGCAGTGATAGTAGTGGCAGTGGTAGTAATGGCAGTGGCAGTAGTAGCAGTGGCAGTAGTAGCAGTGGCGGCCTTAATAAATGGAACACCGATCAAACGAACTATGTGAATGGTCAGACGTTCGAGTCGACAGTTGAGAAGATAGTTGTACAGGCAGAGGGGAGCATGCATCCTGTCGACACAGATAAAATGCTGGATGAACAGGATGAATGGGATAAGCGGAGTGACCAAGATGACCAGGATGATCATAAGCCGCTAGCTGCCATGAGAAAGGATGGGCAGGACTATGCGGGTATGTCTGCAGGAGAAGAGAAGGATGATGGAAGTACTTCTTCGGTGGAAGAAGGGGTAGGAGGAACAGGAGGAACTGATCGTGTAGACAACCCCGAAAGTGAACAAGAAGGAAGTAATTTCCATTTCAATTTTTATAATAAAGAAAGAAGAGGTAAAACTTTTAAGAAGCATAATGTTAGGTACACAAATATACATAGTATTGAAAATCATTACAAAAGTGATGGAGAGAAGGGAATGAAAAGGGACGAGTTGACCCTTTGTGATATATTTTATGAAATATATAAAATTAGTCATTTTTATTGTAGTTTACAAGTACTTGAATTTTTCAAAGGGTGCGTGAATCAGTATAACTCCTTTAATTATAGTAAAAAAATCTTCCATATATATAAGGAGTACCAACATAATAGTAACACCATTAATAGTACCAGTAGCAGTACCAATAGCAGTACCAATAGTAGTACCAATAGTAGTACCAATAGTAGTACCAGTAATAGTAATAGTAACAATAGTAATAGTAATAATATTGGTAATTATGTTGAATTTACTCCTTCCTGTTATAATTACAATTTAAATGATAAAAACTGCTTACTTCATTTAGATATACATTTGTATAACTTTGAGTTGGGAAAAGACATGTATAAATATTTTAAAAAATTGCCATTAATTAATAAGAATAATGAAAAAAATATTATTTTAAAATTTGTTTTGAACAACCTGAACGGAAATATAAAAGTGTTCTTGTGGCCATTTAGCTATTTTAAAAAAAAAAAAAGTAAAATAAGGAAGCTAACGAAAATAGAAAGGGAAAAGCATAAGAAAGTGGAAGTGGAAAAGGAAAAGGAAACGAAAAGAGAAAAGGAAAAGGTCGAGGAAGTGGAAGTGAAAAAAGAAAGCCCCCCTTTTGACAACATATTGACGTATTATGAATTTTGTTTTTGTAATTTCTTGAAAAAAAAAATTAGAAAAGCATTTATCTATAACCCTGCCCATATCCATTTGGAAAATTGGCTAACAAAAGTGTCCAACTGTGTGACTTATTTTTTATTTTCCATTTTGAAAAAATTCTGTACAAGTCATAAAAAAAAAAATAAGAGGAATAAGAAAAATGCACACAAAAAAATAGCGCATGACTCTAGACGGAGTGAGATATCCTTTGACAGTAACATAATAAACGTTCATGAGCTGATACTGGACTATTTCTTCGATCTGCGCCACATCGAACGTGAGTTAAGGTGCTTTGAGGAGGGAGTTAAGGAAAAAAGAAAAATGATAAAAGTGAGGAAACAGAAATTACAAGAAATAGACCAAATGGACAAAATGGATAAAATAAAAATAGTAAGCCCCTTTAGCGGTAGCAAAAATAGCGAAAGTGGAAGTAATAATAAAAATTGCAATACCGTCGACATTAATAGGGAGCCTTCCGATCGATCATGTTGCTGCAAACTTGCGTCCTATGTGGACATTAAAAACAAGCTAAGAATAATTTACGTGAAAAAACCAAATGGAAATATATACATAATGAGATACAAATTTTATCAACAAAAAATTGATTTATTTATGAACACACAGAATGAAAAATTTTTTTTCAAATGTCATTGGGATAAGATATTCATAGGTGTAATTAGTTTATGTTATAATTTAAAATTAATAATATATATAATTTATTTGTTGAAATACTTTTCTTTATATGTATATTTATATAATTTATTAAAGGAGCGATTTGTTAATATAAACCCAGGTAATTTTTGTAATTTCCAATTTTCAAAAAATGAGTTTTTTCCAAATTTTTTTTTTCATAAAATAAGGCTATTTGATTTTTTAAAAAAATACGACGATTATTCGTCAAATATTATATTGGCAAAATTTATTGAGCAATTTTTTTCTTTTATTGATTTTTATTTCTACTTACACTCGGAAGTGTCTAACACATGCACTAACAACAATGATGAAGAGATGCAAAAATGTATGAAACGTTTAATCGGAGAAAGTCTTTTAAGTAATCATGAAAATGTGTCTTATCAAGATGGTTATTGCATCAGTGTGGGAAGCTCTCAGGAGGGGAGCGATTACAGCAGTGTAAACGGGAACAAAGGTCGAAGTATTAGTAGTGTCAGTAGTGCCAGCGGCGGTGTTCATACGTTTTGCAATAAAAACGAAGATTTCCAGGAAGCTCCCGTGAACAGCAGCAGTGTTATCGGAAAGGGAGGTGTCAAGTATCCTACGTATCGGAATAAATTTTTTTCCGTGTTATTCTTCACAATATACATACAGGATAACAGTGTACCTCTGCTGTTGTGTATACTCGTTGAAAAATATTACATATTTCAAACGTACATTGTTATTTCGTTCGAAGGTAGGAGCAGTAACAGGAGCAGTAGTAGAAAAAGCAGCATGAACAGGTACAACAACAGGAACATCGACGAGAAGAGCAAACATTTTGAAAAGGGGGATGAATCGAATGAGGAAAAGGAAGCTCCAAAAAACCGTTTCGTGATTCCATTAATTCATAAAAAACTTTCTATCAAGAGAAAACTAGACGTCTATTTTGATAGCGTGCTTGATTTAGTTCATAATTTTTCTCGTATGTTCACTATTTTGAACAAAATTTCAGAGGTTAATTTTGTCTGCCCCGTTTTTCGAACACATTGTAGTTTATCAGATGAACTGGCAAGAGAAGCGGCAAAAAAAGAGGCACAAGAAACGGTGCAAGAAACGGTACACGGAGAACTGCACGACGCAGCGCAAGTCTCACCACACATCGTAGCTGGGGTACGGCAGAATGGAAAAAGAAAGATGGCAGACTGCATGATTCATCTTGTTGATGAGAAATATTATGAACTGTTCATAAAAAGGAAGAAGAAGAGGACTTTCCTAGATTTGCAATATTTTATAAATAAAAATAGTTCTAATGACTCAAGTGATATAAGCAAGAATTACTTGAATAACTACATAGAGAATTATATGCTACGTTTCCACTGCTCATTAGAAGACGACTATTATTTAAATGAAGTGTTTATGAGGATGAAGGAAAAAAGTACATATGTGTTTCTTTTAAAAATTCTGCCATGTGGTTCCTTTTTTTTTAAAATTCCTGTAAAAGAAAAAAAATTTATTAAAATTAAGGACTTCAGTGTGATGAAAAATAAAGACGTGTCCCTTATTCATAATAATGTAGTTATAAATATGAAAATAGGTAGAAGAGGGAAAGGAGTGAAAAAAGGAAAGGTACTGAAGAGGGAAAACAGTGGTGGAAAAGGTAGTAGTAGTAGTAGTGGAGGTAGTAGCAGTGGAAGTGGTAGTAGCAGTGGAAGTGGTAGTAGCTACGGTAATAGCAGTGACGGATATGATAATAAAAGTAGTGTGGAGGGGAAGGGTGAATGTGAGAAAAAAAAGTGCAACAGTTCTAGGGGGGCACTGTCCTGGACACATACAAAGAAGGACTGGGTCATATTGAAAAAGTTTTACCTACTGGTAAATGATGAATTTTCATCCTTAAATATTTTACATTTATTTTCAGTTATCATTAAATCGTTTTCCATTATGAGTTTATTTAGTGAACTTTATTTTATAGAGAAATTATTTTCACCAAATATTAGTGTTCCATATTGTCACTTGTCCAACATTGGCGTTATGTATTTTTGCAGTTACAATACAGATATTGCATGTGCTATAAACTTTAACATCTTGAATAGTAGAAGTGATGACATCGCTTCGAATTGCGCAATTAGTGGTGGTGCAATTAGTGGCGATGCAATTAATGACAGTGCAATTAGTGGCGGTGCAATTAGTGGTGGTGCAATTAGTGGTGGTGCAGTTCATGATAGCGCTTCACACTTCTTATTTTGTGACGATGGTAAGGAAAAACTAATCCGAAGCCATAGTAGCACAAGGGAAAAGCGAAATAGAGAAGTTACCACCTCGAAATATTTAAATTTTAAAGTTCTTTTGACAGATATGATGTATATTGACATTTCCTTTAATTGTGCTATTAATTGTATAAATGAAATATTTTTAAAGGAGAAGAAAAATTTTTATATGTATTTAAAAAAGAGTAGAAGCATTTTTAAAGTGTTAAAATTAATATGTTTCACTTTTGAATTTCACTACAATTTTTATATTTTAGTTAATAAGACAAATGAGCACTTAAACAAAATTCATTTTTTAAATGAAATAACTGCATGTAAAACTTTCCATTTGCATTATGAAAACCTTATAACAGTAACCTTAACATATAATGATGCATTACAGGATCATATGAAGAAGAAACAGTTGTCCTTTTACATAGTACTTCACCCAAAGCACTTTTCCAAAATTATCATTATTCCTTATTTTAGGTGCTTTTATGGTGGCAAGCCTGGCGGTACGTATAATGACAAGTTTGGGGGAACGTATAATAGCACTTCTGCTAGCACCAATAGTGCAACTAATAAGGATAAGGACCAAAGAAGCCAATTTAGTGTGAACAACTTTTTTAAAAAGGAAAAATTCTTCCAAGACATACAAAGGAAGCAAAGAAGTCATCCGAAGGAAGGCAGTAACAGTGCTTGTAGCTCAAAACACAAAGCAGAAGCAAAAGGAGCGCAAGCATTCATTCCATATAGTAATATCATTATTGACGACTTAGATGAGGAAGATGTACTCATCTATTTGTTCTTAAAATTTTGCACCATAATTAGTATAAAGCGCGTGGGTGAGTTGCACATTAGCAAGTTAAGCGATGATAAATATGGTGGGTTTTGCTCCTCTAGCAGTCGCTGCAATTTGTTTAGAAATTCTCAAGGAGGAGAAGCAGGTAAAGAAGCGAGAAACGACTTGGGGAACAACTTGAGAACAGACGCAGAAGCAGGGGAAAACGTTTATACGAGGGACTCGAAGATATTTGAACAATATGACATGTTCATATCAAATATAAAATATTTGTTCAAAATAAAAAATAAAATTATATTATCAGAAGTGCATTTTTTCCCCCCTACATTTCTTTGCTCAACGTTATACTCCTTTATAGAATTTTTAAGAACATTAAAAACTTGGGTTCTTTTAATAAGACAGTTAAAAATACATTACACAGATATTACGGTAAGCAGTTCAAAGATAAGTAATGTGTTTCAGTACATAACAGCATTAAAAAGGGAACGTGCCGTTTCATATAAAGGCAAAGATGAAGCTCAGGGGATTGAAGAAGTCAAAAGTGAACAACATATCAGTAATTCGAAATGTGATTATAAGGAAATGAGAGAAAACATTTTCATACACTTGGTATGGTTTTTGTATAGTACGAAAATATTTTATTTAGAAGGACCACAACTAGGTGAAGATAAAAGATTTAAGAGAAACTATGAATTCTTTTTGAATAAATCCTGTGCAAATCCTCCCGGTGGTAAAAAAAGGGAAGACAGTCATTTGTGTCCAAGGGAGGAAGAAGCGGACGGTAGTATTGGGAAATGCAAAAAATTAAGAGGGGAAGGAAGGGTACCTATCGGAAAAGAGGGCGAAAAAGAACACAAAGCATGGATAAACAGAGTCATGGTCGAAGGAGAGCCATTCAGCAGAGAGCTAATCAATGAAGAGCTAATTAACGAAGAGCCGATCAATGAAGAGCCAATCAATGAAGAGCCAATCAATGAAGAGCCAATCAATGAAGAGCCAATCAATGAAGAGCCAATCAATGAAGAGCCAATCAACGAAGAGCCAGTCAACAAAGAGCCAATCAACAAAGAGCCAATCAATAAAGAGCCAATCAACAAAGAGCCAATCAACAAAGAGCCAATCAATAAAGAGCCAATCAACAAAGAGCCAATAAAAACCAAAGATGATGAAAATACTAAGATTGAGATGAAAAAAAAAATACATTCAGACATTTGGTACCTACTAAATGGTGATGAAGTACATGTAGATGATATAAATTTAAAAAAACTAACTTATATGGTAAATGCCTATTCTTTTAATTATGCTGATATATTTTTGAAAAAAAATACACAAAAAATATTGATTGGTAAGAAATTTATGCAGAAAGTGTACTCACTGCGATTGTGGGAATTCCAAAATATGAACGGTTTTAAGGGGGAGAAGAAAAGTTTTAATGATCATCCTAGTGAAATAGGTAATAACCCCAATGATGCAAATGTGGGACATGTTTCAAAGATGGAACGAGGTGATCACGATGAACTTAACCTGATACATCAACTTAACAATAGTCCATATTTTCTGAACAAAGTCAGGAAAGACGAGAAAGGCACGAAAGATGTGAAAAATACGAAAGACGTGAAAGACACGAAAGATGTGAAAGACACGAAAGACGTGAACAACCTGAACAACCTTTCCTGTGCAGGTAAAAAACTTATCAGCGAATGTGATGTGCATTATTTGTTGCATTCGGTTAGTATCTACTTCGAAAATGTTGGAGAAACTATTGATGAAAAAGAATCATGGTTTTACTGTAACAGAAATTATGGAAGTAATAATAATTTGCAGAGTGGAGAAAGAAAGTTCATTCTACATGATGAAAACATTTTAAGAGAAAATTCTAAAATTAATGTATCTCTTAACTTAATTTACAAGTATGTAAGAATATGGCTATCAAGAATGAATTACAATAGCATTCTTTCCTTTTTTGTTATAATCAATGAAATAATACATGATAAAAAAAATATATGTGAGTTCTCTTCATTAATCTTTAACAGTGTTATATCATACCATGAGCATTTAAATTTTTGGCTAGCTGAAAAACCAGAAGCATTAACAATGCCATTTATTGAAACTGAGTTTGTTATTGATGAATATAGTGGAAATGGAGAAGACAGAAAAAAGGATAGTAGTGAAAAAGGGGGGGTTAAAACTGACGATAAGTTTATTGAATTCGTTGTGCCTTTTACCAAAGAAGGGGAAAAGAAGTACATGATGTTGGATGAGGACAGTAAAAACTTGGATAAATCATATGGTGAAATTATCCCATCACATAGCACAAAAAACATAATAAATGATAACAATACATCTAATATTAGCAATAGCGTTTCGAATAATGTAGAGGGAAAGGATAAACGTAATGAAATGAATATAAATAACATTGAAGGCAAAAATATCAGTATACATTACAAAATGAGAAGGTATATGCCTTGCCCATTCAAATGTACATTAATACGTACCAAGGAAAAAGTAGACATTCTGAATAAAACAAACGAATGCATTTCTTTAACTTTTCATATATCATCCTTACCAATAAAAAATTTAAAAGAAGTTTATATAAATAATGAATCATTTGTTAAATTTCTCGTTTCCAATAAAATTGATTTAAATATAGCACACCAGAGAATTATGAAAATTTTGCAAAAATATGATCTCATGCCGAACTATTCTCTTGTTGCGTCTCAGACCGTTCTGCATTTATCAACATTTGAGTTACTAGTAAAAAATTACAACAAAGATGAAAACGTAAATTAAGGGAAAAAAGGCCGCAAAATAAGCGGATAATCGAAAGCTTATGCGCGTAAAATATTATTGCATAAAAAAAAAAAAAAAAAAAAAAAATGAGGCTTTCCACAAATAAGAAAGACCTTTAAAATAACGACGAGCATAAAATTTATAAAAATTAATTTACCATAACGTGAATTTTTTTTGTTTAAACTGAGGATGTTTGGAAAGCACAATTGTGCCACGTACATTTGTAAGCTTATGTTAATATACTTGTACGTATATATATACTGTATGTGAATGTATATGTGTATATATACGTAAGTGCGAAAAAAATTTCAGTTTTCATCATAATATGAGTAGATAAAAAACTTTCCAAAATTTTTAGCGTGGAACATTTCAAAAATATGTATTGGTTTAACTGGTAGAATGAGAACATATGTTAATAATTTAAATTATTACTTTTTTCATTTTACATTTATGGAAGGGATGAGAAAAAAAAATAATAAAAAAAAAAAAAAAAAAAAAAAAAACATCAAAACGGCAAAACAGAAAAACTGACACAATGAACAATTTTAAAAAAGCGTCTGATTTCATTTATTTTTGCAGCGCCTTTAATATTTACGCATTGTTAATGAATAAGCGATTAGATAATTTTTTTCGAGTGAAAAATTTTCCAGAATTACAAAAAAATATTCCAGCTTTTTGTGAAGGTATTAGTACACAAAGGGAGAGCAACACAATAATATATGATAAAAAAAATAGTACAACTGAAAAACGAGTGGAATGTGAGATAAATTGTAAGAATACTTCAAAACAAATATTAAAAGAAGAAGAAAGAATTAATGTATATAATGAGAGTCTTATAAAGAATATAAGGGATGATAATATAATATATAACCGAAATAGTAGACATGTCAAGAAAAATGAAGGGTATAACTATCATAACAGTACGGCAAAGAAATCTATTTCTTTTTTAAATGGAATAGTTTATACTGAAAAGTACAATGAAAAAGGAATTCCGAATGATCAAGATAAGGATGATGTTAATTATGTTAACCCATTCAGTGACAAAATTTGTAGTAATGTAATTAATACTGAAGAAGAAACATGTAATGATGGAAATAATGGGAATGAATTAAAAACTGAATTAAATAAAGAGTTAACGAAGGATATAATAAATTTAATTGAAAATATACTGAAAAAGCATAAGATAGTTTTATTTATGAAAGGAACTGCTTTAAATCCTTTTTGCAAATATAGCAGACAAGCAATTCATATTTTAAAATTAAATAAAGTGAAAGAAATTCACACTGTCAATATTTTGGAAAATGAAAAATTAAGAAATGCTTTAAAAATTTATTCCAAGTGGCCTACATTCCCTCAGTTATATGTGAAAGGTACATTTATAGGAGGAATAGACCGAGTACAACTGTTACATGATAACAATAAATTAAAGGAATTAATAGAAAATTTGTTAGTAGTTAACCACATATCAAATGAATGAATGGGAAGATAATTTTTTCTTAGAAACCACCTGTCACACTGGGAAAATAGGCAGGGCCTTTCGTTACACAGAATGGTACATATATGTATATATATATATACATGTATGCGTATGCATATATATATCAGCTTGCTTACTCGTTTCAACTTGTACGATAAAATATACCTTTCAAATAAAGTCCGTTTTTTGTCGTTTTGTCGAAACGTATAATTTAAAACTTATTTATTTAAAATTCTTTTTTTTTTTTTTTTTTTTTCATATACATATATATATGGAATTTTTCATTTAATTATTTTTATTCTCTTTTTTTTTTCTTTTTAATTTGCTATTTTATACTAACATTTTGCTTATTACGAAGCGGTTAATTTTGTGAAAAAGGGAAATGAGGATTCGAATGAACCATATTCACAGAGTAGGGCAGAATTTATACAAACAAATATATTCGGGCGTACATATATGTACAAAGCTGTGTATGTGTGGGTATATGCATACCGTTCACCAACCCTTATGCACAGTGTCCATGTGCTTTATTAAAAATTTATGTCTTCAAATAGTTTCACATCTTTTGCCCAACATTCAAAAAAAATAAAATATAATAAATAAATAAAATATAATAAATAAATAAAATATAATAAATAGATAAAATAAAATATAATAAATAAAATAAAATATAATAAATAAAATATAATAAATAAAATAAAATATAAAAACACAAATTGGCGAATTTATTCAAAGAATATTTCTACTTGAATTCTGTTTTACGTAAGATTATAAAAAGAGGCTAAAAAATTAACAACATTTACAATGTATTTGTGGGGAAATTATTATATTAATAATTTCAACTTGCAGAGGAGTTTTTTCGCTGTCATTATCTATGTTTATATGCACGAACGTACATAAGTACAGGGGTACGTGTGTCTGCTTGTATGTATTTATATATATATAATTATATATATATAATTATATATTTATACATACGTGCGTGTTTGCGCAAGCATGTTGTCTTACGCATATTTTAAATATTCTTGTTACATGAACAAGTAAGGTGATATTTAAATTACATTTACATTAAAATTTTTTTTTTTTTTTTTGGCTAGCTGCAAAAAATTGTACATATCTTTATCTAGCTTGATTGAAAAATTTTTCTGGAGCTACAAAAAAGAGTATTGTTAAATGAGTAAAAATCAAAAGATTAAATTAAAGAAATCATAAGGAAATAATTTCCATATGATGTGATTTTTTTTTGGAATATAAAAATGAAAGAAATCATTGTATTTTTCAAAAAATTGGGGCAAATATTCACTATATATCATTTTATCGCCATAATCCAAACTTGATTCTGGTACATAGGCAAAATGGAAATTCTCATTATTGACAATATCATCATCATTTACCATAAAAAAAAAATCTTGTTCTTTTTCCTTGTCTATTCGACTACCGCTTGAAGTTGAAGAACCACTTTTTATGCTATGTTTATCAGTATAGTTTCTTTTCTTTTTTTTATTACTATAATAGTTAGGCTCATAAAGTGTTCCTTCTTTTTTTTTTTTTTTATTAATTAGAAGAAGATAATGAACAGTATTTTGAAATTCACTTGGATATTCAGAGAAAAAATTTTCTTTCCATTCATTCGGAGCAAAACATATATAATCCCAGCTAACTACTACCGCTTGATAATTCCAATACCTGTGTTTTACAATATTACCAATGTGAAACATGGGACTACTTTTATAAACTCTTTTTCTTATATAATTTCCTAAACCAAAATCATACATTTTTCCGAATTCTATTTTCTTTCCTTTTGGTACTGCTTCGAAGGAAACCATTTTTGTGTTTTGAAAAATTTTATATTTTAAGCTATAAAATTCTTGTAAGTATAATTTGTCTTCATTACTAATATAATTATCACTTTTCAATGTATCTCTATTCATGTGCTTATTGTTATGTGTGTGCACCCCTGGTGTGCTTTTTTCCCCTGCTCCTCCGCTGCTTGGTTTGGAGGTACATTCGCTGCATTGTTTACATTTATTCCCACATGGTTCACGTGAATTACCACTTCGAGTGTTACCACTGCTAGCACAGCTATCATTATGACTGTTTGTGCGATTACATGAGGTGGACCCCCCCTGCAGTTGTGAGCTTGCTGCGTACACGTTCTTAAAACATTTGATAACTTCTATTTTAGCCTTCATCGACGTGTGTAAAGTAGGGTGAGCACACAACAAGGGAGATGTAACGTGAATATAATAATGACATTCCGTTGACTGAAATACATTAATAATTTTTGTATGCATTTCATTTTTATAATGCAAAGAACAATCAAAATAAATTGTTGTAATGTAATCATAAACTTCCTCTAAAGAGTCTTTGCATTTTCCTCCTTTTAGATCAAAAGCTAAAGCTTTGTAAAAATTTTCATTTCCATATTTTAATATTTCCATGGGCTTATCAATTACATATGTACTCATATAAGGGATTCTATTTAAGGAGAAGGAAAAGTATGGCCCATACAATGGGGCATAATGGGAAAAATAGAATGAGCTAAAGGAGGGGTGGGAGTATGATGAAGCTGCTGGGTGAGATGAAGGAGAGGGGAGGGAAGTAAATGCTGGAAGGGATGAATTTGTGGGGTGAGACGATAATGTGGAAGGCGATGATAAAGAGTGAGATGATGAGGGATGAGATGATGAGGAATGAGATGATGAGGGATGAGATGATGAGGGATGAGATGATGAGGGATGAGATGATGAGGGATGAGATGATGAGGGATGAGATGATGAGGGATGAGATGATGAGGGATGAGATGATGAGGGATGAGATGATGAGGGATGAGATGATGAGGGATGAGATGATGAGGGATGAGATGATGAGGGATGAGATGATGAGTGGTGAGGTGATGGCAGGTGAGGTGACAAGGGGTTAGATGTAGTGGGTTGAGCTGATGAGGACGGCCTTAAAATAGAAGGTAAGGGGAATAAAGAGGAAGTATCTGATGGTGATACGTTATGAAAAGAAGTACTTGAATACTCTGTTTGATTAAAGGAATTTTCCTCTGAGTTGGGAAATGACAAAGGTGATGAAAAAGTGTATGTAGAGAACACATGAGACGTTGTATATAAAGCGTTCGATTGTGATATTGTACTTTTTTTCATTTTAAAATAATTTTCTCTATCTTTTTTCAATTTATAATTCATTTTGAGAACAGGAAATATGTCATATGTTTTTTCGTAAAATGCTTTCCCTTCATTCAAAGAAACATAAGAAGATCCTAACGAAATAATTGGAAACTTCACTTTCCCATAATCATCTTTTCTATATTTAATAACACTATAAGGTAAACATATCTCATATGTATATTCATCATTTTTACTAAAGTTATAACACTTGTTCATTAGATTTTTCAATAAATAATGATTTGGGGGATTTATTCGATCTGTGTAATTACAAAACATATATGCGCTTATAGTAATACGATATAAATTTTCTGCATTCGGGAATAAAAAATTTAAATTTTCATTTAGTTTATCTTTTAACGCTTTATAATATTTTTCACCATATGAATACAAAGAAAATGTTTTAAAAAATGATATACCACTGTCTTTCCATTTTTTTCTCAAAATATTATAAAGTTTTATCAAATTTGTATTAACATGTTCATATATTTCAAAAATTAAAGGATGGTATACCCTATCTAATTTTTCAAAACTATTAACTCGGACATTATTGTTACCACATATATATAACACTTCAAAGAAGTATTTCCCATCCGTATAATACTGTACTACTGTGTTGTTAGCAAATAGTAAATCTCTTCCATCTAAATAATTCGACACTGATACATGCTTCTTATCCTTACTAAAATATTTTGTAGTAACAAATGAAACTGATTTATTTAAACAAATTTTTAACATGTTTTCTTTAGATGAATATGCATCAATACACATATTATTTATAGTTAACATCTTCCCTTTTATAATATGATTTTTTAGTGATATCTGATCATTCATTTTGTCGTATTTTCTATATTTATGGTATACATTAAATTTATGTTTATAAAAAATATAATCATATACCCTTTTGAAATTACACTTGGGTACTCCTTTTACCTCGCCATGAGGATAGCTCCTTCCTCTTTTAGTATGTTCGACTGGGTTCCCTTTGCTTCCACGTGCTTGTGTCTTTCGCTTCTCTATCGCATGGCCGCATCCGCTTCCACTACTACCACCGCTGTTGATACTCGCTTTCGGACTAGCTCCTACTTCACGAACGGGCGAAATGTCCTCATCCCCCAAAGACAGATTATAAGTTATACTGTTATCGGCATAGGTTAAAAGGTAGTTCCTACTTAATTTTTCTTCCACGAAATTATTAATACCATTAGCATCTTCTATATTTTTAAATAAGTCGTATTCCTCATTACATTCCAAATTATCGTCATAATTGTCATTCGAATTATTTAATATACACAGAAGCGAATCTTTACCTATAGTTACGTTTGTATATTTTAGTGACTTATCTAAATTAAATAGTTCACTAGGTATGCTATAATCTAACTGTATTTGATATTTTGTATTTAAAAAACATATGCATGCTAATATGTTTAGAGCTATTAAAAGAAATATAAGCATCTTATCATACTTTCTTTTTTATTTTGCACATTAAAATATATATTTAAAAATCAAATTCTGCTAAGCTGTAAAATTTGCATACGCACGCGTGCGGAATATATAGATTATAATATATATATTAGAGCACTAAAATGTATGGGAAAGAAAAAGCAGTACTTTTTTTATCTATTTATTTGCTCATTCGTTTATATGTTTAACTGTTCACTTGTTTATTTATATAATATATATATTTTTTTTTTTTTTTTACGTTAATGGTAAACCAGTTGCAACACAATGTGTTGAGGCTAAAATGAGCTTAAAAAGGAAAAAAAAAAAAAAATGCGTACTTTAATGCACGAATACATACATACATGCATACATACATACATACATGCATACATACATATATACATAAATACATACATACATACATACATCCATACATAAATACATACCACATATATATACACATGTATATATACATATGGGTAGAGAATAAAAAATTAACAAAATATAAAAAAACAAAAAAAAGAGTTAAATATAAATTCAGCTGTACAGATAATACAAGTCGAAATTCTTCTTTTCTTTTTTTTTTTTTCTCAGTAAATATCTGTTAATTTTTAGAGGCACAATTTTTTTGGTGCTTTTTTTATTTGTTTTCCTTTACATTATTATGAATATTATTTTATAAAATGCATACAGGGTATTGAATTGTAATAATATTGTGTTATGTTATATATGTACATATGAAACTTAATCATTCGTTGTTATTCGGATTTCATTTTCATTATTTTATTCTTTTTATACAATTTTTTTTGTGTAATTTTTCCTCATTTTTTTCCTCTTTATTTTTTTAGCTTTTCATTTATAATATATAAAAATAAATGATACATTTTTTGGATATCTTTTCTTAAATGTAAGCATATTTCATTATGTAAATATTTTATAGGAATTAATTTCTAAATTATCCTTTTTATTGTATTTACAAATGTTTTAAAGAGATTGCATAAAAGGCTTTGGGTATTTTTTTTATTACCCTCAAAAATATTGTGCTTAATTTTGCTATATATATTTATATATATTTATATACACTTGTTTTTTTGTTGTTCATGGTTTGTTTTGCATTTATATGAATACCTTTTACTGGAGCATGAACGGTATAAAATGCTTGTTTCATTTATTTATTTTTCTTTATATTTAAGTTAATTAAAAGAAATATCTTGAGGTGCCGCAGCACAGGTGAGAGTTATACATATATACACATATATATATATATATATATATATATATATATATATATATATGTGGATCAATAAGTTTACATATGTATATATATGTATGTATATATGTGTATATATGTATATATATTTGTGTATGACCTTGGGTACATGTACTCTTGCGAATAGTTTAGCCTAGTTAACGTCTTTTTCCTTGGGAAGATGCTACTTCTTTGATTGCACATTGTGGGTTTATTTTTATATATATGCACTTGTTTACTGTAGATACCGAAGGAAGAAAGACTTGTGTTAAGCTTTTAAATATGATAATGTTGTGTAATTCATTAAAAAAATGATGAGAATACGTAGATTAAAAGAAGAAAGAAAAGAAATAAAAAAAAAAAAAAGTAAAAGAATTGGAAATTCTGAAATATGTGGCGAAAGATATTTCAAATTTCTTACAGGGAATTTTTTTTTTTTTTATAATTAGAAGTTTAAATCTTAATTATATTTAGTTAAAATAGGAAAAAAAATATAATTGTAAACTCTTCTAAACAATTGTATATATGGAAAACAGCATATATGATATTTGAAAGAATGTGACTTGGAAAATATAGTAATTATTTTCTATATTTTATTATTACGTCCTTTTAAATAATATATATATATATGTGCAAAAAAAAAAAAAATGAAAAAAAAAAAAAATCCCCGTTTTTATTATTATTTTTTTTTTTTATTTCTTTTCTTTCATAAAAAATGTTTGTACTGTAAAAAATCTTTGGTAATCTGATTTTTAATGAATAATACATAACAAAAAAAATAAATAATTATATCAAAATGTAGAAGCGAGAATTAAATGGTTAAGAATAAATATGTTAATACATATCAAACAACAACAAAACAAAAACAGCGTTAACAGCAATAACAGCAATAACAGCAAAAGAAAAAAAAAACATTGAGTCAAACCTTTCTCTTTTTTTGAAGTTTGATAAAATATACAAAAAAAAAAAAAAAAATACATAAAAATATTAAAAATGTACAGTGTTCATATAAGGAACGCGATATATGTGTAAATCATACAAAAAAAAATTTTCACTTAAAAAAGTTTTGGTAAATATTTCATTGAATTGTCAGTGGACAAATGAGCAAGCATATAAATGTATACATGTATATGTACATACAGATGTATATGCATGTATATATGTATGTATGTATTTGTAAATTAAAAAGTATCGGCAAATTAAAAACGATTTTTACATTTTATGTAAAGTTAAATGCAGCTTTTAAAAAAACATTTTAAGCAGTTGCTATTCCATCTGCATTAGTAAGTTCCTCAGAATCCGCATCATTTCCTTCTTTCAATTTTTCTCCTAAATTATTTTGAAGTTAAAATAATACCATGAACGTGCGAAAATTGTACATATTATAGTTCATTAAATACAAGTTGCAAATCAAAATTGTGCACATTTATATACATATATATATATATATATACACTTACGCCCGAAACACATTTTTACATGTACAGTACAAAATTATATGAAGATGTAATATTTATATGCACACAGCAAAGCTGCCTATGAGTGTCCTGTACTAGGCATAACTTTGTATACTCAGCATAATTTTATGCTCACGGAATAATTTTATGCTCACGGAATAACTTTATCCACACGTAATAATTTTAGTTACACGGAATGAATGTATACACATGGAATGAACTTATGCACACGGAATGAATGTATGCACATGGAATGAATTTATGCACACAGATTGAATTTATGCACACGGAATGAATGTATGCACATGGAATGAATTTATGCACATGGAATAATTTTATGCACACGGAATAATTTTATGCACACGGAATAATATTATCCACACATAACAAATTTATGCACACGGAATAATATTATCCACACATAACAAATTTATGCACACGGTATAGGTTTAAGCACATACAACAATTACATGTGCACACACATTTATACATACACTACATATATGTAGAAAATATATTCTCAATTTGTTTACTTTCTAGGATTATGTTTCCAATTCGGTAAAATACTGAACCAATGAGATAGCCAACCTAAGAAAAAACAAAAAAATAATAAAAATAAAATAAATATTTATTGCGACACATTTGTATGATATTTTATAAAAAAAAAAATAAAATAAATACTTTATTTTGTTACGTTGTATATAATATATAATTGTGCTATTTTTTGAAAGATCAATTTTTTATACCAATGTTACAAAGTCTAATATACGTGGTTCCCTAACAACATCACCCTATAATAAACAAGAAAAAATAAAAAAATGGAATTATTTACAAAAAGGGTTATTAAAATAATCATAAAATGAGTTGTACATTAATGCATATTTTTACAAAATGTGTAGAATGAATTTAAATAATGAATACTACAAATGTTAACGAAAAACTAAAAATAATAGTGTTACCGCAAGGAATTTAAAATAGTATGCTATTGCTATTGCTGGTCCTTGGATACAGCTAACGATAGTGTATGTCATAGTCGAAAACTTTTCGATTATCTGTCGCGTAAAAAAGAAATAAAAAATAAAAAATTAAAATGGATTAAATATAGCGTATATTCACAATTCAAATGAGTGAAACTGGGAAAACACAGAGAAAAACGCAAAGAAAAATGCCCCATAATATGTGTTGTTATTTCCTTGGATTTTTTTTTTTTTTTTTTTATTTAGTTCTTACATAACTAGTGATTAAATTGTCACATATATTAAAAAAGGAATAAGCTAAAAGTGTTTTCTGTAGAAGTATAAAAGATAATAATGAAGGGAAGGGAAGATGTTTTGGATTTTAATTTATTCATTATTGTGTACATGATTTTCAGTATTTTTATTACCCATGCTCCGTCACAGTCGTCACACATTTTAGCCATACCAAGACCGCAATTCTACGGGGAAAAAAAATATTTTGTAAGTATTAATGACTGGTCCAAAGAAAGAAAAAAAAAAAAAAAATAAAATAAACAAAAAAAAAAAGCATAAAAAAAACAAAAAAAAAAAGAAAAAAAAAAAAAAAAAAAAAAAAAAAAAAAAAAAAAAAAAAAAAAGTGAAAAATGAAATGCACAGTACATGTAAAACGGTAAAAAAAGTACAAAACTACAAAAAAAAAAAAAATTTGCAAGTAGTAAGGTGCATAAATAAAATAAACAAAGCTATTGTAGACAAACTAATTTTTATTGATTACCTCAACAATGGTGTTTTTTCCGAAAAATAGGCAGTTGAAACCGTTCTTAATGTTTGAGCCAATTTCAGAAAATGGCAAATGAACTAAATATATTTAAAAAGGGAAAAAAAGAAAAACATAAAAAAATAAAACAAAAAAGATAGTAAAATTGCGACCAAAATGGCATAGCAAATAATATAGAATTCGCGAATTCATTTTATCTCATTTTAAGCATATAAAAAGAAGAATTTTCAATTTATAAATACGTTGCTTCAAAAATGGGAGAGTGTAGACCGGCAAAATAAAACAGGTTGTAAATATTTGAAAAAAAGATACAACGGCCTGCGGAAAAAAAAAAAAAAAATTTGGTACTTTATATTTGATTAAACTGAAAATGAATATATATGCCATGTACTTTAAACGTACAAATATTTATTTATTATTATGTAATACTGTATAATATATGCATGTAGGTATGTATTTATGTACATGTGTACATATATATATCGTATGCAATGGAAACTATTCCCTTACATTCAATCTTAAAATGTCTATCTTGTGTTTCTGAAAAACTATCTCCCTTGTCATGTTTGAAAAACATAATGGCTACAAATAAAAAAAAAGAAAAATAAGAAAAAGTACACAAAAAAAGAAAAAACGAAAAAACTAAAATAAAAAAAAGAAAAAAAAAAAATGTAAAAGGTTAGAAATAGCTAAAAGGAGCAAAAAGTGATGAAAAGGAGTAACAAAACTGAATGAGCAAAAAAGACGTCCTTCTTCACTATTCCATGAAAGTATGAACTTACAACTAAGGAACCAATCAAGACCAAATTAAAAATAATTGAATTTTCTTCTTGTGTTTCAAATGATAGTATCATCTCTACTATAGCTATGGTTACCACTATTATAACAGCTCCTAGGTAATTAAAAAGGTGATATCTAAGGGGAACATGCAAATAAAATTAGGTCAATGAAGCACTTCCGTTGGATGCTTACAACTCTTATAAATGTGATCTCAAATGTATAAAAATATATATATATGTGTGTACATATATGTATATATATACCCACGTACACGCATGGGCATGTGCTAATTATATTATTTTTTTACCTGTATCTTAGGATCAAAAAACAGAAAAACATATTTATTGGTATACTCAACTGCAAAACGAAGGACTGAATATTTCCTGTGGTTCTTGTAAGTCCTTAAAAAAAAAAAAAAAAAAAAATATAAATATATATATATATATATATATATATATATATATACATACATGTGCACATAACCCACACGTACACACAGAATAGAGATGTTATCAAAAGAAGCAAAAATGTAAAAACGTACGAAGAGCGATTTCTAAACTTCTACGTTTATGTGTATTACCTATGAATGCAAGTATTACTGAAGAGGCATCCAAAATCGATATGGCGAAGAACTGAAGCCCAAAATTTTGTTGTCTTTCCTATATGTAAGAAAAACGAAACACGTTTATGAGTATAAGCGCGTTTAGGACATTTAGCACACTGCTTAACATATATAACGTTTGCAGTATAACGTATAGCATATAATGTTCAATGTTTCATTTTTTTTTTTTTTTTTTTAAATTATTAATAGCCACATCCCCCTTTTCGTTCTAACCTTTGCAGACATTTTTGAACGAGTAAAAAAAAAATATAACGAGGAAAAAACAACCATACAAATAAAGTTATGAGTTTCCGATGTTATAAAGCTATAATTGCCAATTTTATTTAGTGTTCTTTTTGCTAATATTTTATTCATTACACACACACTCAAATATATTATACTTAGGGTGTACATGAATATATTTTCCCGTATCTCATGAACTATCAGACTGAAGAAGTTCGTAATTTTTCTTATGACGGAAATTCTATGTTGAATATCATCTAAAAGGAAAGGAAAGAGCAAAAGGAGAAAAAAAAAAAAAAAAAAAAAAAAAAAAAAAAAGATGAAAAAACGGAACAAAGAAGGATAGAAGTATGAAGTATGAAGTATGAAGTATGAAAGCAGGAAGAATGAACAACAAGAGCAAGCGCCATGATTAAATGGAAAATAAAATGGAAAAAAAGTTTTCATTCTTTTCAGCAGCACTTCCGTTCTGTACTAGATTATCCAGGTCTCTATAAGGTGTGTCACTTTTTGTTTTATGGTTTCCTTTATTTTTTTTTTTTTTTATGATCTTCATTGTTACACAGTAGTTTTATAAAAATTGAAAAGAAAAGAGAGAAAGAGAGAAAAAAAAAAAAAAAAAAAAAAAAAAATAGGAAAGGAAACAGTAAAAAGTAAACAGTAGGAAGTAGGAAGTAGGAATTAGGAAGTAGGAAGTAGGAATTAGGAATTAGGAAGTAGGAATTAGGAATTAGGAAGTAATTACTAAAAAGTGAACGCTAAGTGGTAAACTGGCTGTAAATTATTTAAGTTTAGAACAAAATTCAAGGATCAAATTTAAGTTCCATATAACTATAAGAAGGTAGATATTCAGCTATACATAAATATATACATTTGCATAAATATATACGTATACATACGCATATATATATATATATATATATATATATAAATAGAACTAGTGTCGGTACATACAATGATGGTTCACTTAATGTTGTCGTATATTAGCCGTTAATGTGAAAGCACTAAAAATTATTAATAATTTCATATGAATAATTTTACACTTTTACGTACATTTTTTTTAATTATAGGTACCAATAAATTTAAGTTAAATATATATATACGTATACTTAAATGTACTGGTATAAATCAAAAGGTATACCCGTGTACACGCATATGTGTACAATGTGTTTGGGTTCTTACCACCCCGTAAGAAAAAGCAGTTCTCACAGCGCTATATTATTTTTATACTACATTATATCTCTTATATTATAGTGCTTATATTATATAGCTTAAATTTGAGCGCTTATATTACACTTCTCAAATTAGATTAGATTAAAAATAAGTTCATGTATACACGCAAAACTGTACCATTTATACGTTAAGAGCAAACCTGCTGTCAGTTGAACAAATTTTAGTTATACATTCACAGTTGAACAATACTATGTTTCGTCAAAAAAAAAAAAAAAAAAAGGAAAGGAAGAACAAAGAAAATAAAAAGAAAATAAAAAGAAAAAAGAAGAAAAAGAGGAAAAAGAAGAAAAAGAAGAAAAAGAGGAAAAAGAAGAAAAAGAAGAAAAAGAAGAAAAAAAAGAAAAAAAAAAAAAAAAAAAAAAAAAGAAAAATTTTTAATTATAGAATTGTGTTCAGAACATTTGTTCTGTTAAATTTTTTTTTTTTTTTTTTTTTTTTTTTTACAACTAGATTTTTTACTGAAAGCCCCCGTAAAAATAAAAAAAAAAAAATGCCATGAATTTTCAGTTTCTATTGGAAGTATAAATGTATAAACATAGAAATGTGTAAGTGTAAAAATGTACGGATTATAGGTATATTACCGCATACATATTATATATTATAATAACAAGATGTACACAATATATACTTTCATATATATATGTACAAAATAATAAGACCAAGGAAAGAAACAATAAATAACAGACAAAAGTAAGATAAAAAAAAAAAAAATAGCCAAAAAAAAAAAAAAATTTAACAGAACAAATGTTCTGAACACAATTCTACAATTAAAAATTTTTCTTTTTTTTTTTTTCTATTTAAAAGAGTGTTTACCAAGAGAAAATGAAATAATAATATTTTAAAAAATTGCATTATACATATAATACAATTTAAAAAACACAAAAAGCAAAAAACAGCTTACAATAGCTTAACCGATTTTCCTAATTCTTAAATTACTGAAATGTAAATGCGGCAGAATGGGCAGTACATATACATACATGTATAAGTATTTGTATATATATGATGCGTTCTTTCTGCTAGCAATACATGTTCTACTGTAATATTTCACTGTTTCCATGAAAGAGAGTTGTCACTGATCGGCTTACACATAATATATCATATTGTTGAGGTTATTAATATAACGTAATAGTTGAAAAGGAAAAGTATTTCAGCTTTTTAACTCCATTGCCTATTTACTCCTACGCATGCATAATTATTTGCTTACACACTACTGTTACTACTAATAACAGAAGCAGTACTAATCAGAGAATTGCGGGAATTAATTTGCCGCTTATATGAGCCACTATTGTATACATTCTTCCTTTTTATATGTGTATTAGATATATACGTAATACGTATATAGATGTACATATATGCATATTTGTGGGTACACCTGAATGTAGAAACGAACAAGTAAATGTAAAATTTGTGCAGAGCGTATGATTTAATTGTAGTTAAATTATATTTACATATTTTAAGTAAAATAGTATTTTCTTTTTTTCCCGTACAATCTTTTTATGAGTCTTCGTCTTTATTCTAGATTAACAATAATATATTCACCATGTTAAGGAAAAATGAAAAATAAAAAAAAAAATGTGCAAAATGTTATTTGAGAATGGAAATAAAGAATGCTAATCATTCCTTGTGAACAATATCAGTAATGTCAATAAGCACACTTAATGAAAAAAAAAAAAAAAAAAAGGAAAAATCAAAATAAATTTTAACATGTTCTAGCAGTAATAGTAAAACTACGTGAAGCACATCCACTGTTTGGGCGACCCAAAGGGGGAGCGGGCAAACAGAACGGATAAAAAATAAAGAAAAAAAATATAAAAAATATAAAGAAAATAACAAAATAAAACAAATTAAACAGAAAATAACAAAATAAAACAAATTAAACAGAAAATAACAAAATAAAACAAATTAAACAGAAAATAACAAAATAAAACAAATTAAACAGAAAATAACAAAATAAAACAAATTAAACAGAAAAAAATAAAATAAAACAAATAAAATATAACAAAATAAAACAAAATAAAACAAAATAAAACGAAGAAAATACAGCGACATAAAACGAACAGCTGGAAAAGGATGGAGCGAAGGGCAAAATTTTAAGATCGCAAAAAATGGAGCTCTTTTTTATGAAAAACATAATTAATATGGACAAGAAGAAATTGTTAAGTACGTGCTTCGGTGCAATTGGCTCGAGAAACTTCTTTTTTGAGGCACGGGGTGGGAGCTATAAGAAAAAGAAAATTAATTTCGAAAAGAGAAAGAGATATACCACAAATACGCGGGGAGAGAAGGAAAAAGAAGAAAATGGTACAAATGGGCCAAATGGGGAATGTGGATCTAACAGACCGAATGGACAAAAGCGAGTCAAAGCGCAGAACATATTTTTTACGTGGAGATGTTTAGCTGTCAATTTGGCATTAACACTACCAACTCTGATATATCTATACACTGCACAGATGGAAAAAAAGGGGAAAAAAAGAGGCATTGGTAAAACGACTGTAGAAAATATAGGGAAACCATTAATAGGAGGAAACTTTACTTTGATTAATCAAAATGGTAAGATCATAACAAATAAATTTTTTAAAAATAAATTTTGTTTAATTTATTTTGGGTTTACTTATTGTCCTGATATATGTCCTCAGGAGTTAGAAAAGCAAACTATAGTAACAGAAAAAATTACCAACAAATATGGAAATATAATTACTCCAATTTTTATTTCAGTAGATCCAAATAGGGACACAGTTGCACAAATAAATTATTATTGTAAGTCATTTAGTGAAAAGTTAATTGGTTTAACAGGTACTAAGGAACTTATCAAGGATGTTTCCAAGTTATTTCGTGTTTACTACAATGAACATTTAACAGAGTCAACTAGTAAAGATGTAGGAAATGGTAATAACAACACAATCAATAAGAACTATAACTACTTAATAGATCATTCAATCATCCATTACCTACTTGATACGAATGGAAAATTTGTCGATTTTTTTGGAAAAAACTGCACAGTCAATGAAATGGTTGAAAGGATTTCGCTTTATATAGATGAATATCTAGCAAAGAATAAAGTAGAGCATGTATGAGAGGGTATATAGTACATTCAAGTGCATATTTCCTATTTCTTTTACCTAATGAAATTAAAGCATAAAAGTGGGTGTCCGGTACAAATAAATATGCTCTAGAGCTTGTGCTAATACTGATTTAGCATTACACAGACAAAAGTAGTAGTCCTGCCGTTTCTGTGTCCACTTCTTGTATCTGCACATAATGTGTACATATATCAATCAGCCCACTCTTACGCGATTATATATATTTTCCATCAGACACTGTACCCAGAGAAAATGGGACATCATCTCAGTCGTTTTTTCCGTTTCGGGAGTTGCCAAACCTACGCGCATTATAAAAATTATCCCAATTTTAATTTCGATTCCAAATCTAATTCTAATTCTAATTCTAATTCCAATATCTTTTTATGCGTATGTATATTTTTATATTTTTTTTTTTCTTTTCTTTTTTTATTCTTTTTTTTCCTTTTTTCCTTTGTTTTTGCGTTTTTAGCGTCAACCATATTTGAAGCCAAAAATGTGCTATTTAAAAACCTTGTTTAAGCGAAACAGTCATTGATTTTTGTACCTCTTCCAAAATAAATAAAAAGGAACGAGGTAAAAAAAAAAAAAAAAAAAAAAGAAAAAAAAGTAGATTTATGGTAACTTTATTTTGTTAACATATCTGAAATGTCTACATGATCGGGTAAACAAAAAACGAGACATTCAGATTCCATTATATGACGATTTTCCAACAAAATTGCGTACAAAGGTTGTAATTTGCATACACATATATAAATATGAATAAATGTATGTTCAGATATACATGTAAGGATATACACGTAAGTTTATATATATAAGCATATGCTTGTAGATGCATGTCTGCGCACAGACAGCGTTGGGGAAAAGGGATAAGATCTAAAAACTATCATAGGCAAGATACACCCACCCATATGGGGTGAATGGACTACTTTTTGAAATATAAACAAAAATTCATTTTTCCAATAAAAGAAATTAAAGGTTTGCTTTTCATAAGGCGAACCAATATGAAACGTTTAACACATAAATGCACACACTAGATGAATATATATGTCTATATATGTGCGGCATTCAAATCTTATACGCACATAAATAGAAAGAACAATTTGGTTAAGCATAATCACTCCGGTGTATATATGCAATCACACGTGGATATATGCACATATGTATTCATATATATATACACATATACATATACATGCGTACACACACACACATGAACATATATACATGCGCTTGTGCAAAGACTTGGCATTTACGTAAATGTGCTTGCCCCTGGTGGGCTATAAAAGGGGGGGAAGGAGAAAAAAAAAAAAAAAAAAAAAAATAGTACATTACTACGAGCGCAAAAATATGAATACCTGCAGATACACATGCACACCGGTATGCATTATACGTACTTAAATTGCTGAGTGTATGCTACACAGAAATGCATACAACATATGTATGTAAACTTATACACACACAAACATATATATATATATATATATATATGTGTATTAAAAAGTTCATATAAATACGTATAAGCGTGCATACATGTACATATATGCATAACCCATACACTTATACGCGTGCGTACGTAATCCGACAATTGATATTTGGTGGGCCTAAATATCCTTCTCCTCCGCACTACAGTTATTGTCGTTTTTAGTCGAAATGTCCGTTTCGTCGTTATCTTTGGCGTCTTTGGAATCCTTTTCTTGATTTTCATCCGCATATTTTCCTTCAGCATGTTGTTGTTGTTGTTGTTGTTGTTGTTGTTGTTGCTGTTGTTGCTGTTTTTTCTTTTCTTTTTCCTGTTCCTTCCTCTCTCTTTCCTTTTCTTTTTCTTTTTCCTTTTGTTTGGCTAGCTCTTCTGCCTCGATTTTTGAAAAATGCTTCTGGGCTAGCTGTGTGACTTCATTAAATTCTCCTTCTATATCTTTAAGTGTATATACAGGAGGTTCATATAATTTCTTATCTTTTTCTTGTTCTTGCAAAGAATTAATTGTTTCTAAAAATTTAGTTGTTCTAGTAATAATTTTTTGGCTCTCTTCTGATTGTCTCTTTCCACATTGTGATATAATATTTTTTAAATGATTAATAATATTATTTAAATTTTTTTCTTTCGATGTATATACATCATGTCTGTATATAATATCTTTTATAAGCTCTCTTATTTCTTCTTTTTTTTTTATAAACATATTTTTGTTTTCATCGATATTATCATAAACCCAATTTTCAATATCATCTAAAGCTAGTGATATGGAATCTCTTTCTTCATCTATTACAAAGTCTTTATATATACCATTAATTCGATCTCGTGTTTCGTATATAATAGTTTCTAACTCGTTTATATGTTTTAGTCTTTCTGCCTCTACTTGATCACTATGTTGCATATTAATTTCAGCTTCACTAAAATTGTAGATGTCTTTACTACTGTAACTTCCTGGTGGTGCTATGGCTTCAATAGCAATTGCAGTATAGCACGTTTGTACCTTTCCCTCTTCTCCTTTCTTCAATTCAGTTTTGCTTTTGCTGCTCATGTTAGTGTTGTTTGGCATAACACTGTCCACTGTGCTGTTGTTCTCTTTATCCTTATCATTATTTTTGCCTCTATCGTCCTCATTTTCATTTTCCAAATCTTTCTCTTCTGCTGCTTTTTCATCTAATTTTTTCTTTTCCTCTTTTGTTTTAATAACTGTTTTACTAACAGCCTGCGCACCCAAAAAGGTGAATGTGTCATTATCCGAAAAGGTCGTCATAATATGAGACTCTACAACTTTATCATTCTTTTCATTAATCTTAACAAGACAGGAACCTAATTCTTTAATACAATTCTGTGGTAAGTCTGGTGTATCTTCATAATATGCTGTAACTTTAATTTGTCCCTTTTCTGGAATAATAATTTTTTTTACTTTCTTTTTTAAAGAATCATTTGTATATAATTTTTCTACATTCGTTTTTGAAAAATCGTTTACATGATGCCATACAACACTAATTGGATGCGTCACTTTCTCGATACATTCATACTCTTTAACTTTATAATGTTTACTTAACATAGCTGCAGATAGAACACAACCTCTAGCAACTGATTCATCAGCAACTAACGTTTTTGACAATGTTTTTTTAAAATACTCCTGCAAATAATTTTGTATAAAAGGAATTCTAGTAGAGCCACCTAATATCTCTATAGATTGTATTTGTTCTAAACTAACTTTACTAATTACCATAGCTTTGTCTAATAAATCTTTCAGTTTTGGTAAAAAAAAATTGGAACACAATTCTTCAAATGTACCTCTATCAATAGAACCTTGACAATCTAAATCTTCATGTAAACATTCTACATGTATAGATGTTTCATTATTTGCTGATAAAACTTTTTTTGTCTTTACTGCAACATCTTGTAGTTTCACACGTACTTTATTATCAATTTGGCTAGTTTCATTATTTGAAGATACAAAATATTTGCTTAATTTTCCTGTACCCATTTCACATAAATCTGAAGAATTACTCTTATATAAGGGATTTACTTTATATGCATTAATAAATAAATTATTTATATATTTAATTAATTCATTATCTATATTTCTACCACCTAAACTAGAATCTGCAACATCGCTTAATATTTCACATCTATTTGAAAAGAAGCGAGCAATACATATACAGGTATTTGCATATCCAATATTTACAAAAACGACTATTGATCCTACATCTTCTTTAAATTCTTTCATTCTATACATACCATAATCTAACGCAACAGCAGTATTGTCACTAATAAGCCTCAATATATTAGCATTAATAATTTTTGTAGCTGCTATTAAACATTCTTTTTGGCTATTCGTATATGTTGGTGGATAGGATAAAACTATTTCTGAACACTCTTTACCAATATATTTTTCGGCTAGTCTTATTAAAAAAAATAATAATGTGGATAAAATTCTAACCCCACTTATATTCAATTTCTGCTTTTTATATTCTACCCCATATCCTAAATAATTATATTCACATGGTACTAAATCTCCATATGCTTCATTTACTTCTATATCTTCATCATTTGCATTGGTTACTATTTTTCCTATCAAGTTTTTAATATTTCTACATGTGTTTTTATAATTTGACTTTACTTTTGCTAATGCATTATCTCCTATCAATCTTTCCTTTTCAGTAAAACCAACTAAGCAAGGGGTTAGCCTTTCCGACACATCGTTCCTTACAATGTTTATTGCCCCCTTGTTTATAGTTGCAATCACTGCGTTTTCATTTCCTATATCTATCCCAAGCACCGACATGTTTTACTCACTTTTTCTCTTTTCTAAATATGCATATACCCACGCGCGCGACGGATATATGTATGTATGTATATACGTGTGCAGTAAGTTATATATATGGCGCAAAATGCGCACTGCGTATTACGGTATAATTAAATAAAGATATATATATGCACAACACAAAGACTTATATCTTAAATTACTTTCTGCTCTTTGAAGATTAAATTATTGCTTGTATATTATAATATGGTGTTTCTTTTTAAAAAATAAATTTTTTTTTTTTTCTTTTTGGTTTTCTTATGGTATTTCTTTAAATGTGCTTGAATGAATGCAGTTTGCTCTTCGCTAAGATTGGAGATAATATACGATTAAAATATGCGCGATTTACTCTGTATATATATATATATGCTTACATACATATGTACATATATGCTTACATACATATGTACATATATGCTTACATATATATATATGTATAAATGTATATATGTTTTTTTTTTTTTTTTCCCTATATTATTACTGTTGCTGGAATGCGTATTTGTACATATATTTATACGGGCGTATACTCATATGAAACTATGCGCATATACTGTTGTACATATATATAAATATAAACATTAATAAAAATGGCCTATCCTCCCTCTTACACTTTTACAAGGTTTTTGTTTTTGCTGACGATCTGTAAAGCTTATATTGATGACTCTTCCTTCTACGTGCTGTTTTATATTTTTTCTTTTTCTTTTCATGTAACTATTAAGTTTAAATTTGTAGATGAATTAATTATTTTAAAAAAGGAATAATTTTGATTAAAATCCTTGCGAGAAAAAAAAAAAAAAGAAAAAAAAAAAAGTATGGAATTATAATTTCTTATAAATTCTTTTAAAGTTTACAATTTTTTTTTTTTAAGCTCGTTCGTAGTAAATTATTGCAATTATATATTTATATGTTTATATATGTATTATATGTATTATATTATGTATTTATACAAGTGTTTTCAAAAATGTTCACACAGGATATATGTTTAAAACCTTTTTATTGAAGATTTAAATGAACATATAGGTATATTTATAAAAATATAATATATATATATATATATTTTTTTTTTATTTTAATTAATTTTTTTTTTTTTAAAAAAAAAAAAGAAGGACAATAAAAAAAGGAAAAATGGAAGAAAAAGAAAGAAAAGAGAAGAAAAAAACGAAAAAAGTGAAAAGTAAAAAAAAGTCATACGTATATACATATATATATATATATATATATATATGTACAAATTGCATATAGCAATAGTAACAAGCATACACCATATTAAAAACTTCCTTGAGGAGCAATAGAAACATCAATTATGTATTTTTTAATTTTAATTTTTAAGCATGCATGCTCAGTGGGGTAAGATGCATAAAGAAAATAAAAATGCCTACTTTTTTTCATTTAAAAAATGGGTAGTGATCTTATGCATAAGTGAAATGTAGTTATACGTACATGTATATATATATATATATATATATATATATATATATATATATATATATATATATATATATATATAAATATATATGTATATATATGTATATATAATATATGTGTTTATATAATATTTATTTGTGACATATAAACAGTGCCGTATTTATTATATTATATAATATAAAGATTAATTTTACTATTCTTAAATGATGATGGATTTAGGTTTCATTAAATGTTTTGCTTTATTTTTTATCCATTTTTGAAAAAACAGTTTTCAGCAGTTATGATATATTTTTATGTGCACCAGAAAAATAAGTTACATTTTCAAAATTTTTCCATTCAAGTAAATATATATATATATATATATACGTATAATATATATATCTATATATACATATATTTATATGTATACATTACATTAAGTAAAACATACGAAATAAAAATCCTTTACTTTTTGTTTTTCGACCTTTCACCGACTTTGCTTACTATATGATAGCATAAAAAAAAAAAAAAAATGAACAAAACAAATGCTTTGATAATTATTATGCCCAAATAAAGGTGATTGTGTTGTAGTGTGCTTTTTCAAGGACATTTTTTTTAAAAAATATTTTTTTAGTAGTATTATATATTTTTACAGTATTTTTAATGGCTTTTTAACATTTTTTTTTTAATGATGTTTGGATATAGAATCTTTTTTAATAATGTATTAATAGAGCTCTTTTTAATAACGTTGCTATAGTGCTTTTCATAATAGCATTTTTTTTAATAGCATATTTTTTAATAGCATTTTTTTTTAATAGCACATTTTTAATAGCACATTTTTAATAGTGCTTTTTTTATTAGTGCTTTTTTTATTGGTGCTTTTTTTATTAGTGCTTTTTTTATTAGTGCTTTTTTTATTAGTGCTTTTTTTAAAATTATTTCTTTTTTAACAATGTTTTCCTTTTTTCTTTATATATGAACTTTGATTTGTCACATCACTGATGATATTCGTTCGATGAATTTGTTTTTTAATTTACGCAAATTAATTGTGTTTCCATATAGAGAAAGATAAATTTTTTTTTTTTTTTTTTCCCTCATGCATATTGTGTTTGTGTATATATATATATATACAATATGTAATGTACATATATGGGTATACAATATATGTAGTATAATAGTAAGTGCCCCATTTTCTCCTTTTTGATTTTAAATCAGTTCGTAGAAAAAAATAATGGGACAATTAAGTAACCTGTGTAACATACCATTATCTGTTAGATGTTTGTTTGTATGTGTGAATGTATACTTTTAAGTTCTTAAGGAAATAATATAAGAGAAAAAAACTAATATGTAAAATGCGTGTCAAATGACAAGTACATAACAGAATAAATAAAAACAAAAGCTTTTTTAATCCCCTGCTATGTAATAAAAAAAAAATTCTGGTATTTGAAAAATATTACGGGCGAATGATTATATACCTTTTTCTTTTTTCTTTTTTTAATTGTCCTTCTCTATATATATAAAAAAGGGTTGTAGGATTGATATTTAAAATAAAATAAAATAAAATAAAATGTATATTTGAAAAAAAAAAAAAAAGATTTTAAAAATATTTTAGAATAGAATAATTTTAAAACAGCATTTTGATGCAAAGACGTCTGTGTGAAAATTAGTAGTCCTTTTCAAATGAAAATGCCTATACTTTGCATTTATATACGTGCATATATATACCTATACATTTATATTTGTATAATGCAAAAAATACCAAGTTATGTTTTTATTTCCTATTTTGAGCACTGATACATGTAAGTTTCTGTGTATTTAAATTTATGTAGTATTATGTTTGAATTTTTTTCATTTGATAATACATAAATTGAAAGAGGGAATAAACTTATTTATTATGTGTATGAACAGTATTTCAAGGTCAGGTATATTTTAACATGAATACCTGTTTTCTTGCTTTCCCTTTTTGCTTAAAAAATACAGAGTAATAACGGCCATTTACTGTGAGTATTTTTCACATGAACTAGTCATATTTTTCATAATTTCTCTAAATGAAAGGTTTTTCGTCCTACTCACATATATATACATAAGTAAACATACATGTATAAATATACATACATAAATGCAGGATGCTTAAACATCCAAATGTTCTTACTAAAATACGTCCTTTTCTGTCGTTTTAAAGTATAGAAAGGATAGTTTCATTTGACATGACAATTAAAATTTGCTGTTCTCACACACTTCATTTATATATTTTTTTTTTTTTATGATAAAACTTTAATTTATATTTTAAAATTTTAATAAAATTATATGGTTTCCATGTGAATGTGTAGTAATAATGTTTATTTTTAGTAGAGTAAAAAAAATCGTTTTTACTTTTGTTCATTATTTCTGGCATTGACAATTTGTTCTTATTTTATTATCTTTTTTTTTTTTTTTTTTTTTTTTTTTTTTTTGTCTTAAAAAAATTCTATTTAAGATTAAATAAAAATTAACACCATTATATGATACTTTTTCATTCTTCCTTTTGTAATACGAAAAATTGATGACAATTATACATTATAAATATATGGTGAGATTTACAAAGTTTTATTTATGAAACACATTAAGAAATACGCAGTGTACTGACCACTGTAATATCACAGCATAAATATGTTTTTGCCTTACCTTACTAAAAAAACGACATAACAGTAATAATGGCAAGATGAAGAAGAATAAGCGTAATCAAAAGTATATTGGCGATATTTATAATATAGTAACTCGTCTGATTTAAAATTTGCAATCCTCTACCATTCCCAAGGATAACAAAAATATGATTGTACCTTTGGTATTATACCAAAAAAAATAAAAAAAAATAATAGAATAAAAAGGAAACATTTGTATGATGAATAAAAGTTAAATATTTTTGTGCAATTATGTATTTTTTTTTTTTTTTTATTTTTTGACATGTTAAACATGTGTAGCATTATATTATTTTTGTTAACATTATAAGAGGAATTTTTTTATATATTTTTAAGATACGTAAATGAATAGGAAAATTACTGAATGGAATAAAAAATCAATTTTTGCTAAGAAATGTATTCCATTAGGCTTTTTAGCTTTATATTTTAAAATATGAAAGATAATACAAGTAACACAATTGCGTTTTGTGTTATGATTTATTTCATGTAGTTCTTTGTTAGTGTTACTTAGATATGTGTTGCGCTGAAGCATACGTTTTGTAAACACATATAAATATATATGTACATGTACGCGAGTAATTATGCGCTAGAAGAAAGATTCTTTTTTAAAACATAACTGTTATTGAATAATAAGAAAAAAGAAAAGATGCATTTACATTCAAATTTACGAAAAAGACCACAGGGAGAACATATTTTTATTTTTATGAAGAAAAATTTTAATAATATATGTAAAAGATATATAGCATCCCAACCCTTAGGAATTAATATACCGGAGCCCCCACCAAGAGAATTTTTGCCAAATGGAGAACCAAAAAAATACCGACTGAATCAAAGATATTATAACCATAAATATGATTGGGAAAGATGGTCGTTAAGACCAGCTGGGGTGTTTCATACATATTTATATGGAGAGTTTGCAAAAGATCATAAGCCTTTATTAGCATGGTTACTACAATACCCTTTACCATTAGCTTTTATTCCTTACTTTTTGTTTGCCTTTGGCTTATCTTTTGCCTTTCATCATATATCATACCTTGGCATAAAACCAAAGAGGTTTACCGTCGAATGGGTTGAAGCTAACAAAGAAAGAGAGAGAGCTGAAAACACGAACCCCATTACAAGATACCTAGATAGGAGAAGAAAAGAAAGAGGACCTCACTGGATTCTTGAAGATTTTTTACCGAGTCATCCGTGCTACTTACATATGAGTAAATATCATCATGATACGGAACTACTTAGAAAGCGACAAGAAGAAGCTGAAGAAAAAGACGGTGCAGATGAAGAGGATGAAGTGAATGAAGCGGAAGACGATGCTGCCAAGTGAACATAGATATGGGAGGAACATGCAAATGTGAAGCGGAACAACGTTAAATGGGCCATGCATATATGTATGTATGTGTGTATATATGTGTGTATATATGTGTGTATATATGTGTGTATATATGTGTGTATATATGTGTGTATATATGTGTGTATGTATGTGTGTATATGTGTGTATATATGTGTGTATATATGTGTGTATATATGTGTGTATATATGTGTGTATATATGTGTGTATATATGTGTGTATATATATGTGTATATATGTGTGTATACATGTGTGTATACATGTGTGTATACATGTGTGTATATATGTGTGTATACATGTGAGTATACATGTTTGTATATATATATATGTTCATATATTTCTGCACATATATGTGCCCCCTGAGTAAATACATTTTAGCAGAAAATGACCCATCAAGAAACATAACAGAAACAGCGAAACAATGTATTATTTCGTACAACCGGTGATATAAAAGTTAGGTGGACATCTTTTTCATTGAATTTTTTTTTGTACATTTTCTATATTTATTTATTACACATTTGTTATTTCGGGTTCGTGCGTTTTTCTGAACTGATACACATTTTTATATTTTTTTTTTTTTCAAACTTCTTATATTTGTATAAATGCTCATGAAATTAAAAAAGCTATAATGTGATGACAAAAATAGCCAAAATGGCTAGAAAAAAAAAAAAAAAAAAAAAAAAAATTATATGAATAATATGAATAATATAAGTAGTATAATAATATAAGTATAATAATAATAATAATAATAATAATAATAATAATAATAATAATAATAATAACAAAAATAATGCAATGCACACTCCTTGTTCGCATAAGTTGCTATACGATAAGGTAAAAATGTGTGGACTTAAGACTTTTTTTTTAAAATTATATTTTAAATAATTGTGTTTACAGTTCCGTATTAAGCTAATACCAATTCTCCCTTTTGTCTTTAAATAAAAGAAATATAACAAATAGTATTCTTCTTTTTTTTTTTTTTTTCCGTTACATAAAATTTTATGGTTTATTTTAAAAAATATGCTTCATAAGCTTTGTTTGTATAGAAGATACGCCTCCAATTTGTATAGACATACAATATATGTACACGATTTTACCAATACACATATCCATACAAGTATATATTAAATGTATTAATCACTCCAAGTGGGCATTTTCTTTTTATGATAGACAAGGCTTTCACGTAAATGAACACATTTTTAATTATTTACATTTTTGTAGGAAAGTATAAAGTGTTTATTAAATTAGTTATATATACATATTACAAACGTACATACATACCTACGTGCATACATACATACATATACATACAAACATATACACATACATACATACATACATACATACATACATACATACATACATACATACATACATACATACATACATACATATACACATACATGTACATACATATACACATACGTACATACATATACACATACATACATATATACAATCACGTGGGAATAAGCCCCCCTATGTTAATATAACGAAGCCAGTCTTTTAATAATGGAGTTGCTACCGCAAGACAGCGATGAGTACAATAGGGTAACAATTAAAAGATGATAAAAAAAAAAATAAAAAAAATAAAAAGTAAAAAATAAAAAATAAAAAAAATAAAAAGTAAAAAATAAATAATAAAAAAAATAAAAAGTAAAAAATATAATATAAAAAATCGCAAATTGTAAAGATTAAATGCGATGGCAAAAATATATTTTCTCTAACTTGCCACGTTATCTGTATCGTATTAACTTTTTTTTTTTTTTTTTTTTTTGTCTTATAATTGCTCATCAGAACAATAACACTGAACAGTTAAACGAAGATGGCGATTTTATTAATCAAGAAAACGATATACATGTGAGCATCATAAAACCAATTACAAAACGCACTATTTATTGTGCGAATACAAAAAAAATAAATGTATTTTATAAACCTGTTAAGTTCGTTGAAGAAATTAATACTTATGTTAAAAAAGGAGAAGAGCACCTTATAAAATTATATGAAAACCTCAAAGAATTAGGACAAAAAAAAGATGATGAAGTACGGTTAAAAAATGAAAATACAACATTGAACAAATTAATTAGCCAAAATTTGTTTAGTCATAAAAATAAAAAATTGGAAAAAAATTTTAAAAAAAATAATAATACTGAGTTAAAATTATTTGCTCAAAAGGAAAATGTGGTGCCAACAATAGAAACAGTATTTATACCAAAACTGGAAAAAAATATTGAAATAGTTAGTTCTTTAAAGCAAAATATGGATGTAGACTATACTTACCTAGTCCCTAAACCAGTAGTTATTCCAGTCGAAGTCCCTATATTAAAATTCAAAAATAATTTTAAAATTGTTCCTATAAGAAAAAAAATTATACCTGTCATAAAATATACCGATGAAGTTATATACATGGACTGTTATGTCGAAAAGCCTTACATAGTTTTTGAAAATATTATTACCCCCATTCCTTTCGATATACCTATAGATGAAAAGAAATATGTTCATAAAGCCCCACCCCTGCAGCACAATAGTTGATCAATCCCCACCATACCCGTAGCAGCGGTAGCGGTGGCAACAACAGCAGCAACAGCATTAATAACGAAACTACGAAATAACAAAACAGCCAAACAGAGAAAACTACTTGACTTTCTTTTTTTTTTCTCTTTTTAAATTATTGTCCCCAAATGCATATACTCAATTCCATTATTTTCCCCCATTTTTGTCATGTTATATTTTGATTTTTCTTTTGTCCCTCTCTGTACACAAAAAGTAGTGATACGCTTGGACGGATCATCATTAGACGCTTACAATGCTGTAAATGCTAACTGCAAATATGCACCCATACATACATACATACATATATATATATATATATATATAATGTACTTAAAATACATATACATATACAAATTATATGAATATAGCATACGTTTCATAAGCATAAAAAATGATGCTTTTTTCTCTTTGTCCAATTTTAACACTTCCTTTAGGACGCTACTCTACATTGCTCTTATTTTCATTTGCTTTTGCATTTTCCTCTGTATTTGCTTCTACTTTTTTTTTTTTTTTTTTTTTTTTTTTTTGCTGCATTAAGAAAAGAAATAATACATAATGACAAAAAGCCAAATGTTTCATTTCGAAAACAAAAAATTTACTGCTTCATAATCTTTCTATATTCAATAGGCACATAATATTTGTATTCCTAAATTATACCATTAATACTGTTTTCATAAATTAAAAGAACTCAGATCGTTCCAACTCGATTTTAAGCCATTTTTATGTGTTTCTAAAAACTTGTCATGCTATAATAACATTATCACTAGCACTCAACTTTTGCCGTCGATGATGTAAAATAACAATTAACACAGAAAAAAGGCTACAATATACAACTGGCTAAAATATAGTGAGGAAAGAAAATGGGAACGCATGTACATGTATACAATTGGAATGTACTTAAATATAAGGGTATGTATGCACGTGTCAAGTCTTTACCTTACGTTGACAGCTAAACGGAATACAATTAAAAAAAAAAAAAAAAAATTTAAATGATGGGGGATGTATGATACTATATCAATTCGTGGAAACTAAGGACAAAATGTACAAACAAGTTGAATGAATAAAAGCTAAGGCGTTACATAAAAAATGAGTCATCTTTGTTAATGCATATATATACATGGCTTAATATATTGATATAAATGTATAAATATTCGTAACAGAAAAAATACAATTCTCTTTTAATTGTTGCCGTTCGTATAAACATGTACAGTATATATGTATATACGTGTTTATTTATTTTTTTATTTATTTATTTATTTATTTGTGTATTTGTTTATTTATTTATTTATTTATTTATTTATTTATTTGTTTATATGTTTATATGTTTATTTGTTTATTTGTTTATATATACTTATATGTGAACAAAATCTCTTACATGCCCAGAAACGTATATTTCTGAATGCGTCAGGCGATTATATGTTATGAAAATACGACAAAGTTGGCTATAAAAAAAGGCTAAATTCGTGTAAATATATGTACAAGTAAAATAATAAAAAAACCAGTATACATATATATATATATATATATATACCACCTGCATATATATTAATACATATCTATGTAAGTATTTAAGTATGTACATATATATATATGTATAATTATTCATATGAGAAATTCCTTTTGGGAAGGTTGAAAAAAATAAAAACGTACAAATAAGTAGTACAAGACATAAATTTAAATGCAATTTTTTTTTTGTAAGAGCAATTTATTTTTGAGTGATAAATAAAAAAAAAAAAAAAAAATGAAATAATAGTAACAACAGTAATAGTAGTAGTAGTAGCAATAGTAGAAGTAGCAATAGTAGAAGTAGCAATAGTAGAAGTAGCAATAGTAGTTGTAGCAGTAGTAGTAACAGTAGTAGGAGCAAAGGTAGTAGCATTAGTAAGAGCAAAGGTAGTAGCAGTAGTAGGAGCAAAGGTAGTAGTATTAGTAAGAGCAAAGGTAGTAGCAGTAGTAGGAGCAAAGGTAGTAGCAGTAGTAGGAGCAAAGGTAGTAGCAGTAGTAGTAGCGCTGATATGCGATGAGAAGCAGTGAAAAAGATGAAGACGAGAAGGCGTCAAGTTCTTCCCAGGATCGTGAAAGGTCAAAACAAGATGAAGAGGAAAGAAGGGATATTGATGTTCTAACAGATGTTAGCTTTAAGAAACCGATTAACGAAATGAATAAAAAAATATTTGAAAAAAGACATATGGAACTTAAGGAAAAATTAAAGAAATTGAAAAGTTGTAATAAGTATACAAGTGTAAGGAATAGTAGTATCAATTCCCAAAAAGGGGAAAAAATAAAAGAAGTAAATGAAGAAGAAGATAAATTAAAAGAAGAAGAAAAAGAAGAAAAAAAAAAAGCTCCTTTAGTCAGATATCATGCTCCACCTGGATGTGAAACAAAAGCGAATGAAACAAAATATAGACAACTTAAAGAAAAATTAAAAAGATTAAAATGTAAGAATAACAGTGATGTGAGTAATGAATATAACGACTCAGCGGATGACGAAAAAAGGGTATCCAGCAAAAATGAAGAATTACCAAAATGTACTTCTAATATTAGTAGTAAAAAAAATGAGCTTTCTGATGATGGAGAGACAGACAAAAAGGGTAGAAGTGGAAATAAAAGTAGGAGTAGATGTGGAAGTAAAAGCAGCACCATTGACAATTTAACGAGTAAAAAAGAAACAGAGCATATGCGAAAAGAACTGAAAAAAAAATTAGAAAAATTTAAAAGAGAAAATAAAATATACAACTGTGAAATGATAAGTGCTGAGAGAAAGGAAATCCCGTCTTCTCACGTGGGAAGTAATAGTAGAAGAAGAGAAATAAAAAAAGAGAATCCTAGTAATCGTCATAGGGAAAGAAGTATAGGAAAAAGTAGTTGGAGCAGGACGGAAAAGAGACGTAAAAGAAGCATTGATTCAAGTACGGATAGTTATAGTTACCATCATAAAAGAAAACGGAGTGCTTATAAGGAGCAGCGTAATTACCCTTATGACAAGAAAAATAAAAGCGACAGAAGGAATGAGAAGCAGCGGTACAATCAAAGGGGAAGCAAATCGTTTCGTCTTAGCTCCCCTCCAAGCGGTTACATAGGATTGTGCCGAAAAAGACGCACAAATGAAAAGATAGCATTTTCACGCAAAGGGGGGAGAAGCATAGATAAATGGAGCAGAAGCAGGGGGAGGGGCATACATAGACGCAGTAGCAGTGGGGGAAGAAAGCGAAGCAGGGGGAGAATGCGGAGTAGGGGGAGAATGCGGAGTAGGGGGAGAATTCGAAGCAGGGAGAGAATGCGAAGTAGGGGGAGGGATATACATAGACGCAGTAGCAGTGGGGGAAGAAAGCGGAGTAGGGGGAGAATACAAAAGTAGGGGGAGGGATATACATAGACGCAGTAGCAGTGGGGGAAGAAAGCGAAGCAGGGGGAGAATACAAAGTAGGGAGAGGGATATAAGTAGACGCAGCAACAGTGAGGGAAAGTGCATTAGAAGAAGAATGAACAAAGAACAAAGGGGATATGGCACGGAGGACAGTAGCTTGGAGAATAGCATCTTGGAGGGAAGATACAAAAGGGAAAAAAAAAAAATCTCAGAAAACCATTACATTAGTAATATGTGTGAAAAGGAGAAAATTATGCATAATGATGATGGTAAGGTAAATAATATGAAGAGAGAAGAAAAGCAAAGAAAATATATTTACAATAAAAAAAAGGATGAAAAGATAGAAAGAAAATATTTTAGAATACCGTTAGGATATCATACTACTAAGGAGAATTGGAATAACTACACCCAATGGTTACAAAAAAAAAATGAATACAGGTTTAGTATACCATTTGATGAAAACAAAATATTTAGAAAATCAAAATCATTATCTCCAACAACGTGGGAAATGTTTGTGGCGAAATCAGAGAGTGAAGAATTGGATGAGAATAAGAAGAATAAAGAAATTGACGAAAAAGGGAATAAGAGAAATGTACAAACTTATCAACGAAAGGATGAGAATTTTGCAAAAAAAGGAAAAGAAAAAAAAGCACATGATGATGTTAATAACATTTCGGAAAACAACTCATCTTATTACTCCTCTACTCTATCCTTATCTTGCTCGTATGATGAAAAGGAAGTTCAGGCTTCCCAAAAGAGGAAGAGAAAAAAATGGAAAAGCACCGAATTTCCAAGTACTGAAGAGGAGGGAGTGAAAGAAAAAAAAATTAAAAAGAGCTACATGGATAATGAAGCATTGGTAGACATAACAGTGACAGACGCAAAGGAAAGGGAGAAAAGGGGACGAGGAGAAAAACTGGATCATACGAACAGAAAAAGACATAGAAGCAAACATCATGAAAAGGAAAAAAAAAAAAAAAAAAAAAAAAGCATAAATCGAAGGGCACAAAGAAGCATAAATTGAAAGATAAAAAAAAGCACAAATCTAAATATAAGAACTATGATGAAAAAAAAAAAAAAAAAAAATCGTGCACTAGTTCTAGTAGTAGTAATAGTAGTAGTAGCGGTAGTGATGATGGGGTAAGCGCATCGCCTACGTCAGCAGCTTCAGTTACTTCATTCTCTGCAGCCACTTCAGCTACGTCCTTATCTTTTCTTTGCGAAGGATACAAATCATTAGATGAAAAGCGGGTCAGAAAAAGCAGTAACATGGTAAGACAGGAACATAAGAAGAAGGAAAAGAATAGTGTTGGTAAAGACGAACATGATTTAGCAGTAGATGAGAAGAAAAAAGGGGAAAGTACATCCACATATAATAGAAAAGCGCATCGAGAGAGAATTTCACATAAGGGGGATAGACAGTTGCATGAGGAGGAAGATGAAGAAGCATATGTGGATGATGAAGCTGATGTGGATGATGAAGCTGATGTGGATGATGAATCTGATGTGGATGATGAATCTGATGTGGATGATGAAGCTGATGTGAATGATAAAGCGGATGCGGATGATAAAGCGGATATGGATAATAAAGCGGATGTGGATAATAAAGCGGATGTGGATGATAAAGCGGATATGGATGATGAAACGGATGAATTGCGCAAGGCACGGGATCCCGCGGAAGATACATCAAACGATGAAAGTGTAGGTCCGAAACCGTTGGATGTGAATGTCAAGTTAGCTAATAAACAAATTGATTATGGTGTTGCTATGATGCCAGGGGAAGGACATGCAATAGCTCAGTTTGTTCAGAAAGGAAAAAGAATTCCAAGAAGAGGAGAAGTAGGGTTGTCAGCTGAAGCTATCGAAAATTTTGAAAGTCTAGGTTATGTTATGAGTGGATCAAGGCATAAAAGAATGAATGCTATTCGTATGAGAAAGGAAAATCAAGTGTATAGTGCTGAAGAGCAGAGGGCGTTGGCCATGTTTAATTATGAAGAAAGAACAAACAGGGAAAATGCTTTAATAAATGACTTAAAAGAAATTTTAAGAAAACAAAATGAGGCTATAATAAATGAGAGCAAAAATGATTGATCGAGGAGTAGATGATGAGTCTTTACCCCTTGTTCAATAGTTAGCCAAGTTTCATCGCTCACTTATGAAGAAGCGTGTGCATAAGTGCGTGCGTGTGAGTGTATGTATATATATGTGAGTATGTTGGGTGTAACAGCACTTGTATACATACATTGCATGGAAGCTTATTCCATTACATGAACGTTTTTTCAGTACCACTCATGGACACGGTGCCTCATCTTAAATAACGCAAAGTCAATTTTTGAAAAAAAATGCTTCTACGAATATTTGTTAATGTAGTAGATACATTTGCATTTACCTGTTATATGCTCCTACAACTATTCCTTATTTGCACGTAGATCAATTTGGAATTAAACAATTTTTGGAAAAATAAAAAAAATAAGCATATTAAGTGCAACACACATGACACGCATAAAACGTGTAATATTTTTATTTTATTTTATTTTATTTTTTTTTTTTTTTTTTTTTACAAACATTTTATGATGATTTTTCATAAAATTAAAAATTTTGAAAATGCTAAATGATTACATATAAAGGATCTGAACGGATGATGAGAGAGATATGTTTTTCTTCTTCTGCTTCTCCTCTATAACATGATATTCTCTTTCAGCGAATAAATACTAGTGCAATAAAAAAGGTTCATACCTCATGGAGTTCGAATGAACAAAACACTGGGGGGAGGGGAGGGGGGAAAGGCGGTGGTGCCGTCCCCCCTCAATTGGATGCCAGGAATTTCATCCAAAGCATTGAGAAACATGCACAAATAAACGTACTCACGTACATACATATGAATGTATACACATATAATATAAAGAGAAACATATGGTTATGCCATATTTGCAAAGGTGCTAAATGGCGAAATTTCGCCAAGGAAAAGCAACCTCTCGTTCATATAAGAAAGTAAAAAAAAAAAAAAAATGAAATAAAGAAAAAATCGGTACTCTAATATATATATAATATATATAATATATATATATAATATATATTATATATATATTCCCATACTAGCATACTGTTATGTTGATATAACCAAAGAGAACACCTGTAATGGTAAACCTTTGCCGTTTCGAGCAATATTTAACCATTGGGAAATATGCAATAATATACAGAGGTGTGGTATATGGGTTTGTGTGCATGTCGGGTTTTTCTATCCCATCCTTCCTTTTTATTAAAAATAGTTATACGCACGAAACACATCTCTATTTTCTTATAATAATTGTTTATATTATTTAAAAAAAATATTTATACAATTTCTTAAAAGTTTATGAAATACGTTTTACGTGAACAGTTCATATTTTATGAAATCTTTCTAAAGTATATATATATATATATATATATATATATATATATATATATGCATGAACATTAAAATATATATAATATATATAATGTATATTTTTTTGGCATGTGCGCATATGAACAAAGTACATGATATTACGTTAACATATAAATACACACACGAATGTACATGCATATACACATACTCACATATAAAATGCACGCTTATGTATATATTATACATCCTTTTTCACCGTATGTACACAAAAAGATATTCAAATAAGGTGTAATTGTATGTTAAAGGTACATAAGTTATTTAACTAGTTAAATAACTTAAAAAAAAAAGGAAAGGAAAATGACTTTCTCGTGGCTTCCTAGTAACATTTTAAATAATAATGGGCCTACTAATACTGTCATCTGCTAAATGTAAACTGCTTACATGCTTGTCTTTTTTCTTTTTTTTTTTTTTTTTTTTTTTTTTTTTTTTTTTTTTTTTTTTTTTTTTTTTTTTTTTTTTTTTTTTTTTTTTTTTTTTTTTTTTGTAGCTATTCAGATTTTAAATAAACTAAGTATAAAAAACTGCACGTACAATACACACAACACATATATATATATATATATATGCGTGTGTATATATATATAATAATAAAGTGGTACAATGTACACATGAACACAAAGAAGGGCGTACTCTTGCAATGGTTATTACTATTATGTATGTGTACCGCATTAGCTGCATACATAAAACATAATATAATACATAAAACGTGGTAATATATATACATATAATATATATAGAAACACGTTTAACCCCTCTCTCTCCATCTTCCACACGCACGTGCTAAAAAAGTATGTTCTATCCTGCCCCTCTTTTTTGATTTCCTCTAATCCACCTCCTCCATTTTGGAATCCGTTCCCTCAACAGTTTCCTCAAGGGGTGGTAATTCAATATCGTTGTTATCTTCTTCATCGATGGATAAACCTAATTTGATCATTCTATGTATTCTCTTTGAAAAGGTGGTTGGTTCTTCAAGTGCAAACCCAGAAGTTAAAAGAGAGGTGTCAAATAATAGCCATATCAAATCTTTAACAGTTTTGTCTGACTTATCTGCATCTGCTTTATGTTTTAATGCAGTAATTATTGGGTGGCGAGCATTTATTTCCATAATTTTTTTGGATAACATATAACTAGTCATAGAATTATCTCTTAATGCTTGAGCTTTCATAATTCTTTCCATATTAGCAGACCATCCAAACTCCGATGTAACTAAAACACATGGGGAATCTGTTATTCTTTGTCCTACAACAACCTTTTCTACCTTTTCATGTAATACGTCCTTTATAACTTTGCATAAACCTTCATATTCAGCTTTCAAGGTTTCAAAATTTTTCTTTGCTTCTTCTGAATCGTCTATATCTAATCCTTCCTTTGTACAACATTTCAATTTCTTACCATCAAAATCTTTTAACTGTTGTACAGCATACTCATCAATTGGATCAACCATATATATAACTTCGAACCCTTTTTTTGTTAGTGCTTCTAAAAATGGGGAGTTTGATACAGCGTTAATAGACTCACCTGTTATGTAGTAGATGTCTTTTTGGTTTTCCTTCATTCGATCTACATATTCTTTTAGACCTATCATCTCGTCACCAGACTTGGACGTCTGAAATCTGAGAAGCTCCGTAATCTGTCGGCGGGGGTAGGGAAAAAAGAAAAAAATAAATAATAGAAAAATGAAAAATTGAGAAAATGAAAAAAAAAAAAAAAAAAAAAAAATTATAATAAAATAATAAAATAAAAAAATGACAAAATAAAAACATGACAAAATAAAAACATGACAAAATAAAAACATGACAAAATAAAAAAAATAAATAAAAATATGAAAAAAATGAAAACAATAATGATAACATCATGACGTAAAAACATAATAATACGCATGTGCGAAGCGCTTATATGTATTATAATAAGCATGCCAGTTCATGCACAGAGAAATGTGCAATCAGTGTTACATGCCCTTTGCCGTATTTGACTGCAACCCACGTGTGCGCGCTCTCCTCATATATGTATACATACATATATATATATATATATATATACACAACATATATACATATATGTACGATATCATGAAGGCTTCTAAATGTATATGCAATTCGAACGCTCACACGCAAATATACAACCGAACAAAAAAGCACATCTGATATACTACTCTCACACAATCTGTCTCGCTTCTATGACTCAATGCATTTAATCGTCATGGTGAAGAATACTGCCGTATCGTTTATTCAATCCATAAATAATAATAAATAATAAACGTGTATAACACATTGAATACATATTTATTATATATTTATAAAATAAAATAAACAATAAATGCATGCTAAGGTGATAAGCGATTGGAAAAAAAAATTAACTCCTCATTTAATTATTTAAAATATAACATTCTAAAATAATTAAGAATTAATTCATTTTTCAAAAATTATTCTTCCAAACGTCTGGACATCTATGCATTTAGCGATTAAGCATACATGTAATTAAATTTGGAATAACTCAGAGAATAGTGGGGCGGGGAGGGGCCGCTTCTAGCACGTTCTCTCCTGGATGCTACGTTCTGCACCGTGCTTTCCGCCCCTTTCTCACGACGCTCTCACGCACGTATACATACAAACATGCGCATATACATACAAACATGCGCATATACATACAAACATGCGCATATACATACATACATACATACATATATATATATACATACATATATATATATATATATATATATATATATATATATACATATACACATGTGCCGCATCGACACAATGTCCCGTTTAAGCTGCACAAAATTACCTTGGCCCGGTTCGCGTTATCCTCGTGAATACCCAACTTCAAATTTTTGCTGAACTGTTCATAAAACTTTTTGTAGTTATCTTTATTTTCTGCTAATTCTGAAAACATGTCAAGGCATTTTTTGATGAGATTTTTTTTAATAACTTTTAAAATTTTATTTTGTTGTAATGATTCTCTTGAAATGTTTAGAGGTAGATCTTCCGAATCAACAACACCTTTGACAAAATTCAACCACTCCGGGATAATTTCTTCACAATCATCCATAATAAAAACTCTTCTAACATATAATTTAATATTATTTCTTTTTTTCCTATTTTCGAACATATCAAATGGGGCTCTTTTCGGTATAAATAATAATGCCTTAAATTCTAATTGACCTTCAACAGAGAAATGTTTTACAGCTAAATGATCTTCCCAATCATTTGTTAAAGATTTATAAAAACTAGCATATTCTTCATTAGTTACTTCTTCTGGTTTTCTCATCCATAATGGTTTTTGTTTATTTAATTCTTCCCATTCATGTTCAACAGTATGAATTTTTTTTTTTTTTTTTTTTTTTTTTTTTTTTTTCTACTTTTTCTAATTCTTCTGTTACATCCTCAACTTTTGGATGATCTACTTTGTCTTCTTCATTATCTTCTTTCTTTTCCTTATCACCTTCTTCATCACCATCTTCCACTTCTTCATCCTTATCTTCTTCATTTTCTCCCTTTTTTTTTTTTTTTTTTTTTTATCTGTATCTTGTTCTCCTTCTCCTTCTCTTTCTCCTTCTTCTTCTTCTTCTTCTGATGCTGTTATTTCTTTTTCATTTTGCCTTTCACAGTATAATTTAATAGGAAAAGAAATAAATTCTGAATGCTTCTTAACTAAATCTTTAATTCTTTTTTCCTCTAAATATTCTAGTTGATCTTCTTTAAGGTGTAAAATAATTTTTGTACCCCTTCCAATCTTTTCATTTGTTTCATCTTTCGTAACTGTAAATGAACCTCCTGCAGCTGATTCCCAAACATATTGTTCATCATCATTATTTTTGGAAATGACAACAACATGATCAGCAACTAAATAAGCAGAGTAAAAACCTACACCAAATTGACCTATCATAGAAATATCACCACTTGCTTGAATTGCTTCCATAAATGCCTTTGTTCCCGATCTTGCAATAGTACCTAAATTGTTAATTAAATCATTTTTGGTCATACCAATACCTGAATCCTCAATAGTTAATGTGTTATTTGTTTTGTCTGGAATAATTCGAATAAAAAATTCTGGCTCTGCTGATAATTTCTGTGTATCAGTTATAGCTTCATATCTTATCTTATCAAGTGCATCACTCGCATTACTAATAAGCTCTCTTAAAAATATTTCCTTATTACTATAAAATGTGTTTATAATTAAACTCATCAACTGCCTTATGTCGGCATTGAATGCAAACGTTTCCTTTGACATTTTGTATATTTATTTTAAAAAAATATATATAATAAAATTAAAAAATTGGGGAAATTACGATAGGAAAAAAGCGATCTCGCACTGTCAGCGGGGTTCCAATCAGCTATGCCACACGTTGCTTCGACGTATATATAAGGATAATACTGGTGTTTGTAAATATGTATATATATATGTATATATGTATATATCTGTAAGTACGTAGTATAGCACTGCGCGAAAAAAAAATTAAAACACTGTTGGGATCATACAGGGGAAATATGTGCTTGGAAAAGAAAAAGGCGTTTTACATACATAAATATATGTAAGTAAATGCACGTATTGTTCGTTTTGATATATCTGCGCTTTAAAACTTTTTGCCTTTGCACATGGAGCTTTTTTATTTTTTAAAATAAATTAAAAATAAAAAAAAAAAGGATTCTTTTCTCGTTTTTTCATTTAACAGTTGGTAAAAATTGAGATATGAGAAAAAATATGTGAAACTTGTATTGGTATTTACTTTTGTAATGAAAAAAATGTATTTTTGCTTCACTTATTTTAAGATAATTTATTTTGATTTAATATATTCTCCTTTCACTTTATTTTGATTTATTTTGACTTATTTTGATTTATTTTAACTTATTTTGACTTATTTTGACTTATTTTGACTTATTTTGATTTATTTTGATTTATTTTGATTTATTTTGATTTATTTTGACTTTAATTTAATTTATTTTTAATTCTTTAAATTTTGGATTTAATTTAGTTTTATTTTATTTTAATTTAATTTTTTTTTTTAATTTTGTACTACCTTTTTTTTAAATTAAAATATATGATGTTTAAATATAGAGATGTTTATTTTTTTATTTTATTTTATTTTATTTTATTTTTTTTTATAAAATAACGTAGAAAAATTGCTACATTAAGAGTTTACCAAACTACCCAATGTAATAGGATATATAGAAATATAGAAATATTAATATATAAATATGCGTATATGCATATATATACTTATATATATAAACATATTTATATATTTGTATATATATATATATATATATATATATATATATATATATATATATATATATATATAAATATATATAGCGATGCAATGGCCCCTCTGGCGGGGCCAATTTCTTTTTTTTTTTTTTTTTTTTAACATGCTCTCACTTTAAAAGGCAGTAAACTCTCTACAAGGAGCATTGCGTTCTTTGTGGATGAGCATACTGGATTATACTATTATACAAAAAGAACATACACAATGAATATATATTATATATATATATTTTATTACGTTATGTATTATGACTATATATATATATGTATATTTAGGTAGGTAGGTAGGTAAGTACATATGTGCTTACTAGTTGCATACTGGCAATGCAGTGCAATAAGCGGCATACTCTTTTTTTTTTAAAAGTCAAAATTTTCAAATGCAATAAAAAAAAAAAAAAAAAAAAAAAAAAAGTAGAAAAAAAAAAAAAAAAAAAAAAAAAAAAAAAAAAAAAAAAAAAAAAAAAAAAAAAAGAAAAAAAGAAAAAAAAAATGGAAAAAACGGAAAAAACAGATAAAAAAGAAGAAAAAAAAAGAAAAAAAAAGAAGAAAAAAAAGAAGAAAAAAAAGAAGAAAAAAAAGAAGAAAAAAAAGAAGAAAAAAAAGAAGAAAAAAAAGAAGAAGAAAAAAAAGAAAAATTATTATTATAGTTATATCACACTTTTAAACGACTCATGTACTTCTGTTATCACTCTTGGAAATAGTACAATAGTAGCTATACAAATTACATAGCATACGAAGCAAGAAGTCAATGAACATGTAATGCGTTACATGATGCAACGTACACATGATAGCCATAACTATATACTTGTATAATTGGAAATATATGTAATCTTATTCAAACTACCTATATATATGTATATTAGCTTATTTTACTATCAACCTTTTCCATCGTCCCCTCATAACTGCTACCTTGTGTATGAGATAAGAGGAAAAGTTGTGCACCATAAAAATTTAGTAAACCCCATCTTATACCCCAATAAAACCAAGGTATCATATGTGAAGAAAAAAAAAAGTGCATGCACAATTATATGAGGATGATACTGATAGAAACAGAAGGGTTTATATGGGCTTCATATTATTTTTTTATTGCTGTTTTTGAGCGAACATTTGTTACATATATGTGGAGGAGTTTATAATTATATGAAAATATATGCAAACATATATAAATATATGCAAACATATATAAACATATGCAAACATATATAAATATATGCAAACATATATAAATATATGCAAACATATATAAATATATGCAAACATATATAAATATATGCAAATATGTACAAATATTTATTTACATGTGTGTATTACATTGTTACATACGTATGTGGAGATAAAAAGTAGTTATATGATATCTCAAAATATGCCAAAACTATCAAATTTGCAAATATTATACGAGAGGGTAATCTTAACCTGAGAAAAGCATTATAGCAATTGCGGGACCATAAATTATATTTTTTTTGAACTTTGCATTATTACTATACATGCACGTGTATATACATATACATACGCGCAAGTTATAATTTATATATATATATATATATACAATTTTAAGAATATATATTGTCAAAGAAAAATTATCCCCTTTTCACTAGTCTCACGTGTAATTAATTTTTAAAATAATTAGGTTAAAAAAGAAAAAAATAAAAAAAATGAAAAGTTCATTTTTATGAATTATTGTGAAGGGTTTAATTGTAACACACACATATATATATATACACATCATATACATCATATACATATACCAACAATACAGTATTAAAAATGAAATAACTCAAAAAAATTTAAAGAAAAATATTATATACTTTTAGTATAAATTTATCGTAATATGTAGTTATTTATAAAGCATTATTTGTAAACTATATATACGAATATTTTATTTTTTTAATTCCTTGAACTTCCATAGTGTGTGGAATTGTAGTATACATTAAACTGCAAACATATATAAACATATATGTGTATATATATATATTATATGTACTTACACACATATTTATATTTTTAATCAAAGATTTACAAATGTGGAGTTTGCTTTATGATCGCACGAGTATGTAGTTTGTGTTAAGCTTTTTTATTTTTATTTTTTTTTTTTTTTGTTCCCCTGTTTTATTTTATGTTTTACTTCCTTAACGAAAGTGGAAAACAGACATATTTTCTCCTATGTAAGGTAAATGTTAGAAATTTGTTTCAATTAAAGATATTAGGGGCTCCATTTGGAAAAATGTATTCATGTCAAAATGGTGCACCCGTGCATATATATGTATATATATATATATATACACGTTTACCCATATATATGTATGTATAATTCATGTACGTTTCGTTATTCAAACAGTTCGCCAAATTTGTAATAACAATATATTATAACCATGACAGAACATTTGCACAATACGAGAGGAAAAAGGGCTGAAAAAGTGAAGAAAAATAAGTTATATTGAAAGAATTTAAAAACAACACCATACTATGTAATTGTTAAATATAATCGAGTGTTTCGAAAAATTGGGGGAAAAAAAAAAATATTAAAAATATGAACAGTTCAGGTAAAAAAAAATTTTTAAAATGGTTTAATTTGTTTTTTTTAAAAAAAAAAAAAAAAAAAAAAAACAGGAAGTAATGTGCGCAAATTGTTTCTATATATAATGGAACACATAAAAATGAATAGCTCTTCTTATATATTAATATATGTATATATATAAAATGAGCTCTATCCCACCATTGGTCTCTTTCGTCCGCGCTGTTTAACTGAAGCGAAAAAAAGAAGATAAAAATAAATAAAATAAAGTAAAATAAAATAATACATCGTAAATAAAAAAAAAGCGAAAAAGGGGAAAAGAAAAATAAATAAAAAGAAAAGATTAAACAAAAAATGTTTTAAGTATCCTAACATATACATAATATAGTTGATTAAACAAAAAATACTTTAAATTTCCCAATATATACACAATTAAATTGTTTTTCTTTTTCATACGGGTGCTTTTTAATTTTAAGCAAACCTATTTCTAGCTTTTTTCTAATTTCGTCGAAATTGTTTGACATCATTTTATATCCCGAAAGAATGTCTTCTTCCTAAATTTTGTTAATTCGTTGCAAAAGGAAGGTGAAAGGTAGAGGTAGAAAAAAAAAAAAAAAAAAAGTGTCCACATGAATACGTAAATTTAGCAGTTTGTAAGTTTAGAGTGTGTACATAGACTATGTGTACATATAAAAGTAATGTATGTTCCTCGAAAAACACACGCACACAAATTCTTAAAGCATTACCAGTTGTGAGAACTCACTATGAAAACTTTTAATAGCTTTTAAGAGGACGAACAAATCAACAGCCTTATCCTGAATTATAAATATAACAATATATTATATATAACACACAAATATATTTAGTGAATGTATTATTACACGAAACGGTCTATCTATCTTTTTTTTTTTTTTTTTTTCTTTCCCCTTACTTCTACAATGGCTGATATGAAGGAAAGTCCAAAATCAATAACACACAGTTTTATAGAATCTACGTCATTCAGATGGTATAAGGAATTACTAGAGTAATCATAAATTTTGTTTTTTTCAATGTAAGAATTTCTTAATATTAAATTAGATGTAGTAAAATCGCCATGTATTATATTTCCATTATGTATTTTTGCTAAAATTATGCCAACTGCTTTAGAGATATTTGGTTCATATTCTTCTATATTCTTGAAGATGTAGTTAATTGTACAGCCTTTAATATATTCAAAGTATAAACTTTTTTCCTTCACGTCAACGAAATAAAGAAATGGGACGTCAATATTTAAGCTTGCTAACTTTTTCGTAAATTTTATTTCATTTGAAACTCGTAATTTTCTTATCTTCGCATCTATTTTTTTATGTCTATAATATTTTCTATAAATTACTTTCTTAACTGTTTCTTTTCCTATGAAATCGCCTTTATATATTCTCTAAAGTTAAAAGGTGGAAAAAAAAAAAAAAAAAAAGGACCTCGAATGTGAAATGTAAGAATATGAATACATATATAAAATGGTACACCCTATTAACCCCCATACGTATGCTCAAATATACAATATTTGAACAAACAAGTAATTATACTGTAATTATGGGACGTAACAGTAAATCTACGCTCCCAACAAATATTTTTTTTTTTCTCCATATTTATTACAGCATCGGATCCTGATGATATTAGAGAAAAATCCATTATCAGTTTTTTACTTCTTCACTTTCCTGTTTCTCATATATTCCTAATAACGTTATTTTTGTTTTCTTTTTAAGGATATTTCATTATATTATTATATTATTATATTTATTTAATGTACACATATATTTTTTTTCTTTTTATAAAACATTGTCTATATGCGCGTGAGAATCACTGTGAGCACACAGGATCGTATATTTAAAATAGAAAAAGAATGTTTAATTCGGAATATAATTTTTTTTTTTTTTTTTAAAGTTTATAATATATCATTTATTTATAGCTTTTTCACATCTACAATAAGGTAACATACGTAAAAGAAAACATATTGGCCGCTCAGCACGTGCGAAGTATGAGCAAAGCTCTATTACGTAAAAAATTTCGTCTTTGTGTTTTTTGCTCTTTCTCACTATTTTGCATATAATATAAAGTTAAGATGTACATAATATTAAAAGGTAGAAACAATTTCAAAATGTACTTCTATGTGTAACGAAAATGGTACTTATATCATTTACACTTTTAAATTTACATTTCTCTCTTTTTGGGTAACTACAATTTGGAGTTACTTTTTATTTTTGTTTCTTGTTTTATAATTTAGTGTAATTTTTGTTTTAAAACGAAGAGAAATACGTATACATGAGTTTTTTTTTTTTTTTTTTTTATATAATCATAGCATGTAAAAAAGGCACAAAAGAACATCCGAAGGGTGAAAATGTAAATGTATTGACTACCTTGATTTTTTACTTTATTTTTCAGATTATTACCAAAATTTTTGCTTCATTATTTTTTTCGGTTTTTTTTCTGAACAGTGCAGAATTTTTTTTCGTATTTTTTCGTATTTTTTCTTATTTTTTCGTTTTTTTTTTCAGAACAGTGCAGAATTTTTATCTGCATTTTTTCGGTATTTTTTCTGAACAGTGCAGAATTTTTTTCTGCATTTTTTCGGTATTTTTTCTGAACAGTGCAGAATTTTTTCTGCATTTTTTCGGTTTTTTTTCTGAACAGTGCAGAATTTTTTGCTACATTTTTTTTTATTTTTCCTGAATTTTTTTTTGAGCATTTGTTTGTCGCCAACATAATGAACATCACGATAAAGGAAAGTTTAGAGCACGTATGTGATGTTTTAAATTATTTTGGAATTGAATATATAACGGCGGAATTATTGAGAAGGGGAAAAAGTGACAAAAGTGTTAAGAGAAAAAATGTAATTATTAGATATTGTTTCTTAATAAACGATTTGTGCCTTTTGTACTGCTTCGAATATAAAAGAAAATTCAAGGCAACCTACAACCAGTACATGAACAAGGAAATTTTAAAGGCGGAAGAAACGTTTATAAAGAATGGCAAGAAAGGGAAAATTAAGGTAATGCCACGACATAATAAGAATCGTGACATAAAATGGAACTATGGCAGTAAGGAGTGGGACTACAATGATGATGGTGTTAGTTGTAACGATGATGGTGTTAGTTGTAACGATGATGGTGATAGTTGTAACGATGATGGCGAAGGTGATAACGATGATAATGACGACGAAGTGTACCCCTTCGAGGAGCTAGGGGAAGACGTAAATTACTTCGACGATTTCTACATAATATCACCGCTAGTTATACTTGTACTGGAATATTTTGAATACCCTAGGTTATACCAACTGATGAAATGTAATTTCCAAATGACAAAAGAATTGTTGCTATGTATCGGTTTTCTGATTGACAGCACTAAGATGTTTGAGCATTATGATAAAAGACAGCTATATTATGAAAAATTTTTTCAAAATTTATGTAACAGCAACGATAACGCTAATAGTAACAGTCGTAGTGGCCCCAGTAGTGGTAGAAAAAATGTAAGCACGTCATCAGAGAAGAGAGCAGACGAGAAAAATATCGATGAACAAGGAGAATACAAGTTTTACCATTTCATTAACGAGGCTATGCTTCTACTATCAAACAGACCATACGATTTGGAGATTTTTGAATACAAATATTTATACAACTTTTTGCAAAAATTGAAGAAGTGCACAAATGGGAAAGATGCAGAGAATGGTGAAAAAGGAGCAATAGGAGCAGTAGGAGAAGGAAGGAAAAGGTATGACATTAACAAAGGAAACTACTCTGAACAGAGCGTGAACAACTACCTGTCTAAAAAAAAAAAAATAAAAAATAAAGATACACAAAGAGAAGGGAAATATAACACAAATAATGATTATACGAATTGCTCAGAAAGAGAGAGAAACGTAAAAAGAGAATACGATGAAGAAACGAGGAGAAGGGAAGGCAAAGAAGAAGGAGAACGTCATGAGCAAGAACATCAACAACATGGATATGGTAATGGATCAGTAACAAAGAAGGACGATAAGATTTTGAGCCTATCTGAGTATGCAGCATATGACTATTCAACATATCAAGAGAGTTTCCTTGACTACTATAACAGTAATGCAAATTATGATGAGGAAAATCAAGTATTCTATTTAGATGAAGATAATAACCATATCTTCATAAATGAAATAACAAGGAATATAAACAAAAATTGTAATAAATTAATACAACTACAAAATAAAATGTCCGTAAACATAAATCAGCTAGAGCATTTGGATAAAAATAGGTTACTACTATTTCAAAAATTTAACCAGTTGATAAATGCATATTCTGAGCCACACAGTGTTGTGGTTAACTTGAATGATATCTACGATTTGAGTGGTTCGAAACAAACATCCTTTATATTTGATAAGGTATTAATAGACAAACAAAAAAAAATCGATCTTATGAACAATGTTTTATTTACTGTTACCATTGATGCTGAGAAGGGTAAAGAAGATTTACAGAATAAACCTCCGAGCAGTAATAATTTATTTAGAGAAGATTGTAAGAAAAAGACGTGCATGAATAGTAACATGAACATTAACAGTAATAGTAGTTATGGTGCGGGGAGCTTGCCCCAGGCAGAGGACCACTTCCACATGCCGCAAGAATTCATGGATAACATAAATTACGACTTGTTAAGTGACAAAATAACTATAAACGAATTTTTAATTTTAAATGATGTACCTTTGTATAATAAAATTGTTCATATTTATAAATATGGAATACATTTTTTCCATTACGAACAATTAAGGGCGGTTTTTTGGTTATGGCTTCAATCTATTTTTCCTGATAATGTATCCACAGATGACAGTGTGAAAGATATGGATTTACAAAATGCACCTATTGACTTTAACGACATAATTAACAATCAATTTTTCGTGAATACTGTAGCTCCTACGAGTGGAGAGAGTCGTCTGGAAATCAGTGTGCTAAGCGTAATATTAATAGTGTACATTTAACTATGTTGAGCTACTAGGCGGTTGCATGTGCTGTATTGCATGTATATATATATATACACACGCACACACACACACACACATACACATACACACATACACACATACACCCATACACACACGTGCGTTGAGTTCTTGTTTGCCACGTTTTTCCACGTTTATGCACCATTTTCCTATCTTTTAACTTGCATTTCATATGCACTACTCGCCTGATATTTGTCTCCCCATTCGTCCGCTCGTCCGTTCGTTTATTGCTCTTTTTGAGCTATATAGAGCACGCGCTTAGGTCTATATGTACCTGTACATGAGTGTACTCGCTTCGCAGAAAACGTGAAATCTGGATTTATTTTATTCATAATGTAGCATAGTGAAAGCCTCATTTCATTTTATTTCGTTTCATCTTATTTTGTTTGATTTTGTTTTGTTTGATTTTGTTTTGTTTGATTTTGTTTTGTTCGATTTTGTTTTGTTTGATTTTGTTTTGTTTGATTTTATTGTTTCATTTTGTTTTATTATATTCAATTAATTTTTTTTTTTTTTTTTTTTTTTTTCCCCTCTTCTTTTTACTTTTATCCCTGATCTTACCCTCCATTCTGCATCTGAACAGGACTTGAACCATTTTGAAAAGAATTACAGGGTGTTGAAAGAATACCTAAACGATAAGGGGTGCACTAGCGGATACAACAAGATTTCAAGAAGCGAAAAAAAAGACGAGAGTACAAGTAATTTGAATAATGCCACACTGTATATAAATAATTTACATAACGAATTTGAAGCCTTTTATAATTATAAAAAGAAGTCTAAAAATTTATATGACGAAATGTTTGTCGAATTTTTAGAAGAGAAAAAAAAAAATATGACCATTCAGTCAAATGTAGAAAAGGAGGATTACACCAATCTAGCAAATATAGTGAATAAACATTTAGTAGGTGTCGACAAAATTTTGAAATATTACCCTATACTGAATTTTAGTAAAATTGTCGAAGGGATAAAGCATCAAAATTTTATTCGAACCGTTATTGATGTAAACCAAATAGAAACCAATGACTGGCATCGCATGTACACGTACCACAAGGGGGAGAAGAGAAATGTATGTAATAGTGGTAATAGTTGTAATAGTGGTAATAGTGGTAATACTGGTAATAGTGGTAATACTGGTAATAGTGGTAATACTGGTAATACTGGTAATAGTGGTAATAGTGGTAATACTGGTAACTGTAGTAATAATGGTAATACTGGTAATAATAGCAATGGTTACACTAAAAGTGGAAGCAGCCGCTGTACGGAGAACTATATAATTAATTTAACGTCTAGTTCGAGTTACCGTATGCAGGAAAAACCTATAACGTACGCATCAACTATTTTCAACTATTCTGACCAGTTCATTTCAAATAATGATATATACACTTTTTCTGATAATATTCACAAAGAATGCATGAACTATTCAGAATTTTTAAAGGGCAAACAAAACAAATGCGCTCATAATTTTTATCACGCCCTTCGCAAAATTGAAAAATACATGAACTGTATCACGTACAATATTTGAAATGTGGAGAAGCTTTTGTGCGTAGGATCAGGAGGGGGGGATTGAACAATCAACATTTGTCGTGTTGCATATATATATATATATATATTTGTTATTACTTGTACATATATATATAATAGCATAATGTAATTCGAATATATGAATGGGGAAAATTACGCGAAAAAGGGTGCATCATAATACAGTTCTATTTTTAATTTTTACCCATTTTAAGTAGTGTATTTTTTTTTTTTTTTATTTCCCGAAACATCATATGTGACAAATAAATTTATTATTTTTAAATTAACTCCAATGACCATCTCTTTATTCTCTTTTTTTTTTTTTTTTTTTTTTTTTTTTTTTTGAAGCAAAAAAATTAGCTATTTCCCCTTTAATTTTGCATTATTTTTTCTTATGTTTTCCACAGCAATTTTTTTCGTATTTTTTTCATTCGTCATCAATTCGTTAATAAAAAAAAAATTATTCCCATATAATTGTTCATATTCAAGATACCCAGTACACAAAAGCTGGGCGTGCTTCCCCCCCTCCATCTCCTTAAGAGTTCCTTTTTTTTTTTTTTTAATTTACCAGTTCGCAAATTTTGCAAAATTGAAGTAAATGCAAAAATAAGTCTTAGCAGAGAAGAATTCGAACTCGTCACTCTGTTTATTCGTTCGATGGTTTGTTTATTTGTTTGCCTATCTCTTTGCCTATCTCTTTGCCTATTTGTTTGCCAATTTGTTTGCCTATCTCTTTGCCTGTTTGTTTGCCTATCTCTTTGCCTGTTTGTTTGCCTATCTCTTTGCCCGTTTGTTTGCCTATCTCTTTGCCCGTTTGTTTGCCTTTTGTTTGCTTGCTTATTTAATTTTTTTTTTTTTAAATGCTTAAATTTGATACAGTTAAAAGGCAGAAGCTTTTTTTTTTTACTTAACAAGGTATAAGAAGGCTTAAGGGAATACCATTTTTTCGTCAGTATATGTATCATGTATAATAGTACGACAAAATAGCATGTAAAAATAATTGTAAGCAATTTTAAAATTGTAAGATTGTATGCATATAGCCAGGTAAGCATACATATATATATGTACATATGTATGTATATTTATACTTATGTTTGTATATTTGTGCATATGTTTGTATATTCGTACATATATTTGTATATTTGTGCATATGTTTGTATATTTGTGCATATATTTGTATATTTGTGCATTTTTATGTATATAAATATCTGACAGTGAATGAAAAATATACTGTACTGTAATAAAAGCGAAAGTAAAATTGATCGTAAAAGTTAAGGGCGTAAAACTTTAGCTATAATAAGTCTCGTCGCAAAAAAATTTAAAAATACGTTCGCAATTGTAGGTACATGTACATGTTCATGTAAAATTACAATTACAGTTACAATTACGTTCATATACATATAAGCGAGCATTTGCGCATACGTACATATTATATATATATATATATATATAGCGCATATACTGATTACATACGCTTGAGTGCCCGCGCATGTACGTTCAGCATACCGCGCTGGAACCATTTTATACCCACTTAATTTCTTTGGGGGAAAGGAAAAAATGATTATACCCGTTCGCTGTTTTACTTGTGGAAAATTAATTGGAAATTTGTGGAGCTTATACGAGAAGAAGTTAGAAGAGGGAATGTCAAAATGTGATGCATTGGATGAATTGAAATTATCAAGATATTGTTGTAGGAGAATGATATTAACACATGCAGATATGATGGACAAATTGTTATGCTATAATATGTACGAACGAAAATTGTAATTCGACTTTAATGTTTTTCTGTTATTTGGAGAGAGGAAGTTTGTTAATAAATGAAACATACACAAAAAAAAAAAAAAAGTACCAAACAGAAGGAAGTACTTAAAGTAATATTTTATGCACATGTTCAGGAAAAAAAAAAAAAAGGATTCATGATATTCGTTAATTTTAATTAAGTTAAACACGTAGTAAATATTTTTGGGAAAAAATTAAAAAAAATAAAACTTTGGGAGAAGACGGTAAGAGTAAAAATTTGGGCAGAAAAATTGGACTTGTTAGAGGGGAAAAAAAAAAAAGTATAAGGTAAAACAAAAAAATAAAGTATAATAAAGTAAAATAAAAAAATAAAGTATAATAAAGTAAAATAAAAAAATAAAGTATAATAAAGTAAATATAAAATAAAGTATAATAAAGTAAAATAAAATAAAGTATAATAAAGTATAATAAAGTATAATAAAGTAAAATAAAAAAATACAGTAAAGTAAAACAGAGTAACATTTAGCATGGTCTAATATATTTTAATATAATAAAATAAAGAACGTAATAACAAGCGAGTCTTCAGGAAAATAGGAATCATAAGGAGAACACATATATTATATATGTATGACTCAAGCACGTGTGTATGTATATGCGCAACACTGATGGGAAGACTGGCCAATAAGCGCTGGATTAATTACCGACTCTATTTTTCCTACACAGAATAAAACAAGACTGAGATCACCACTAGTTATGCATTTCTCATTGCTCCTAATGAATGGTGCTAACATATATATCAATAATGTCCAAATCTGTTTTTATTATGTCAATTATTGATAAGGGGTCTAGCATAATATTATTATTATAAATTAAATTAATTTTATCATATGGTATTTGTAATTTTTTTGATAGCCTTAATTTTATATATCCAACTTCAATACTTGCTTTTTCATTGTGAGTACGAATACTGCCATCAGGTAAATGGAAATTTATTTGAATTATATTTTCCGTTTCGATTTTTTTTTCTTTTTTTTTATTTTCATCCTTTAGGTGCAAAGTCATGTCTCTGCTAAGCTCTTCCATTATTTTTTATTTTATTTGTTTTTTGCTAATTCGCTTTTCCCTTTGTTAAACTGCGAATAGTTTGAAAAACGGATGTTTTGCAGTTGTGTCTAAGTTGTAGGTTTTGCGTTTTTTGCGTGCTTTGCTTTTTTTCCTTTCCTTTTTTTATATCCTTTATTATCTTTTTTTTTTTTTTTTTACGTTCTTTTTATATTTGCAACAGCATAGAAAGCCCAGTTATGCAATATATTTATATATGTATACGTTTGTGTAATATGTGCATATAACAGTTTGCTGTTGTGAAAATTAAAAACTTATGTACAGTAGTTACTGCATTGCTTTTTTTTTTTCTTTTTTTTGCAATTCGCTTATTTTTTTTATCTTTTATCATTTAATGAAACTATATCAATTTTTAATAAAGAAATAATTTTTAAGCTGTTACCTTATGAAAATTATGTTCACGCGGAAAAAAAAAAGGTTATGCCAGTAGGAGTTATATTTTTTTTATTTATCAATATTACTACATACCTTTTTAAAAAAAAAAAAAAAAAAAAAAAAAAAAAAAAAAAAAATTATAATAAAGTAATAAATGCAAAGTATTAATTCTTTATATTATATCTACGTCCACGCGAAATGACCATTTCATGCATATTTTTTTTTTGTGTATCGTTCTTGTATCATTTTGCATGTTTACTCAAACGTGTATGTAACATGACAAAGGATAAGCTTATTCATTTATGCACACATATAAAAAAAAAAAAAAATTAAAAAATAATAATAACAGTAGTAACAGTAGTAACAACAGTAGTAACAACAGTAGTAACAACAGTAGTAACAACAGTAGTAACAACAGTAGTAACAACAGTAATAGAATAATAAAAGGAAAGGGAACAGAGGAGGAAGTACAAATATCATTTTTGAATTTCTTTAATATACCAACAATGTTCGTGTCTACATTTTTTCTTCCTCCTTTTTATGTAACTGTAAACAGGCTCTTTCATTGCACCACCAAGTAACGTCAGTTTCTTGTCGTGGATATATCAACTGGACAGTACGAATTACGAATTTGTGTAAGTATTTACTGGGGTATCATACTATTTATATTCATGCATATATGTGTGTGCAGGTACTTGCCTTTTTTCTAAAGTACTTATATAAGTACATAATTCAACCTGTACATATGTATGAAATCGATCTGTTAACATGCATGCACTTAAAATAAAATAAATAAATTATATTGCAAACTACGATGTAACAGAATAAATAACCATAAGGAAGTCAATTTTAATTAAAAATAGAAAACAAAAACATAAAAAGCAAAAAAGGGAATGTCGTTTTATGCAGTCCCGTTACGAGATAATTTCATTACTTCGTTAATTTCTTATCAAACAAACAAAAAAAAAAAAAAAAAAGAGTAAAAGGATAAAGGGATAAAGGGAAAAGGGTAACATGGAAAAATGGAAAAATGGCGAAATAACTTGAACGCACTTAAAACGTTTAGCGCGATGAGGGCAGCAAAAAAAAAGGGAGCATTAATACAAACGGGATGATGTAGTCATATATATTCTCAAATAAGCGCACACAAGGAGGACCCTTTAAAAAAATAACCTAAAAAGGAGTTACTCCTCCATTTTTATTTTTATTTTAGAATTGTTTTCAATTCCGTAAGTATAGAGGCTCGAATTGGTATCTACAATTTCTATGCACATGGGATTGTTCTGAAAAAAAAAAAAGAAAAAAAGTTCAAAAAAAGTGCATAACAAGGTGCAACAAATTCATAAAAAAAATATTATAACTTGAAGGGAAGCATACTAAGTGAGCCCTAAAATGAACTATTAAGAAGTGTATGTACTGAGACACGACATGTACTAGCTATTTCGTTTTTTCTTTTCTTTTCTTTTCTTTTCGTTTTTTTTTTTTTTTTTTTTTTTGGCTAGTGCGTCCTTACTTCATCTGTGTAAAATAACTGCAACTTAGGGAGAGGCACTGAATAGAGCCTTGAACATAAAAATTTTAAGTCTTTGATATTCATATTTCTGTTCACTTTTTTTTTTATAATGTCGAATTTCTGTGCATTAAGAAACTCAGGAATAATGGTAATGTTAATCAAATTGCTCTGCATGCTCTTGGACGTTTCCGTGTTTGTCTGATCTGCAAATGGGGGGTGGCGGTGGTGGAGAAGTGCGTGTATAGGAACACATACATATGTTCATGTGTACATATGTATGTATGTATGTGTGTATACAGGTGGACATGCATGTATTCGTGTATACATGTACTTCTTCCCGTTTGCACTAGTTCGTATAGGCGCGCAGAAATGGAAGCACTGTCCACGAAAAAACGATGGAAAGGGTTATACCCCACGAATGGCCATCTGTACGATACGCTGAAACTAAAGCGTATGTAGCATGAACGCAGTCATATATATACACATATACACACATATATACACATATATACACATATATACACATATATACACATATATACACATATATACACATATATACACATATACACACATATATACACATATATACACATATATACACATATATACGCATATATATATATTTGAGTACATTTATGTATATATGTAATAAAAAGGATGGTGAGACAGTGTGAGAAACCTCTGCCTGCGTACCTTGCATCGCTTTGTAGTGTATCTGTTCCAGTCTGGTACTATGTCTTCTGTTTAAAACTTGCTCATTGAAAATTTTTGCTATGTTATCCTTATGATATAACGAAATGAAAAAGCGCTCAGAATTTATTCTTTCATTTTTGGAAATAGAGCTATGGTTCAGTACTTTTAGCTGGGGCATAACTGATATATATATATAACGAAGACTTTTTTTTTCACTAAAATTTTTTTTTTTATTTTGAATTTTTAAAATTTCAATATTGTATAGTATATAAAATAAATCTCTTAACGTTTCATAATTTTTTACTTCGTTGTTATCAAATAAGAATTCTTTTATATGCTTAAAATTTCTATTTATTAAATCAAAATTGTCTAATTTAGCTAATTCAGTTTTGTTCTTTTCCTCCAAGCATATGGTATATGCAATATTTATCAAGTTGCTGTTATCACTAAACTTGTTGTTATTTATAAATAAAGATTGAACAGTTTTTATTCGATGCACAAAATAAAAGAGCTCTTCGTAGTCATGCAAGTAGTTGTCATTGAGCACTATTTTTTTTAAGTGTCTAAAGGGATTCACGTCAACGAGAAGGGCTTCCTCCTTCATATCAACAAGAAACACATCCTGATCCACCCCAGTTATTCTATCACTTGATAATCCTTTACTTTCTGTAGTTCCAGTGGAAGGGTTTGCATTAATCTTTAAGTAATATTTTTGTGGTGTTCCTTCGAGGACCCTTTTTTCCTTTATTTGGGAAATGTTCTCTTCTTCGTCTTTTCCTCCTACGACTTCTTCCCCTATGCCATATTCTCGTTCTGGTTCTGGTTCTGGTTCTGGTTCTCGTTCTCGTTCTCTTTCTTGAACACTCAGTACAGCTGACTTTTTCCTTTCTAACAAGAATCCTTCCCTCCTATCATAAGTACACCCATTTGATGAAGGAAGCACATACTCATTTTTTATTCTCCCTGAAGGGGTTGTACTACTTGGCTGTGCTTCTGGCTGTATTCCCCTTGAATGTTCTAGATCTTCATATAAGTTATCCTTCTCATATGAGTGAAATAGCTCCTTATACTTCTTATTGGTTATATATTTGAAAATGATCGAATTTTTAGTAACCCTGATATTTTTTATTTTTATACTAGTTATATAATTCTTCTTTATGCTGAGTGTTTCCAGATTTGGAAAAATAAATGATAGAGCTAACACATCGTCCCAGTCGATCAAGGTGTTATCTAGGCACAACTCCTTTATCTGTTCAAAGTAGACCACGTCATCTTCATGGTTATACCCAACCGCATGTTCATCTTCTCCTTCGCTCCATATAACTTTGGCGAGCACACAGTTCAAGTCCAATTTGGTAAATTTATTTTCTGACACGTTCAGGTAAGTTAAATTTTTTGAAATTTTAATTATTTTAAAAATATCATTCCACTTGCTAAAAAGATTACAACATAAAGATAAACTTTCCAAATTACTGAAACACAAATTATTTTTAAAACCATAAGTATATATTAGACATTTATTTAATGTAATATTTTTAAGCTTACAAAAATTTTTGAAATAATTTCTCGCTTTTTCTTCTCCTGAAAATATAACTGTTTTCATTTTTTTCGTTTGATAATCTTGTATGCTCAAATCTAAGTCAGTAAAATAATTGTATCGAAAATTTAATGCTTGCATGAACGTGATACCAACGTGTATATTTTCTATTGGTACAAAGGAACACGGTGTGCAGCCGCTGTTCCCGCTCCACAAGCGTAGCTTCTCCCCACTATCACTGCAGTTGTGGCTGTTGCTTCTTTTAGTGCTTCTTCTACTGCTTCTGCTATTGCTTCTTCTACTGCTTCTGCTATTGCTTCTTCTACTGCTTCTGCTATTGCTGCTACTATTGCTGCTACTATTGCTTCTACTATTGCTGCTACTATTTCCAATGCCACTTTTTTGGACTCTACTACTACTAACCTTACCAGTGGTGTTATCTCTGCTATCAGCATCGTCATGGAAATTCGCTAGGCCTTCGCTAAGCTGATCATAATAATGGCGTTTCGTCTTGTCCTTTTTAATATGGAGAAGAGGGGAAAAATAGAATTCCCCTTTGTAGTTACCAAAATGTTTACCATCAAACTTGTTATCCCATTCAATACCATAAAATATTTTATTAGTATCAGGATGATTTTTTAAAGGTCCTATATATCTAACTGTGCCTATTTTTATTTTTATGTCTTCGTTAAACAAGTAAATTTTTAAATTTTTATCAACAACTTCATCTGACGTGCTTTCTTCTTTCCTTTCATTATCGTTACCTTTTAATTTATCCTGAACATGTGCATAATGTTGTTCACTCACTTTTCCCAAGATGGAATTTTCTTTTTCCTCTTTGTCTATTTTGTTCTTCGTAAAATTACAACTGAAGACTCGCTTACCGATGAAGAGTTCTTTCTTGTTGTTGAACAGGCCCTCCATTTTTTGCAGTATGTGTCAATATGATAGATTCTCCTTTTTGCGTTAGTGGAAAAGGGCGTGTATAAATATGCGTATATACCACGTGATTACATGCAAAATGTAAGTACATGCATATAATATATATATATATATATATATATGCGCATATTCATATATGTGTACTCACATGTACATATTAACTCTCAAGCGCGTACGTGTATTAAAACGCGCGAATTATCACAGAGGAGTATTTAAAATGAGGAAAAACTAGCGCAAAATAGCGCAATAAATAATATATTTTAGAAAATATTTATGTATGTGCAGGATACTCTAACATGGACTTCCTATATTTGAGCATTTTTAAATCAATTTTTATGCATAAAAGAAGGTGCAAAAAATTTTCAAAAAGGAAAGGGGATTGTGCATAGAGTTTTTATATATCTTATAGTAGAAATATGCGGGATAGGCGCATGGAAAACATACCGCTTCTCCGTTACTTAACTAGCTATTTACTTTGTGCGAATTGTTTCGTTCATTTTTGCTGCAAAAATTTTATGCTCATTTTTGCCTTACATTTTTGCCTTACATTTTTGCCTTACATTTTTGCCTTACATTTTTGCCATACATTTTTGCCATACATTTTTGCCATACATTTTTGCCATACATTTTTGCCATACATTTTTGCCATACATTTTTGCCATACATTTTTACCATTCACTTTTTCTGCGCATTTTTTGTTTACATTCCGTTTTCCACCCCGCCAGTTTTTGTTCAATTTGCGCCTCGCCATTTTTTACCTCCCCCGTTAAGCTACCCCCAAACGTTTATCGACATAAAAAAGTGTGGGGCTTTTTTTTAGCGCTTAAAAAAATGGATGCTATTTGAAATCCCCGTATTAAACCTTTGGCTATATAGCGCGCAAAATGAGCATCATATATATATATATACTAATAATATATATACATATATATATATATATATTACAATAAAGTGTATATGATTATTTGAAAGAAAAAAGAAAAAAAAAAAGAATTAAGTCGCACTTTTCATCTAATAATAAAATGAAAAATACCATAATAATTTAATTGACATGTTTCTGTTCATAATTAGTTGTACAAAAATGAAATGAAAAAGTGCATGTATTAATAGAGGGAGGGCGGGGAAAATATGCCAATAGCGTGTGCATGTGTTCATATATCATGCATACACGAATATACATATACATTACATGCGAGTAATGGCTAAATTGTAAATAAACTGTAATACGGGGGGAAATGGGAAAAAAAAAATAGTTTTCAAAATTTTACGTCCTATTTAAAAATGTTTTGTTTGCTATGCATGCATGTGTGTGAAACAGAAAAATAAAATAAAATAAAAAAAAATAAAATAAAATAAAAAAAAATAAAATAAAATAAAATAAAAAAGACATTAATGGGTTAAAAAATGGCGACCATATAAAACTGCCAAAAAGGGGCTATACAACTTCTAAAACTTGACCACAAAACTGCCAAACGAGGATCATACAACTTCTAAAACTTGACCACAAAACTGCCAAACGAGGATCATACAACTTCTAAAACTTGACCACAAAACTGCCAAACGAGGATCATACAACTTCTAAAACTTGACCACAAAACTGCCAAACGAGGATCATACAACTTCTAAAACTTGACCACAAAACTGCCAAACGAGGACCATACAACTTCTAAAACTTGACCACAAAAATGCCAAACGAGGACCATAAAAATACATACCTCAAAATGCCTAAACGAGTAGTGTTGCGTTTATGCATCCATCAAGCTCGGGGTTGTTGGTTACCTGCGCAAATTTTGCCCATATGACCTTACCAGACTGTGTAACTAGTCCCAATTCACTAACATTGACTTCAATTATTGTTCCTTTTGTTATTATTCCTAAGTTGGTGTATAAACTTGATTGAGGGTTAACCTTAACACTAATGATGTCTAGCGAAATAGTGGTTTTTAACTCACTATGATAAACATTAGCTCTTTTAAATCTTAAACTACTTGGTCTTATATACCTTTCAAATTTGGGGTTTTTTCGAGTAAAATCTTTTCCTACAAATGATATTTTATCAATTAATCTTTTCCATGTTTTTCTTCTTCTTTTACCTGATTTTACAACCCGTAACATCTCAGCTTCATTTAATGCTTGAATTTTTGGTACTGGCAATTGCCATTTCCCTGCTTTACTTTTTCTCTTCTGTTTTAGTAAATTGGTTAACACTTTTGTATACCTAACTTGATTTCTATCTAACAAATAAGACGGTAAACCATTATCGTCTCGAACTTTTTCAGCAACCTTCACATCTTTTGCTTCATGCTGTTTTATCGTTTTTTTAAAATTTACTTTCTCTGCATATTTCTTCTTATTATAAATTTTTGCCTTAATTCCTCTCAGTTTTTTAGCTTTTAAAGATTCCTTATGGACACTTCTCGCCTCCTTCTTTCTTACTCTTTCAAAGTAGTCAAACCGGTACCCATACCTTTTTCGGTGCAGTTCTATATGATCGTTCTGTGGCATTGTCAACAGTCTGTATGGATAATCAGTCGGAAGAACAACGCTGTTTAAGAGGGACAAAAGGAACGAACACGTGAACACATGGATGCAAAAATGGACCAACGAATAGATTTGCTAGTCGAGGAAACAAAAAAAAAAAAAAAAAAAAAAAAAAAAAAAAAAAAGAAAAAGATCACCACTACGTATGGTTTACTGAGAGCCGAAATGGGCTTTAACAGATTTCTCATTTGATTTGCTATTGCACCTTGTCAATGTTTGCCTTTGTTCAACTTTCTTTTTTACCTTTTCTCTTGGTCTACGCTGGTTAAAGGCCAAAAAGGCACTATCGTGTAGTTATTTTTTAATAAAATAAAAACAAAAAGAATTAAATAAAAATGTGTAATAAAGTAAAAAAAAAAAAAAAAAAAAAGATAAAAATGAATTCCGATTCTCACAAATTTGTGCTAAACACATTTTGCTTTATTTTAACCCTCTCGAGAAGGTAACCTCAATCAAGGATATTAAGTTAAACTTGGCTTTTCAACGCATAAAAGGGAAAAAAATCAAAAAAAGCATAAAAAAAGAAAAACTTTCCCGTTATATTTATACATACATACGATCGCTCTTTCCTTCTCTCTTTGCTAAAACGTGAATTTCTTAGTATTTATACTAAATATATATATATATATATATATATAAACGCGTTTACCACTTTTTTTTTTTTTTTTTTTTTTTTTTTCTCCACATGAATATTGTATGCAATATAATTCGTAAAGGCGTATTACGATAAATACACAAATGAGCACATGTTGACACTGCAAAAGCTATTTGATAGCATATTGTTATAAAATAGCAAAGCGGTATATTTGATGAATGTGCCAAAACCGCCAAATATAAAAACATAACCTCTATATTACATATGTATATATGTTTATGTACGCTTGTTACCCATATACAGTTTATTTTATTTTTTAATTTTTAATATTCGAGAAATGCAAAAAAAAAAAAAAAAAAAAAAAAAAAAGCAAGGCTAATAAAATAATAACTATCCTATACATATATTATGTAACAATCCAACATGTAAACAATAAAGAAAAAAAAAAATTTACAAAAATTTAAGGGGAAAGAGCAGTGTTACTTATGATAAGCCACTTCTCACGCGTATTCGTATTTGTTCCCCTAGAAAAATATGATGCGTAAAATGCAAAACGGAATGCATATATAAATATACCCGTACGCGCATACGTAGACGTACACGCAAATGCAAACGCAAATGCAAATGCAAATGCAAACACAAACACAAACACAAACACAAACACAAACACAAAAACAAAAACAAAAACAAACACAGACTTAAGTATACATATACACTCTTATGTAACAAATTTTTTAAAAAATAAACACACAACGGGGCAAAAAAAAAAAAAAAAGGTAAAATGCAGCACGGGTAAATGCCTCTTACAAAATCTTAGCTTCATTAAAAATATGTTTTATCTCATGTGGCAACACCTTCAAAATGTAGTTTTCCTTTCTCGTTTTGCTAAACCTGCAAAGAAAATTATTTTATGACGTTATTTTCAGCTTGAAAGGAAAACACTTTTTTCATGTTTCTTTTATATTTCGTTAACTCGTTCGCTTTCTCGTTCGATTTCTCGTTCGATTTCTCGTTCGCTTTCTCGTTCGCTTTCTCTCTTGCCTTCTCTCTCGCCTTCTCGCTCGTTTTATGTTTCTCTTTCTTTTTTATCTTTCTTTTTTATCTTTTCTCCTATCACACATGAATATATAAAAATAATTTGCATAAATGTTTATATAAATGTATACAAAAATTACCATGGTTTGATTTCCCAAAAGGGAAACGAAATGACCTGCCAATCATCATGTTCCAGTAACCTGAAATTAAAAAAAAAAAAAAAAAAAAAAATAATAAAAACGAGCAAAATGTGAATAACATGAACAACGTAAATACATGAATACGTAAACATGTAAAAAACGAAAAAAAAACAAAAAAACAAAAATTTATATATATAATAATTGTGCAGCTCTGCGAACTGTATTAAAGTTAAAAATGATGTGATAATGCCAATACTTATGGCATCGTATTATTTTATTTTATTTTTTTTTTATTTCCTTTTTTTCAACCTCTTTTTTAAAATCGTTTTCGTGTTAAGGAATGGAAGACCCCCGTTTATCGATTTAGTCTTATAATGAAAGGGACCATTAATCTCAATAGCAATATTTTTAAAATATGGAAAATTTTTGTCTATTTTTTTAAAATCTTGATATAATATAGCAATATCTATGAGCATACCGTTATCTGTTTCATATTCTACATGACAAGGAATTTTAAAATCTTTTTGTATGATATCAGCTATTTCATAATGTAGAGAGGACGAGCTGTAGGAAGAAGTTTTCATATTGTTCATATAAGTCTTTTTAAGTAATTGAAGAGTTCTTTCGTTAAATCTGAATGACGAAATTTCTCTGTTGTGCTTGTGAACACTCTGTACTACGTATTCGTCGCCATGGTGAGCTTCACCTATGTGAATTTCTCCTCGGTTCACTGTATCCATATTTACCCCCTTTCCTTCTGCCCGTTCAGTCCTGTTGCCATTCTCGTGCTGCTCGCCTAAACGGCTGCGAAGATCATTGCTATTACAGAAGTGCATATTGTAGGACAGGTATGACTGGTACAGCTTGCACAGCATAATCTCAATGGGTGTATTAAGAGTATTATCCTTTGTATAAGCATAATATGACTGATTGAAATATATATTATTTTTATAGTGCTTTAGTATATCTTCATTTATACTTCTAAAAAATGGTAAGCTGAACACAAAATTGAACAACTCTTTGTTTACAAAGTCGAATGTCGACATGTACCGAATGATGTCCACTAGTTCTATGGGTGTATAGTTTTTTACGTTTTTTAAGATCATCTTTGATAGCGAGTCAACCATAAGGGTTCTCACGCTATGCACGATGGTGCGCTGCTTGCTATGCTCCTGATATTCCCGATTGATATTATTTACACCACTGCTTATACTGTTAATAGTGTCAACACTATTAACACCGTCAATTGAACTAACGCTTGTTCGGCTGAAGGGCTGGGGAGTGGAAGTGCGTTCATATTGGTCATACCCAGTAGCATAGTCCTCATGGGTTCTACCGTCATCCACATATGTACGTAAATTATTCGTTAAATGCAATGATCGTACTAGTTTTAAAATCATATCTTTATTTCTGTAATCTAACAAATGTAAACTTTTAAAAATGAGGATATACAAACGATGTTGTAAATTAAAATGGTCATATTCTAACTCGGCAAGACTATAAAATGTTAATATCAATTCATCTAGTGTTAATTCGTTAACAGTATTCATAATTTTATTTGTAATTATACTTAAAATTTTTATATCCGTATATGGAAACTTACACAATATGTATAAACAGTACACATAGAAATTTATATATACATCACTTTTGTTCGACCTAACTGCAGAATCATCCACGTGAACAGTATATTCATTCTTTCCAATGAAATCTAATTTTTCTTTCCTCTTATCCTCTGGGCCAAACATTTTCAGTTCTTTGCTATTCATAACTTGTTCCCCCTCTTCTCCTTCGTATCTTTCGTCATCTTCTGCGTCTTGGTTGGTCTTCTCTTCCCCTCCTTTTCCGTCTAACGAATCATTCAGGTTAGAATAATTTGCCGAGTGATAAATAGAATAATGAAATGGTCTTAAGTTGAATGGGGCGGGAGTAAAATAAGCAGGTTTGACTTTCTCCTTTTTCAAAGCCTTTTGCATATTATTATAAAACTGGCATATGTTTATCTCTTCGTACATGGAAAGTACGCTTTGGTCTTCTTTTGTGATATTGGGGTGTTTCGCGCATCCTGTCGATTCATCCTGTATCTCCTTGCCAACCACACTGCTACCACAGTTACTATTACTGATACCCCTGTACGAATCCATGTTGTAGACATCCCCGACCGCGTTAGACTTGAACCCCTCTTTCAATCCCACAGCTGAATAGTTTTCCCCCTCAAAGTACCTCCTCAGACGCTTAGAAAAATTTAGAAACAAAGGTCTGATATATATCTTCTTAATCATACACATATACACTGCCTCACACAGGTAAAATATATCAAATTTTTCAATAAAAAATACTATATAGAAATAAATATATTTATATATACTAGTATGATCATATTTTAATATACAAAAGGATCTTAGGATAATAATTATATCCTTTATATTTATGTATGGTATATACTGATACATACTTTTATTTTTTTCATAACTTTGTAATTTCTCATTTGTTGAAAATATTTTATACACAATTTTTAGGTGTTTTCTAATAGACCCTACAACTCTTAAGAAGTTCCGATTAGTCGTTATATGATTCAGTCGCCTCCTTTCTTCTTTAATTTTTAGCATGTTTCTATCGTCTACCTCCTTCTCGAGTGGATCCTCAACGGCAAAGAAGTTATCTACCAGTATGTTGCTAGTTCGACCATTATCGCTTCCTCCGCTGTTTCCAGCACCACTCTCTAATTTTAGGCCGCCGTCCAAATTATTGAAAAATATTTTCTTACTTTCATTTATTTTTTTAATTTTTTGCTTCTTCTCATTCACATAACTACTTGCAAACTTGTAAAGAGAGAAAACACTCATAGTGACATTCAAATAGTTATACGGATAGGTATCAAAAACAAAAAATATATCATCAATGTTTTCCTTATTATATATACCATTGTATATTTTATCTATGTTATCCTTCAACAATTCATTGTTTTTTTTTAAAAGATAATTCCAGTTTATTTTCTTGTCTGTTCTTTCTCTAATCATTTTTATGTTTTCCTTTGGAACAATCCATATGCCTGCTTTTATTAAATCCTTGATTGATTTACTGTTCTTTTTCAAAAGCACATGTTCATTTACTAGGTTGTATTCATCATCCCAGTTGTCATGTCTTACTCTCTTTTCATTTCCACCTCTACCTCTGGAATTAGAGAAGCCGTCATTATCAGCCATTCCTTTGTCCACACTACTATCATTTTGTATGTTAGGAATACTTTGATCAAGATCATTTTTATTGCCATCCTTCAATATGTTTTTACTAATTTCATTTTCATCTGAATAGAGGTTCCCACCTTTTGAGGAAATTATTTCCTCAATATTAGCATCAGACCTATGATAATATTTGTCATTTCTACTATTTTGTCCATGTTTTAGTTCGTTTGTACATTCAGATGTACAAGTTTTACTATCCGTACGTTTCACATACAGATGTTTTACGTAATAGTAGCTTTTATTAAAAGTGAGAATAAATTTATTAATGTCGTTATGGTAATGTTCATTCCATTTTTCATGGTGATAATAATTGTAAACATTCCTATTTTTTTTTACAATATTCTTATGAATCTCATGTGGGGGAATTATTAACTTGTTCATATATCTACCATATGGCGTTCTGTTCATAAATGAATAAGTATTTACCCTGTACACTCTCTTACAAATAACACCAACTATCGATGAATGTATATTTTCTGCTAATAAAAATGCTAACCCTATAGTATATGTTACGTAAGCTACTGATAGAAGTATGTTAACCAGTACAATCATTATACGGGAAAGAATGTACAATGTACCTAAATTGACTGGAGGAACACGCAAATGAATAAGCGCATATAAACGTACACACATATACGAACATTCGCATTCATATGTACATATACATACATATACATATACATACATATACATATACATATACATACATATACATACATATACATATACATATACATACATATACATATACATATACATACATATACATACATATACATATACATATACATACATATACATATACATACATATACATATACATACATATATATATACATACATATACATATAGGTAAACATACGTATATATACTATACATAAATATACATATATATACTTATTTATGCACACATATTTATGTAAACCTATTTATTTACATTTACTTTCCTTTTTGCTATGGTTAAAATGCTGAAGTTATAACTGCTTTAACCTATTTATGAAAAGCAAAAGGTTCCCCATCTTTCCACCTTGGTCAACTTGCTCTAGCTTAAAGTGGATTAAGTTTATTTGACTTTTTTATCATTTTTCAGATTTATTTTATCCTTATTTAGTCTTAACCTTTCATAGCATTATTTTATCCCTTTTTTAGCATTTTTTTTTTATTCTTTTTTTTCAGCCGTTTTTTAACCATATTTTAGCTACTTTTTTTTTTTTTTTTTTTTTTTTTGTTCTTTACAAAATTAGCACTTTCACAAAATTTTGCCCATCTTTTATTCATCGCTACTACCATTTGCTGCTATTTTTACTCAACTGTACATTTTTTACCTCGAGTTGAACAGAAAGAATACATATTTTATATTTCCTCCCACATCCATGTAACGTTATGAATTTGCTTCGTTGATGATAAGAGAAGTATATATTTCGAATTCTACAAATAACTAGTTCGAACAAGAAATCTGAACGTTGTACGTATCATTTTGCGTATATTATTTTGCCTGTACAATTCAGATTTTTAACAAGAACATATAGCATTGAGCATTGCAACAAGTGGATATGAATGAAATTAGCAAAATGAGCATTTCAGCCACTTTTGTTATTATACATACATGCATACATAGTTATACATATGACTACACAAACGGTAGTAGAACGCAGTTGAATGAAGATAAATATTCGCTTTAATTTAAGAAGAAAATATGAACAGTTAAAGCAAAAAATCAGAAAAATACAAACGAAGTAAAAGTTAAACCGATTAACGTCGACACACACTAACGGAAATGAAGTGCCCAGAAGAAACATCTTTTTTAATTGAAAGCAAATATTATTGAAGACTTTTTTTTTCTTTTTTTTATCAACCGCACACAATTTTTCCCTTCTCTGCGAATAAAACCATGTGGAAAACACATGAACATGTACATGCATATGTTTAAACATGTTTTGCCCATAGACAGCGGACTTATCCTTTCACATTCTTGTTTATAAGACGCTCTTGTAACATTTTTTTTTTTTCTTTTTTTTTTTTTTCATATTTGTTAATTAAGCACGTAAATTTTATTATAAGTTCTAATTTGAATTTCAAAAAAAGTTCAATTAAAAAAAAAAAAAATAATAAAATAGAATAGAATAAATATAATAATAAATTAAGGCTTAAGGGTTATCAACACAGAAAAGATATTGCACACTCGTGTGCATATATATATAAACATAATATGGGCGATAATATATATATATATATATATATATGTATGAACATACGTATGTACATATGTACACATATGCACACATTCATACACACATATATACATATATTTACATATGGGACACGCGCACCCATATGTATGAAAAAAACAGCAGCTTAAAAAGATTGCCATATTTAAATTTCTTTTTCTTTTTATTTGAAAACTACAATATGAATAAAGAAAAAATAAAGCAAAATATGAAAAAATAAGGCAAAATATGAAAAAATAAGGAAAAATATGAAAAAATAAGGAAAAATATGAAAAAATAAGGAAAAATATGAAAAAATAAGGCAAAATATGAAAAAATAAGGCAAAATATGAAAAAATAAGGCAAAATATGAAAAAATAAAGCAAAATATAGTAAAATAAAGAAAAATATAGTAAAATAAAGAAAAATATAGTAAAATAAAGAAAAATATAGTAAAATACAGCAAAGTACAATAAAATAAAGTAAAATAAAAAGATAACTAAACGCACTTTTAATTTTATTGCGCAAAATATCAGGGGTGACCTATGCAGGCAGCCTGCACAGGTCATGTCATCTTTACATTTTAACACGTGAATAAATGCATAGATAAATAACTACATGGGGGCGCTAATGCATGTGTAAATAACTATATATATGTATGTCTACATGTGTGCAAATGTACACCTGCGCAATTTTACCTGCACACAAAATGCACAGAGCTTAGAGTTATGCGTTAAAGTTCTACTCTTCAAAAGCCCAGGGGTTGGTTTTCAAAAAATTATCGGTTGCTTCCTTAATGGCATAGTTTGGTATAACCTCCCGAATAGAAAACTGCTCTCTGCTGACAGGATCGTAGGGACCGTTGTGCTTAACATGTTCATACAAAAAAATTTTATCATAAGTCATTCCACTAGGAGTTATGACTGGCTCATTCATTAAACACATGGAAATTTTACAACACAAATAATCAGGTATTTGTTTTTTTTGAAATGTCTCTAAAATTTCCTTAAAAACATTTTCCGTTTGTTGAATTCGCAAATATTTTTCTTCATTTGTTATATATCCAATTTGATTAAGCAAATTTATTTTGTCTATTAAAAAGGATTGAAGTTCTGTATAACTCAGCTGTTTATTTTGTTCATCACGTAAATAAATTAATTTTTTTGCTTGTAATATATATCTATTTATTTCACTTTCATTCGAATCTTTTAAATAACTTGACAATGTTTTTGCTTTTGTTAATTTTTTTAGTCCTTCTTCTAAACTATTTAAATGTAGTAAAGTTAATCCTAAAATGAAATGAGCCTTAACTGATTCTTCTTCTAAATTTAAAGCTTGTCTAGCATCAATATTTGCCATCTTCCATAATTTTTGTTTTTTATAACACAAAGCTCTATTAGTATAATATACATGATTTGTGTTGTCATACTGTATTGCTTTAGTATAATAATCTATAGCTGATTCAATATATCCTAATTTATAGCTTTGATTTCCTAGTACCTTGTATTTCTCTGCTTCTCTTTTCCTATCTTCTGGATTTAACATTTCTAAATTTGCTATTGGAACTGTATTTTTCTTTTCCATTTCTTCACTCTTATCTTCCTCATTATGCTCATAATTCTCTTTATGCTCGTTATTCTCATTATTCCCGTTATGCTCGTTATTCTCATTATTCCCGTTATGTTCGTTCATCTCTTTTCCCTTTTTCATTTGTTTGTTTAAATTTTCACTGCTAGTGCTATTTTTGTTGCTACCATAACAGCTATTCTCATCTACATTTGTGTAGTAATTTACATTCTTACTCGCATCACTATACTCCTTGCTATTATTCGAAATGTAGTTTCTCTTGTTTCCAGAATTTTTACTAGGCAAGTTGTAGCTCCTGCTGTAGCTTGTTTCGTAATTTCCATTCCCGCTGTTATCAGCATAACCACAGTTAGGAGTATTACCACTAATGGCAGTGCTACCTCTAATGGCAGCATTGTCATTGCCCCTTCCATTTCCATAACTGTTACTACGATTATTATATGTACCATTTTCTTCCACATTCGAGTGTATATTTGTATCATCAATACCACTGGACATATTCTGAAAGTTATTCATTATGCTGTTTGACGAATGCCTATATTTATCACCCCCGTTGGTATGGTGGTAGTACTCACAATTTTCTTCCTTCGATCCCCTTCTAACATTCATGCTATTTCTCCTCTCATAATTTCCAAAGATGCTGTTATATTCATCATACACGTTACGATTACTACTATTAGTGGCGATGGTAGCAGCAGTATTAGAAGCAGTGTACGCGGCAGTATTAGAGGACTCCGTACCAGCCATCATAGTTGTTGTCCCACCTGTAGCAACAGAGCAATTTTTACTATTTCTTTTACTGCTATTGTTTCCATTACTACCTGCACATCCACTTCTTCCACCTTTATGCTTTTTTTTACATTTATTCTTTACTACCCTCGGTGTATTACACGACTGTACATTAGCCATTATGAATGACGAGGAAAAGGAAGAAGAAGAAGAAACAGAAGATGAGGCTGAAACTGACGAAGATGAATTATTTTTATAAATATTTTTATTTTCATCATCGTCATCATCATTGTTGTTGTTCTTCTTATCATCATCATTGTCATTATCATCATCGTTGTTGTTGTTCTTATCATTACCATCACCACCACCACCACCACCACCACTGTTATTATTATTATTGTTATTATTATTGTTATTATTATTATTATTATTATTACTGTTATTCAAATCGTTGTTACTCCTATAGCTGTTACTATTACTGTTACTGTTGTTGTTATACCTATTATTATTGTGGCTACTACTATTGCTGTTGCTATTATTATATCCATTATTGCTATTACGATTGTTGCTGCTATTATTACCATTATAATCCTTATTGTGATGACCGCCATTACTTTCATTGCTGTTACTGTTACTATTTCCATTGTGATAAGTGCTATAATTAGAATCCTGATAGCTATTACCAATAATATTATTACTATTCGTTTTGCTGCTGTATGTCATTTCTCTAAACATTTGTGCGTTGTTTTCATCTCTATATATATTTTTATTATTTGAGTTAATATTGCAATTTACATTGCTGTTCAGGTTATTCACTCCATCATTCAAGTGACCGCTCACACAAGTATTCACATGGCTGTTCATCATGTTGTTCATACTTCCAACGTTGCCATTGTTTGCCATCCCGTTATTCGCATTCCTGCATATACTAGTGTGCAAACTTCTACAAGGAGCACCATTATTATTACTATTATAGCTGTTAGTATTACTACTCTTATGACTGTTCCTGCTGTGGTTGCTGTTGTAGTTACTGCTGTGGTTACTGCAGTGGTTGCTGTTATAGTTACTGCTGTGGTTACTGCAGTGGTTGCTGTTATAGTTACTGCTGTGGTTACTGCTGTGGTTACTGCTGTGGTTACTGCAGTGGTTGCTGTTATAGTTACTGCAGTGGTTGCTGTTATAGTTACTGTTACTATTACTATTAATATTCGTATAACTGCTAACATTTTTATAATTGCTAACGTTGTTGTTACTGCTGCTGTTACTGTTACTGTTGCTACTACTGCCATTACTACTACTCCTGTTTAACGTTAAATCGGTGGTTACATTTGACATGACGTTGGCCGCTACGTTGGCTACTACATTAGCAGCTACGTTTCTGAACTTAAATTTATTCCACGCATCGCTAAAATCTAAGTAGTTCTGTGGTTTACTTACATTTTCCTGAACCTGGTCAGGTATATTGTTGTAATTTATCAAATTTTTATTATAATAATATTCTTGGTTGTATAAAATGGATGCAAGATTGTTACTGCTCACTGGATTTAAGTCATTCGTATTTTTCTTACTTGTTAAATGAGTGCTGCTAATGTAGTCATTTTTTTTGTAGTCATCATGGTTAGAACTATGAAGTTTGTTACTGATGTTAGTGTTGACGCACCTTTGGTATGTACCGCTCTGGTTGCCATTGCTCTGGTTGCCACTACTCTGGTTGATACTGCTCTGGTTGCCACTACTCTGGTTGATACTGCTCTGATTGATACTGCTCTGGTTTGTACTACTCTGCTTATTGCCACTCTTGCTAAAACTACCTCTAATAGCACCACCACTTGCCGTGTCGATATGTTTAATAAAATGATTGAAATTATTTGATAAGTAATTTATATTCCAATTTTTCAAAAAATTTTTTCTTTTCCCTTCTTTATTCTCCATTACTTTTAGCGATTTAATGAAATTGCTTTGATGAAAAATTGTTTTATATTTAAATGTGTTTACATTACAATTCTGATTAGCTTGGTTGGTGTTACTATTACTATAATTATTACTTTTACAGTTACTACTACTACTGTTACTATTATTATTAATGCTCAGAACTTTCTTAATCTTTTCATTTATTAAATTGCTGTGCTCTCGAAATCTTTTATTACTTATTTTCTCCTTATTATATTGTTTGTTCAAATTTTCTATTTTAATGTTTATAAATTCTGATTTATTATTCATTATTAAATCAGTTTTTTCTATTTTTACTTATACATATATATATATATATATATATATATATATATAATATATAATTTTTTTTTTTTTTTTAGAAATGGTTTTCAAAAATTTTAAAAAAGTAAAACTATTTAAAATTGTACGTACATAATTATAAGTATAATATTATAAATAATAAAATAAATAAATATATATATATATTTATGTATAATTTCTGCGTGTACACGTACATATATATATATATATATATGTACACTTTTTTTATAAGTTTATATATGCAAAAATGTATACATATATAAATATATGTACACGTACATGTACAAACATAAACTAGTGAGGTAATAATAGTAATACCAAAAATTTATTAATCAATTCACCTTCAGCAGTTATTTTAAAAGAACCAAGTACTGCACATAAACGTATGTACATAAGAATAATTATGAACATACGATCAAGTGTAAATATGCATGAACGTATGTGAACATGTATGGATAAGCGTTAATATGATATATATATATATATATATATATATATATACATACATGTACATGTATATTTTGTGTATACTCGTTAACTTGCTAATATTCTTGGCTCAGTTAAAATTATCAAAAAGTAAGTTTACAATACACATATATAATGCATATATACATATGTATGTACATGTATAAATATAATGAGCGTAAAAGTTTATTATACATAATGTTTACTACTTTCACGACTTTTCATTTTTCAGGGATGGCTAATATCTTTACGAAAAACATGAACGTGTACATGTAAATATTTTTACTGAAAATATGTAATAAATATATAATATAATTATATAATATATATGTAAAATGTATATGTAAGAAAAATTACTAAAACTAAAAGGAAAAATGAAAACATTTATTGCAAGTTTATAAAATGAAACGTAGTAACGTGAAATGAAAAATGTTCAAATAAAAAAAGTATAAAAAAAAAGAGATATATATAATAAAAAAAATGTATTGTACGTACATATATGTATTCATATGTACATATATGTATACGTATATATATACATAAATAATTGTGCGTAAATTTTATATAATCTTATGAACATGTATGTTTTTAAAAAAAAGAAAAAAAATTGTTATAACACTACGTAGTATTCCCCCTCTATAATTCTACTGTATTTGTAAATATATATATGTGTACATGTGTACTTATGTATATGCATAATAATAAAACTGCTTGTCAAGTAGTTCACGTATAAGAAATAGTATGTAAGCGTAAACAAAAACTTTGTATGTATATATATATATATATATATACCTATACACATGTACATATACTAATGGGGTTATAGTCAGACGAACATCTCTCCCATATCATTGTAATAAAACATATTTCAGGAATACATAATTTAATGCATAAATTTAATTAAAAAATAAAAAAGTTAATTGTAAATTATTGCTTGTTCATGTATATTCTTAACTAAAAAAAGAGGTAAAAAAAAAGAACGTGAAAAAGAACTCGAAGAAGGGAAAAATAGAAAGGAGCAGGAAAGATAAAAAGAAAAAAAAAAAAAAAAAAAAAAAGAAAAAAGGAAAGAAAAAAGGAAAGAAAAAAGGAAAGAAAAATGGAAAGAAAAAAGGAAAGAAAAATGGAAAGAAAAATGGAAAGAAAAAAAAAATCAAATATTCTATATCACGAAAATGAAATAAAACATATGTACCCTATTTTGCAAGTTTTAAAGGTTCTTTTAAAAAAGAAAAAATAAATTAGAATTAAAACGTTATATAAACATTGCAAGCAATTTTTTAAAGAATGAAATATTTAAATGATTAATAAATAAAGAGGACAGGACAATCATATAAAAAAGCGATCGTTTATGTACAAAATGGAAGCTTTTATGTAGCGTTTTATATCTCAGTATGGGAAAGAAAACTTTTCATCTGTTCATCTTTTTTGTCGTTTCATATTTTTATATGTACTTTATTTATTTGTTCATTTATTTATTCATTCATTTATGCATTTATTTATTCATTCATTTATACATTTATTTATTCATTCATTTATACATTTATTTATTCATTCATATATGCATTTATTTATTCATTCATGTATGCATTTATTTATTCATTCATGTATGCATTTATTTATTCATTCATGTATGCATTTATTTATTCATTCATATATGCATTTATTTATTCATTCATATATGCACTTATTTATTCATCCATATATGCATTTATTTATTTATTCATTTATTTATTCGTTTATTTATTCGTTTATTTATTCGTTTATTTATTCGTTTATTTATTCGTTTATTTATTCGTTTATTTATTCGTTTATTTATTTATTTTTTTTTTTATTTCTCTGTGAAAGCATATATGTCTGAATAGACGTTATGAAAAACAAGTTAAAATTGCAGATACATATTTACACGTTTGCGACACAATTACCTACACATGAGTGAATGCACTTAAGCGTAAGCATAGGTATATTGTGTATATATGTATGTATGCATGTATGTATATACGTATATATGTATTGAAGTATATATGTTTACATATAGGTATGTTTTTATGTACGTATGTGCTTGTATAGAGGAAGAACATATATGAAATGTTTATTAATCATTCATGTTAATGTACATGTATGTGTGCATACCCTTGTTTATGTTTACATGTAAGTTCATATGCGAACGTATGCGTATATGTACATTGAGTTACATTTGTGTACAAGTATCCATATTAACATAAAAAAAGGATGAACTTACTATATCATTTAACAGCTTGTGCCTTTCTTATTTTTTTTTAAATACAATTGTATATGAAAATTGTTTGAAGTTATGTTCCATTTTTTTTTTTATTTTTTTTTTTTTTTGTTCCTGTATATAAACGTGTTACATTGAAGATGGGATATTTTTTTACCGCAATATGTTATGATTATTAGTACTGGATGCATATATAAATACACTTTATACATGTACTATATATATATATATATATATATATATATATACACAAATATATCAGTATGATGCCATTATGTATATTCATTTATGAGCGGTAGGATTTTATCCCTTATACAATGGCACGATCATTTTTGTGTAAATTGGTGGGAGAGGGGAGAAAAAAAGAAAATTAAACAGAGGAGGGAAAAAAAAAAAAAAAAATTACGTAAATTATTACCGCATGTTCCGTTAAATTGTTCGATCCGACTAAGTAAAAGAATAATAATTGCAAAATTGTATGTGAACATTTTTTTATATTTCTTCTCTGTTGTTCTATATTGATCTCTTTTGTTCTCCTTTTTTTTTTTTTAATTCTGAATGATCTTTTTCAAAATTCGTCAATCTTGTCTAAAGTAAATAAAAATAGTATAAATAATAAGAGTTTATTTTTTTATTTTTAAAAATGTTTACCCATCCGTATTTCAAAGAAATATGAGCACTTAAGTGCTACTATACATACAGATAAATTAGCATGACTTATTATTTATTATAATTTTTCCTCCTTATAAGCGTAATATATATTTATATATATGTAACACATGTAAGTGCAATATATATGTACATAATGAAAGATCTTCAATTGCACTCGTTGACAGAGGTGGATTCGGTAAAAATTAGCTTTAGAGAGGGACAGGGCTGGTACGTAGGTGTATTTACGGAAATAAAAGCGAAAGCACATGTAGCAACGTACGTAGTAAGTAGTAGCAGTGGTAGCATAGTTCGTAGCATCATTCATAGCACTGCTAGTAATATCAGTTGCATTGTTTACATTGGTGCAGCAGCATTGGCATTTCCGATCGGATACCCACGCGTAACAACCCACTATTTTGCCATAAGTATAGATGTATATACCTACAGCACCCAAAAAAATTTTCTAGCACATCCTGATTTTATTTGAAAAGTAAAGAAAAAATAAAAAGTAAAAATAAAAAGGTCTTTTTCATGATTAACATTTTGTGCGCATAATATAAATTATTTTCAAATTTTATGTAAACGTATAACATATATGTTTTTCATGATATTTACTCGTAATGATCTAAAACAAACGAGAATAGATGCTCTAAACATAAGTCGGATAAAACATATTGTGTCTATTTTTCATCCTTTTACATTTTCTAATTTAAAAATGGTGTAATGGTGTAATTCTTCTTCATATATTAACAAAATAAAAATATTAAAAGAGATGTTCTAATGCTGAAGTAGTTTCTCTCTGCAATAGTTACATATAGGAGCTTAATTCTCGATGCATCATGCGTTTTATATTTACACTGATTTAAAAATATATGAATGATTCTTAACAATTTGAACAAAAAAAGAAAAAGATGCAAAGCAATTAAGTTAGCATCCGGGTTAACTCACGTGCAACAGGAAATCTATCATGGAAAAGGAAGTAAAATGTGCAAATACGTGTTGCAAAAAAATTAGTGTAAATATGGCAATGCGGATGAATAACTACAAGGGAATATCCACGGGCGTGAACGGGCGTACATGCCAAATTACATCAAAGCCGTAACACGCCTAATCTCCTTATTCCTTAATTTCTTTTTTTTATATTTTGCAAAAATGTATATTTCGGATTACTTATTTTTCACTCCATGATTACGTCTTTTTTTAACCAGTTAGAATAAAAAAAAAAAAAAAAAAAAAAAGAGACGGAAAATATTTAACGTCCCGTTGTAAGTGTTGTATATGTTTTAATCTCCTCTTCCTGTGCTGTGTCCAATCCAGCCCCCGTTTTTCTTCTTTTTACATCTTCGAAAAAAGGCTCGGCTAGCTCTTTAGGTATGTGCACATTTTTGTAATAATTTTTATATCCTTCACTTAAAAAATTTAATTTATCACCCGCAACAGGGGCATAGATAGGCATAGTTAATTTGTTACCTACACCTTCATTAATTATTTTGTACCTCAACGTGCTATCAAATGTGGATATATTCTGTATAATATTTCTGTATTTGTCATTCTGTTTTTTACATTCAACCAATAAGTACTCGTAAGCCCACGCATCGGCACTCATATAATTGTCAACAGCTTTTATTAAACCATTAGGAAATGTTATATCATCTAAGCAATTGTTATTATCATTGATGAAGTTATTTAGGTTATTTAGGCATTTTTCGTATTTATACATCTGTTTAATGAGTTTCTTGCAAATTTTCCCGCTCTCACTATTAGTATTACTATTACTATTATTGTTCTTATTGCTATTACTATTACTATTATTGTTATTGTTATTGTTATTGTTACTATAGTTGTTACTATAGTTGTTACTATTATTATTGCTATTAGTGTTACTATTATTAATACTGTTATTATTACTGTTGTTAATATTATTGCTGTTCAGGTTGTTTTTTTTATTTTCACATATACAAGCTATTTTAGTTAATTTGGATATGATCGATATAATTTTTTTTTCTAAATTATTATCTTTTAATCTTTTGTCTGACCCACAACTATTATTATCTTCATCTTTTAAATTTTCTTTACTTTTATCTGAATCACTTAAAAGAGTAGAGCTTTTCTTTTTTTTTTTCAAAATTGGATCACTACTGGTATAATTATTTATACTGTCCTCATCATTGCCTAAATTTATTTTTAATTTAATTCTTCCCTTGCTCTCGCTCATGCTGTAGCTTTTTTTTTTTTTTTTTTTTTTGTTTTACTTTTTTTAATTACACTATTTTTACTTATTATGCATTGTTATAAATTAAATGAAAAAGGGAAGTTAGTTCTTTATTATCAATGACGTTAATCGTTGACCTTAATCGTTGACCCTAATCGTTAACATTAATCATTTATTGTTGATCATTTATTGTTGATCATCTATTGTTGATCATCTATTGTTGATCATCTATTGTTGATCATCTATTGTTGATCATCTATTGTTGATCATCTATTGTTGATCATTTATTGTTGATCATCTATTGTTGATCATCTATTGTTGATCATCTATTGTTGACCATCTATTGTTGATCATCTATTGTTGATCATCTATTGTTGATCATCTATTGTTGATCATTTATTGTTGATCTTCGTTTTGTGTTTTTTCTTCTTTTTTCAAAAATGCTGCTTAAAAATATAAATAAAAATTACTTCTCACTACTCAAACTTCAGTGAATATACTTGTCGTTAGCACATTATTACTAATATGTACTAACAGTAGGAAAATAAATCTGTCCCATCACCACCCCAAAAAGGATGATCATATATACTTTTGTATAATTTGTAAAAATGTTTTTAAGAAAAGCAAGCATATGTATAACATTTAACGTAAAAAGGAATAAATTATATGGGCCATATAACAGTGAGTTAGTTACTGAATACGAGTTTTCAATATCACCTTACAATAAGCACATGTATATGTAGCGTACACATTTATATGTACATTATTTTATATGTTTAAAAAGGGGCTACTTTTCAGTACTAAACTTTTTTTTTTTTTTTTTTTGGTCTCGCATGAATAATTTCAACTGATACTACAGTGCTAACAAGGCAGTTCGGATAAAACGTGTTTTAAGTTTAAGCATAAGTATTTATTTTTTGCTTTCTCTTATACTTTTACCTTTACTTTTACCTTTACTTTTACCTTTACTTTTACTTTTACCTTTACTTTTATTTTTACCTTTAATTTTACTTTTATTTTTATTTTTACCTTTACTTTTATTTTTATTTTTACCTTTACTTTTACTTTTATTTTTACCTTTACTTTTATTTTTACCTTTACTTTTTTTTTTTTTTTTACCTTTACTTTTAATTTTTTTTTTTTTTTTTTTAATTATTGTCCGAACTTAATTTTTGACCATTTCTATGATGGAAGCATCTTCACCCTTCCCTTACTTTTTATTTTCCCCTTTTCAATATTCCACAAAAAGGAAAAAATATATTCCTTTCTCCACTTGTATGTTATTACAAATAGAAGGAAAAGCCCATGAACAAAGGTTATCCTACCCACCAATATAGTATTATATGTATAAATACACACATAATTTTTGTATTTGTAGCTAGGAAAAGGGCATGAACAAGTCATGAAAATAATTAGCAGTTGTTCATTACATTAAAGCTATATGGAAACAATAGGAGTGAGGAGGACATATATATATATATAAGATAAAAAAAACAAAAAAATTAAATAAGCCACAAATTAGCCATAAACATGAACTAATAAACGCTTGTTCATGTCTTTAAAATGCTATACGAGTTGGTTTTTTTTTTTTCTTTTTTCTTTGTTTTTGAAAATATAAAAAAAGGAGGTGGGAAGATGTGGTTACAAAAAATTTGGACGTTTCTACTAAAAATATTAAATAAAATAGGAAAAAACATAAACAAATAAAAACACAAATGAAAAAGTAGGGCCGAATAAGCAGCTCTGCTTGTTCACTGGATGATAAACTAAACAAAGGTGGAAAAAAAAATTAAATAACAAAGCAAAAAAAAAAAAAAAGTGTAATATATCAGGTATGATAAAATACTATAAAGCGTCATATAATATAATAGTGTGATAAAACACTACAAAGTGTAACATAACAGTTTGACAAAATACAAACACTAAAACTTAAAAATCATTTTGAGAAAAATCTGCCATATACTGATATGATATCGTTCATTTGCTTCTCCCAGTAGTCCATCTTTTTAAGCGATTTCATAGATATGTCAATGATGCTTATACGATAAAAGACTTTCTTATTCGTCTGTGGAATATAGGTATTTATCATCATTCTTTTTAACTGTTTATTCAATTTTTTAGTGCATTTCACTTTTCTTTTCTTCAAGTTTACAGCTCGAGAAGGATAGGAATAAGACAAAAACTTAATTCTTGAAATATATCTCTTTGAAAAGGATATAGCACAGTCATTTATGTGCACCCTCCCCTTCTGAGTGATTCGATTAATGCCTGTCGAGATACCCTCCTTTGGGAAATTAGCCCCCAAATAGACAGAAGCGGCGGTAGGCACGGCATCAGAAGCAATAACAGGAGCAGATTTGTTCTTTTGCTTCCCCTTCCTCCTTCTGATGGTTAACATTTTGAATCGATTTTTTCTAAACAGTTCAACAGTATCTGCACCATCATACGTATTATCCTCTCTCGAATAAATGTTAAAAATTGTACTGTTATCACAAAACGTTTTGCTTATTAAAAAGCGGCAAACAAAATAAATCATGTTCTTATAAATTTGCAAAGCTTTTGTATGTATATTTTTCTTCTTCTGAAATGTAATGCTATCGGCATTAACATGATCCTTAAATTCTTGGCTAGTTAAGTAATGGAAATGATGAGTTGTTATTAAAGTGTTTTTGCTTAAAATTTCTTTCATTTTTTTCTTTCTATTTTTTTTTTTTTTCATACTAGATTTGTATGAACTACAAGTATACTTCTCCCTGAAATTGTTAATACCCTCATCATATAAAATATGATATAATTTCCTTGTGTTTGATTTCATTTCAGTTATTAGATAGCTAAAGTAATCGTCTGTAAACTTGTTAATAATTTTTAATGCATCAATTAATAGCTCATTGCCTAATAGGAAATGAACATTTTGTAAATAAATAAATGAAGAATATTTTATATTATTATTCCTTTTGTATTTGAACTTTTTTCCTTCCTTGTTCATATTTTTTTTGTCACAAAAAATATTATTTGATAAAAAAATATAATCTGATAAACGTTTAATTCTTTTCGTATCGACAAGTTGTGCTAGGTATTTGTTTCTTCTAAAATACTCATTTTTGTTAGCACAAAAAAAGCTTTTCAAGCTTGTGTTGTAATATTTAAAATTTGAAAAAATATCTTCACTTTTTTTTAAAAAAAATATTTTCTCAAATATTTTAATAAGCTCCATCATACAATAAACAATTTGAATTTGTCCTGCACTAAAACACTGAAAATATAGCACTTTGTAGAATACGTATTTTTCTCTTCTTATTATACTTGACAACAAAACTAAATTTTCGTTATTTTCATTTCCTTCAAATGGATTCATTTGCGCTGATCTTCTTCTAACGTTCCATAAAATATTTTCTACTAATTCGACATTCTCCCACTTTCCTCTGTTATGATGGAGGCTGTTTATGTAATAATTATGGTAACACATACTAGTGCTACCACTGCCAACACTACAATATCTACTGCATGTACCGCTCCTTTTTCCAGTAGTGTAGAATTTGCCCCTTAAAAAGTCAAGTACCATCGAGTACACTAAACGTACGTTCTTGTTGACCTGCTCCTCATAGCCTTTTTCCCTATATATAACTTTTACTTCATTAAGAATACCCCTTAAATAATAGTTACATACCTGAAAATAGGCCTTCACCACTAAATTTAATTTATTCGTTATAAAAAAATTGTAGTAAAAATTAGTCTTCAATTTTCTGTCATATAAATATAATAATTCGTTTTTTATTTTTACTAGCCAATTTTTACATAATTTGCTTTTCATCTCAAACTGATTTTTCATAATTGTAAGATATTCATTTTTCAATTTCGTCTTTACATTTTTGTACACGTAACACATTTCATTATACTGCTTCTTCACTCTTACAAGCTTCTCATTAAGCAGTTTTGTGTTAACATTATTGTACATATTAAAATAGGTAACTCTTTTTCTCCTGTTCATGTTAATATAATATCCATATTTCATATAAAATGGGAAAAAATTTTCAAAATAACACCCTCGTACGTTGTTATAATACCTTCTGTAATATTTGAAGTTGACCAAGTTGTTTTGTTTATGTAAAACATTTCCCTTCTTCCTTGATGTGCAATTTATTTTTTCAGTTAATAAATTATTCTCAGAAATTACTGAGTACCGCCTTTTAAGTGAATAAACTGTATTTCTACAAAAACATTTTATATTCGTATAGTACATAGCTTTATATAAATCAAAAAAGGAGACTATCTTCCTCAAAGAATTTCGATAATCTCCTCTTCTTAAAGAGAGAAATATATCTCTGATGTCATAGTACGAACCGAATATAATGTACTTAAAATAAAAATAATTACTAAATATATAATTCCTGTACGCGTAATTTATATGCTCTGGAAGAATATAATTCTTCTGACAATAGTCTATTATATTGTAAAAATTGTTCCTACCTTTCCAAGTTTTATTCCATGTTGTTTTCCACATTTTTTCCATTTGCATTTTGTTCAATAAAAATGTGTAATTATTCATAATTAAATCGGTTTTTTTATTATGAACATGTATGTAATTTTTTATTCTACCTTGCTTGTTCAGGTTTTTTTTTTTCAAAATGTTCATTTTGCCTGAACAAGCAATATTCTTCATATTGTCTTTTTCTTTGACCGTAATGTGGACATAATCGTCATCCTCAGAATATGGGTACCTCTCTCCTCCTAATCCTCCTATTCCTATTCCTTTATTCCCTTTTTGCTCATTTAAATAATTGAAATACGAGATAAGAGTATCATTTTTTGGCACATGAAAAGCGTAGTCGTAAAAAAAATTACTAAAATGATTAAACGTGTGAAGAGACGTGTTTATATATCTTTTATTATTTATATACAAGTTAATATTGTTACTTTTAAATAAAAAAATATAATTTAAATTTGTAAAAACATCCCAATAATGCATATGAAAAAAGGTACTTGGTACATATAAGGACAAATATTTACTACTTTTATTTTTTAATTTTATAAGCTGTTGCATATTATACCTATCAAACATGTTACAATAATCTGCCATACCACATTTTAATTTTATCTCAACACTTATGTATTTGTAAGAAAATTCTTTTTTCTTTTTTTCACCAATAGTGCAATTTGAAGGAAGATTATCGCTCCATATGTTTGGAAGCTCATTCGTTTTATTTGAATTTGTTTCTTCCAAAATACACGAATTGGCGGGTGTGCAAAATGGTGTATTGCCACTTTGCTCGTCCTCATTTTGTCCATCATTCTGTGCATCATTTTGTCCAACATTTTGTGCAACATTTTGTGCATCATTCTGTGCATCATTTTGTGCATCATTCTGTGCATCATTCTGTCCATCATCTTTTCTCTCCTCTTTTCCCTCCCCTTTTAACTCGCTCAATGGACCACCTTCACACTTTTCGAGATCTCTACACAAGTACAGAGGAATGAAAAATAAATTTTCTTCCACATAGCCAATATTATTTTTTTTTGAATTATTACGATACGTAAAATTATAATTATTATAAAACGATTCAAATAAATACTTGTTTGTAGAAATCTTTTTTTTTTTTTTTTTTTTGTCCTTAAGAATATGTATATACTGATTAAAATAAATTATAATATTCCGAATTATTTCATGAACGTTTATATTTTTTACATATGTAACTATATATTTCTTAATATAAACTATATTTTTTTTCTTACTCATATACTTAACAAATACTTTTATGTCATCATATAAATCTTGTGCTATTTTTTCCCAATTATGCAAAAAATAGGTTAAAAATATGTCTATATTATGTATTATATATGTTTTCATTTTGTTAATATATTCGTTCACCTTCCATGGATTATGGTATTTATAAAATGTACTTTTTATGAAATTTGTAAAATAAGAATTGAAAACGACAAAATTATTGTTAGCTAATAAATTATCTTCAAAAATTTGAATCTTCTCATGACATAATTTCTTAACCCAATAATACTGCAAAATTATATTTAAATTTTTTGCTTCATTTTCTTTCATTATTTTTATAACTGAATATTTTAAAAAAATATAGCTATAAAAATGTATGTGCTTAAGTAAATCACAACACGTGTACAAAACAAAATTGCCATTATATAACAGGCCTGAATAAATAGTAGTAATACCCAATAGCCTACTTACTATATATATACTGCCATTATTTGTTACATTTATTACATTTTCCCCCTTTTCTTCATCATTTGTTCGTAGTACAATCATCTTATTTCCTTCTCCAATTACTTCTAATGAACCTTCCATTATTTCTTTTGTTCTATTTTTAAATTTTCGTCATTAAATGTGCTTTCTGCTAACTGGCGTGTAAAATGAAACACTGTTCAGGCGTATGCCTAACTATGTATACACATGCTCGTGCAACCATACACGCCTTCGTATATACACATACATACATTAATGCGTACATATGCATACATACCTAAATGAGTACATATGCATACATACCTAAATGCGTACATATGCATACCTACCTAAATGCGTACATATGCATACATACCTAAATGCATACCTAAATACATATGTGTATACCTAAATGCACACATATATTGTACACCTTGGGGCATCATGGCAGGGTCCAAACCCTCTCTCATATGGAGTCAAGACTCACTACTCACAGTGCACCTTTGTATTAATGGCATTTAACTTAATTAGACAAATACATCATATCTCTTCTTGCTTTGAAATCTATCACTTGAAAAAATATTCCTTTGCTTCTTAATCGTCAAATAACTTTATCACAAAAAAAAAAAAAAAAAAAATGGCAAAAAGTAAATAGCAAAAAGTAAATAGCAAAAAGCAAATAGCAAAAAGCAAATAGCAAAAAGCAAAAAGTAAATAGCAAAAAGCAAAAAGCAAAAAGTAAATAGCAAAAAGCAAATAGCAAATAGCAAATAGCAAATAGCAAAAAGCACAAAGCAAAGAACAAAGAACAAAGAACAAAATAGCAAAGCAGAAAAGCTGATAAATTACTGCCAAGGTACACTTCTCACGAATGACATACAAAGTTTTGTCTGCCGTGCGTGCTTGTCTTGTATGCTTTTTTCAGCTTAGCTTGCTATTTATTTTTACAAGCCATTTGTATATGGACATATTTCCAATCTCAAGTTCGCTAACTTCACTATTTTATCAAACTTGTATGTATTGACATAAAAAAAAAGGTGAAATAACGTAAAATAAAATAATACAATAAAAAATAAAATATAGCAAATTATAACAAAATATAGCAAAATATAGCAAAATATAGCAAAATATAGCAAAATATAGTAAAATAAAGCCAAATAAAACAAAATATATAGCAAATTATAACAAAATATAGCATAATATAGCAAATTAAAGCTAAGTAAAACAAAATATGATAAAATATACCAAAATAAAACAAAACAAAATATTAACCAAGTAATGATAATGGTGATAATACAAAAATCAAACACAAACTAGTTGCTGTTTTAAAAAAAACAAAAAAAAGCATATTGTATATACTTATATATACATTATATATATTATATATTTATATATTGTATACATTCGTACAATGCGCTTAGAATTATGTGAAGCAACTACCTGTTTATTAAAATATTTTATTATATTTAATATATATGCACGTTTTACCTAAAAAAAGGGGGCAGGGAAAAAATTATTTTTTTTTTTTAATTTATAAAAATATAATTTAGCCAAGGTCATTATTTATTTATATCTTTTTAAAAGAAAGGGTTATATATATTTTTTATTTTATTTTAATATATATACATACATATATAATATATATACATACATACATAATATATATACATACATATATAATATATATATATATATATACTATTTTTTTTTTTTTACTTTTTTGTTGTAACATGGATATAAATTACGTAAAAATTTTAGTTGAAAAAAAAATAAGATTAAGTATTTTTTGGTGTTTAAGAATTGTCAATATTTTCTTCGAAAGCAAAAAAAGAAAAAACATAATATAAAATAAAATAGAATAAAATAAAAATAGAACATTAGTCATTACGAATAACAGCAACGATAGTAGCAGCGACGGTAACAATGAACGGGTGGTAGTGAAGATGAAACATATTTTTTACAAAAAGAAATGACGAATATTTTTTTTTAACCAAAAATTGCATATATGGCATAACATAATAAAAATTTTAATTTTTGGGAAAAGGGTATAAATTGTAAATTTTATGAATGTACATTTTGCGTGTTCTCTTGTCATATTATGCAGAAATTTTGATTAGGCAAATGAGCAATTTTTTTTTTTTTTTTTTTTTTTTGGTTATTCCCATTTTCTTCATCATTTTTGTCATTTTTTATTATAACTAAAGGAATGCGTCCAGTTGACATATACATATATCAGTAGCAAGCACAGATAAATGTAAAAAAAAAAAATAAAAAAAAAAATAAAATAAAAAAAATTATCAACTAGTTTAGAACTGTTCAATAAGTAGCACGTTAAGAAGTGAAGATGCGAGAAAAGGCAAGTATATGCATGTTATTGTTCATGAAGGAGAACTCGTGAATGTATAACAACTGCTTGTCGGGTTGTTTATATAGAATTATAATTTTTTTTCTTTTTTCTAAAAAAGGAATTTATACAAGTGAAGTAGTTCTCTATAGTAAAATCTTCTAAACATAAAAAAAGGACAAAAAAAAAGGGGAAAAAAATGGGCAAAAAAAAAGAGAAAAAAAATGGGCAAAAAAAATGACAGGAAGAAAACTTGTTAAGACACCTAGCACATATGTCAAATGTTAAAAGAGCATTTCTTCAAATGTGCTCTTCTCTCTTTGTTATGTATATTCCATAATTATGATGATATGGTAAGTTACAATATATCAATCGTAGAAATGGTTTCTACTTTTTAATTAACATTTCAAGAACGGACTAATAAGAGACCGTTTATTTTTGACATTATGGTATAAGGGATGTAATGCATTTGCAAACAATTGCGTCATGTGTGTACCTAATTAGTCATAATGCTATGTATGAAGAAAAAACAAGTGCCTATAGAAGTTATATGTACTTGTATATGCAGACATGTATTTGTGTATATACGTTGCAGATAATTTACGTTTACACCGCAAATATACTGCAAATCGTTAAGCGAACGAATCCCATATTTACAACACAAAAGGTCGGTTGCAGCTGAGTGAGTGAATTGACGTACAAACGAACTGACTAACCACATCGCAGTAGGTACATGTCCCCTATTGCTTGTATTTTTTTTTTTTTTTTTTTTTTTTTTTTTTTTTTTTTTTTTTTGTAATATAATTCGTTCAATTTAGCTTTATTTTATTATTTTATAGACAAATGGAAAAATATGTTTAATGTAGAAAAGAAACCTTTAAGAAAAATGGTTGAGGTGGTTGTTCCCACATGCACGAATACATAGACACACACATGTGCGTATATTTGCTTTAAAAAAAGATAAGTAACATGTGCTAAAAATGACAGACCAGGCCAAAGGAAGTGATATATATGCGTATAAGAAACTATAAAAGATGAAAAAAGAAAAAGCGCATTTTTATTGTTCCACTTAATTATATCATTGATGTTATGTTTAATATATACTATACAGTTGCATGTACCATGCGCAGCGTATACATATGTGTAATGCATATAAATGCACACTGAAAAAACAAGGAAACGCCACTACTCCGATATTCTACTACACTATAACACATCTTCTGCAATTGTCACTCAGAGGTACCTTTACAACACATGATTTAATACCACCTTGTTTTCCATTTTACGTGAATTGGAATTTGCCGTGTTATGAGAACCTGAGTTTTGTCTGGGGTTATAGCTACTGATCTGCGTGTTATTGTGCGTTTCATACTGCTCATTCCGCATTTCACTCTGCTTCTCGTACTGCCTCGTGCCCTGGTGAGGCTGGCTATCCGTAGCGGTCTGTCTACCAGTCCCCACTTCACCTACGTCGAACGCGTTACTGAGATTCCAGTTAATTATCAAATCGATAAGCTCCTTGGAAACAACTTTTGAATTACTTCCAAATACAGTATTCTGGATGTTTAAACACAACTTTGATATTTGTCTTCCTGATAATCCATAGAGCCGTCTAGCTATATCATCTAAATAATTATCATCTACAGAATCATCAATGATTATATTATATTTTTTTAAAGGAAAAACATATTTATTAAAATATACCGATACCATTTTTTTAATTTCACTAATTTGTGGGATGTCAAAATTATACTGTTCATCAATTCGATCCATAACAGCTGGGTCTAGTATATCTCTACAATTGGTAGCTAAGATAACACCAAAGTTTTTACTTTCTGTACCTGTATGATATAGAAAAGAAGCTAATGCATTTCTTAAATGCTCAGAAAAATTAATAAATGATTCATTTCGTCCTTTCCTAAGAAAAGCTTCCGCTTCATCAATAAAAATAATGCATTTTTTATTTTTCCTTTTTTTAACAAATTCAAATATCTTATTTAATTCAACAGACGCATGTATACCTAATGCGCTTACATCTCCTCCATTTATTATGATATAATCGAAATTACTATAGTATGATACTGTTTTTGCAAAAAGAGTTTTTCCTGTACCTGGTGGACCATGTAATAATATATTTTTTAAATAGAGATCATATTTCTTTGAATTTCTTAAGCTGTTAATAGACCATGTAAGCTTTTCTTGCAATTCTTCATTCAACACGATTTGATCAAACATGTTACTACTACTGTCACTACCACTACCACTACCACTTTTTATATTCGCTACCTTATGATGGGCTTTATCCCCTCCTCCGTTAACTTGTACTACTATGTATTTCTTAAAAAGAGAAAAATTTCTCTTCAAATTGAATAAATCAAAAAACTTATTAATATGCCATAGGGAGGTTTCCCTTATTAGCTTAGGTTTTCCCAGTTTAGTTTCAGTATATGTTCTTATAAATCTAGTAGTATGCTTAGTTGCATAAACACCGAGTGATGTAAGTGTAACGGCTAATGCAAATCTGTATACCTTTTCCTTATCATTTAAAAATAAAAATAAAGAATTATTAAACTGTTCAAAGTATTTATTAATACTTTCTATTTTTGTTTTTCTTTCCTCATCTGCTTTTGCTTTTAACGTTTTTAAGTGAATATCTAAATTTTTTCTTTCTCTTTCTATTAATCCTTTATTTTCTTCATATATTCTAGCCTTCATATTTTCACGTTCTAAACTTTTCTCCTCTCTTATTTGTTTCATTTTTAGATTCATTAATTCTAATTCATTTCTTTTTCTAATATTTTCTTGTCTTAAATATTGTTCATGTTGATTTCGTAACCACTCTTCATTTTGTTTTTGTTGATCTAGAAGCTTTTTTTGATAGGCTTCTGCTTCTAACCTAGTCTTATATTCAGCTGTAACTCTTTCTTGTTCTTGTTGATAATTAATAGTTTTCCTTCTCTCTTCATTTTCTATCCTAGTTTTATTACTAAGATATTGAGCTCGTTGTAAAGACAATTCTTCCATCTGCTTCTCATATTCCTTTTGTTTTGTTAGCTCCTGCAATTTTATTAATTCAAATGCTTTTTTCGAATTAGATGATTGGTCTAACTCCTTCAGAGCTTTTGCTCCTCTTTCCAAAGCGGTCGGATCAAAATTTCCAGTTATGTGCTCACCTACTTTTTCATCTGTATATCCATATTTGTTTCCACTCGGGGGTCCGGACCCCATCTTCTTTGAAATATTTGGGAAATTCATTTCGTCTTTGCTACTCCGGGCATGTATACTCAACAGTCGTTAATTTTTTGGCTGCAAGGGAATAACTTCTTATAACGCTGGAAAAGGAAAAATAAAATGAAAAAAAAAATAATAAAACTGTAAGAATGATAAAACAGTAGAAAACAAAATAAAATGGTCGCTCCAGGAACACTGCTCTCGAAAGCATTTACCTGATTAGCTGTAGTATGCAAAAATGTATTTCTGCTATTATAAAAAAGCAAAGCACGTGGATCTACACTTAAAAAATAAAATAAAAACAAATAAAAATAAATAAAAATAAATAAAAATAAATAAAAATAAATAAAAATAAATAAAAATAAATAAAAATAAATAAAAATAAATAAAAACAAATCAAAACAAAACAAAACAAAACTAAACAAATCAAAACAAAACAAAACAAATCAAAACAAAACAAAAATAAATAAAAACAAAACAAAACAAAACAAATCAAAACAAATCAAAACAAATCAAAACAAATCAAAAATAAATAAAAACAAACTCTTATAACTCACATGTGACATTGTTCATTAGAAATTTTGAACAGTTTGTCCGTCCGTCCGTCGTTTCTTTTTTTATTTTGTAAAATATGCTTCTAAAAAATGTAGTAAATGTATGAACTCCTCGAACGTTCAATATTAATATAACAAAATTGTTTAAAAAAAAAAAGTACTCTCCAGCGCTATTTCCGTCGTTCATACAAGCACAAATATATAGGTAGGTATGTGTATATATAAATATATATATGTGGACGCCATAATGTAGCATATTATGTATGATAACTTTTATCGCATCTTTCCTTATTTTTCTTTTTTTTCCCGTTGCTAACATATTGCAAGAAAAAAAAAAAAAAAAAAAAAAAAAAAAAGAACGTTATATCATTGGGAAATTTAATCAAATGAGGACTTACAAATTTAGCTTTTTTTTTTTTTTTTTTTTTTCACCATTCGACATATTATAACTATGTAAAGGCAATCATCAGAAATGAGGAAAGAAATATATGGTAAATTTTCTTCCATTCATTTTTTATTCATTTTGTTCTCATCTTAATAATGCCATCTTTTTTTTTTTTTTTTTTCTTTCCTTCTTTCCTAAGCGTACATATGTTAAATGTAGAACGGAAAAAAATGTATTTTGTTATCTGTTATTAGTTATTCGTTATTAGTTAATATTTTTTATATTTAATTTTTTTTTAGTACTAAAATATTGTTTAGTTATTTTTTCTCTTCCTTTTTTTTATATTTAGTGAAAATTGTTAACCTTTTATTTCTGTTCCGTTAGAAGAGACCTATATAAACACACACCATTTATGGAGTCGTTCACTAGATCACATACCGAATGGTATATTACAAACTATTCTACATGTATTTTACTTCTTACAAAATTGCAGGGCTCTTATATGTGTTATTTTGTTACCGCAAAATGTTCGACTTTTTTTTTTTTTTTTCACCTTACATTCCCCCAATGGTATACTATGTGGAAGAGGGTTTCCCCCCCTTATCGTTCATGTGCTCTATTCGTATCGTTCATGTGCTCTATTCGTATCGTTCATGTGATCTATTCGTATCGTTCATGTGATCTATTCGTATCGTTCATGTGCTCTATTCGTATCGTTCATGTGCTCTATTCGTATCGTTCATGTGCTCTATTCGTATCGTTCATGTGCTCTATTCTTATAGCCCATAAATTCTCTCCATACAGTTCACATTTGCTCGCCCTCTTGCTATTCTTTTCCGTTTCTTCTTATCCCCAAATAGCAATCAATGGGACCATACACTCGATATAATAGCCCCAAGGTAAATGAATTACAAGTGTAAAAACCTGTTAACATTATACCAACAGTTTGTAAATTGTTCATAGGGGAAAAGAACTATCGACTTGTCTTATCGTATAGGGGACGTACAAACAAATGAACAAAATGAGCATATAAATGTTGATGTTCATAAGAATACATACCAATTGTTGCATGTAATGTATGTGTCCATGATATGCATGAAAGTTTTGAGAGTTCTTCCAGCATTTCCCTCATATAGACAAATTTATAAAATTCGACTTAAAAAAAGAGAAGAAACTAATAAGGGGGACAAGAAAGAAGTAGAAAAAAAAAAATATAAATAAAAATACAAAAAACCTTAAAGGGAACAAGGTACCTGTGCACCAAGTTTGCGAATGATAAATTTAAAATTTGTTATACGTATGTATATAAATACATGTACTTAAATACATATATATATATAAATACACATATATATGAATATATGTGTATACATATACCGCAATAATATCATTTCTATGTTGTGTTCGTTCATTTTTTTTTTTAAAATAGCTTTACGTAAAAAAACAAAAAAAGAAATTAACCAGAAATAAGCGAAAATGAACAAAAATAAGCGAAAATAAGCGAAAATAAGCGAAAATAAGCGAAAATAAACAAAAATAAGCAGAAATAAGCGAAAACATAACAGGAGTGACAAGAACGAATGGGAAAAAAAAATAAATAAATATTAAATATATAAAGACAAGGTCTAAATAAAAAAATTAAAAAAAAAATCTAAAAATGCTACTAAATTGCAAAGAACATCATAGCATTATCTACCATGTGCATGGGACGACTCCCCATATAAGGGGACAAAAACAAAAGCAAAAACAAAAGCAAAAGCAAAAAGCAAAAAAATTGGAAAACGAAAAAACCAGAGAACGAAAAAAAAAGGAAGAAACGGGAAAAAAAACACAAAAAAAAACTAAAACAAACATACAAACAAACAAGCAGAAAATGATAAAAAAACAAACAAAAATAATAAAAAACAAGAAAATATATACATACATATATACATATATACATTTATGTGTAAATGGGCACCCTTGTGAGCTGCTCATGCTTTAATTTGTTTTTTAAAACGTTTTTTATATTTTCTCTAATTCATTAAAAATAAAAAGCCAAAAACAAGGAGTAGGATGGAGCTCAGGAATGATAATGAACTGCTGGACTTGTTACTTTTATTAAATTCTGGAAATAAGAAAAAAAAAAAAAAAAAAAAATCAGTTAATTTTAAATGTACGATAAAGTTAAACAAGCTTATAATGAGCAAAATGGTAAAAGTTATTGATGCGAAAAACGCAAAAAATACAAAAACTGTTCTTTACTCTTACCAACATCCATCTCCTGCGTTTCAACAATTATAGGGTTGTTTGAATCTAAAAAAAAAATAAGAAAATAAAAGAATAGCATGAGCGAAATATCAGCAAAGTGTGGTTAATTAGACAATACTAAAATCTGCAGGGGTCGTAGCAGCAGCTTACTCTCTTCAAATGTCTCCTCACGCATATTTATACACACATATTTATACACACATATTTATACACACATATTTATACACACATATTTATACACACATATTTATACACACATATTTATACACACATATTTATACACACATATTTATACACACATATTTATACACACATATTTATACACACATGTATATGCACACATGTATATGCACACATGTATATGCACACTTGTATATGCTCAAATATTTATGAGCACATATTTACGCACACGTATTTATGTACATGTATATATGAACGTATGTAGCACCACTTTCCCTTTTTTATCACCTCCTTTTTGAATATCATTCAAATTACCTTCATGTTTCTCCAGTTCGACCAATTCCCCAGAGGACATTCCATGATCTGCGAGAAGAGAAGATAACGAAAAAGTCAAGTGCATGTGTATGTACATAAATATATAAATTCAAGTGTACGTTTATGTGTACATATATATATATATATGTGCATGCACGCAGTGCCGCCTCGCTCACTTTGCGCAATTTCCGTTATATATATCAAATGATCCATTGGATGCTTACTAGTTTTATGTTTTGTGGATGGAGTATGATGAACATGTGGTGAGATAGAATGCTCTCTCTTTTTATGTGGAACAAATTTTGCATTATATATAGTGTTGTTATCATTTAATAAAGTATTTTCATTAGCTCCTTGGTCTGATAATTTTATATCTAATTCGTCCATATTTTTCTTTATATCATTTGGTTCAGTAGTTCCTCCTTCTTCGAATGCATCTTCAATGACATCTGCAGAGGGTTCTTCGGTAAACAATTCTTCATTTGTTATATCTATATCTTTATTATTTGTTTGATTTGATTTTTTAAAACCTTCATTTGTGCTAGTACTATTTTTGGTGTTTTTCGCTTTCTGTGCATTTCGTAAAGTAGGTTTGGCTTTTTGATTATTCTGACTACTATGACTATTCTTAGCATTATGACTATTTTGAGTATCGACCTTAGTAGAGTCTAGTGACTCGTCAGATAAATCATTTATTTCTTCACTCACAAAGTCATCATTATCTTGTAAATCATCATCATCCATTATACTAGATTTTTGTGCATTTTTTTTCTTTTCCTTTTTAGCTCCTTTTTTAACGGCATCTTTTATTGTTTCTCCTTCATCCATAAGATCGTTTACATAATCCATATCCTTCTGTATAAATGCGTGCAAATCTTTAGTGGATGCCATTTTGTTCAAGTGGTGATTGTCAAACATGTCCTCATCCATACCGTAGGTTGGCGTTATTTCCTTCATTTCTGCAAAGAGGTGTGGGAAAAAAACGAAACAATGAGAGTGTGTGCATAGTATAGTAGAAGTAGTACGACGGGAGAAAAATGAATACACTATTTTTTTTTTTCCATATTATCCTCATTTCTTTTTCATCTCTTTCCCAATTTTTTGTTATTTTCCTTCCATTTTTGCTTACCGTTCTCGTCCAAGTCGTCCTCCTCGTAATCCGAATAAGATTTATCGTGTTCTGTTTTTTCTAAGAAGCTGTCTTCAATGTTATCTTCAAAAGAATTTTCCTCATCCTCATCCTTATGATTAACCGACTTCTTTTCTAAGAAGCTCTCTTCATTGTAGATCTTACTATTATGTTTATTATCATCATTATGATCATCGTCCAAGTATGTGGAAACGAACGTACTATGTTTTTCCATATTCACAAGATCATTTACATTTTTTTCTAAAAAACTTTCTTTACCCTTATTGTTATTATTATTCGTAGTAGTTATACTACTCCATTTATTATTTTTTTTTTTTCCATTTTCTGTTATGTCATCTGAACCAACATAATCATCAGGGTAGTCACTATCATTCATTTTGTTTTCATACTCTTCTTTAAAATCTTCTCCATTATTTTCATTAGAACCAATAATGGTATCCTCTTTTTCAAGGAAACTACTAGAATTATTATTATTGTCATCCTCATAATCTTCGAAATCATCCTTTTCGTCATCGTTCAAGTCATCATGTTCATCTTTTTCTAAGAAACTTTCGGAATCGTAATCATCGAATTCATCAAAGGTATCATATTCATCTTTTTCTAAAAAGCTTTCGGTATTGTTATCATCATCTTCATAACCTTTGTAGTTGTCTTGTTCGTCATCATTTATGTCATCATACTTCTTTTTTTCTAAAAAACTTTCTGCATTACCACTAGAATCATCATTATTTTCTTCAAGACTCATATCCAGCTCATGATTCTTTTCGCTATCACCTTCATTATAGTATTCTTCTGTATCTACAAAATCTTGTGGATTATATTCTGGCCATTTGTCGTCTTGATCAGAAGACTTATCTTGTTCTAAAAAACTTTCTGCATCTCCATTAGAATCATCATTATTTTCTTCAAGGTTCGGATCCAGCTCATGATTCTTATCGCTATCACCTTCATTATAGTATTCTTCTGTATCTACAAAATCTTGTGGATTATATTCTGGCCATTTGTCGTCTTGATCAGAAGACTTATCTTGTTCTAAAAAACTTTCTGCATCTCCATTAGAATCATCATTATTTTCTTCAAGGTTCGGATCCAGCTCATGATTCTTATCGCTATCACCTTCATTATAGTATTCTTCTGTATCTACAAAATCTTGTGGATTATATTCTGGCCATTTGTCGTCTTGATCAGAAGACTTATCTTGTTCTAAAAAACTTTCTGCATCTCCATTAGAATCATCATTATTTTCTTCAAGGTTCGGATCCAGCTCATGATTCTTATCGCTATCACCTTCATTATAGTATTCTTCTGTATCTACAAAATCCTGTGGATTATATTCTGGCCATTTGTCGTCTTGATCAGAAGACTTATCTTGTTCTAAAAAACTTTCTGCATCTCCATTAGAATCATCATTATTTTCTTCAAGATTCATATCCAGCTCATGATTCTTTTCGCTATCACCTTCATTATAGTATTCTTCTGTATCTACAAAATCTTGTGGATTATATTCTGGCCATTTGTCGTCTTGATCAGAAGACTTATCTTGTTCTAAAAAACTTTCTGCATCTCCATTAGAATCATCATTATTTTCTTCAAGGTTCGGATCCAGCTCATGATTCTTATCGCTATCACCTTCATTATAGTATTCTTCTGTATCTACAAAATCTTGTGGATTATATTCTGGCCATTTGTCGTCTTGATCAGAAGACTTATCCTGTTCTAAAAAACTTTCTGCATCTCCATTAGAATCATAATTATTTTCTTCAAGGTTCGGATCCAACTCATGATTCTTTTCGCTATCACCTTCATTATAGTATTCTTCTGTATCTACAAAATCTTGTGGATTATATTCTGGCCATTTGTCGTCTTTATCAGAAGACTTATCCTGTTCTAAAAAACTTTCTGCATCTCCATTATAATCATTATTATTTTCTTCGAGCATCGGATCCAGCTCATGATTCTTTTCGCTATCACCTTCATTATAGTATTCTTCTGTATCTACAAAATCCTGTGGATTATATTCTGGCCATTTATCCTTTAGCTTTCTAGATATTCTATTAGGTGAGATAAAATTTACTTTATCATTTAACGTTTTCATTAATTCTATATTTTTTACATAATTTTTAAAAGGGTTAACATCTTTATAAAAATTGAAGAAAGAATCGTATTTTTTAAAATCATATTTTTCAAATAAGGGAAAACAAGCAAAGGTATTAATACCACGTGTATCTTTCATCGCATTACTGTCGTTGTATACATTGTATCCGTATGCGTATTTAATTTTGTCTAAAAAAAAAAGATGAGAAACATATGGAAAATGGGTAGACATTAGGTGGAAAATAAATAATAAAATAAGTAGACAGGAGGACGGGGAAACAAACGAGGAATTTATTTGCAGTAGTATTCTCTAAATTAGTATAACGATTATGGAACACTTATGGAAGCTTTTGTGAATATGCATAAATATATATACCCATGCCTCTACACATACACATGCACATGTCTATGTGCATATGCAACGTTGTCTGATCAATGAACTCTCGGATAGAATCGTTCAAAAGCATTTTCTATTTATTTGAAAAATAATTTTGTATTATTTCGTTTAGTTTTGTATTAGTTTTTTTCATTTATTTTTGTTTTATTTTGTTTAGTTTTATTTCTTTTTATTTAGTTTTGTTGTATTTCTTTTTATTTTGTTCTGTTCTATTTCGTTTCTCCTTTTCTCTTTTTTCTTTCACTACCTTTAATGTGTTGTATGCTAACTCCATTTTTAAATTGCTCAAAATAAGTTACAATATTTTGAACAAGCAGAAAAGACAAGAACAGAATATTCATATTTAAAATTAAATTGGTACAACAAAAAAAAAAAAATAAAATAAAAATAAAAAAGGAATAAAAAAAAAAAAAAAAGAGTAAAAAAAGAATAAAATAGAAACAAAATAAAAAAAAAAAATAAAAAATTGCTAAATTTATTCTTTTTTCACTTAAGTTTTATCATGTACTGTTAAATGAAAGAGGAACACATTTGTACATTTTAAAAAAGGAAAAAAACATTTTATGAATGTTTTCCTTTCACGATAAAAGCAAAAGAGAACTGCACTACATGTCATTAAAATGTTTAAAAAAAAATATATATATATATATATACATACATATGCACAAATGTGTATATATATATATATGTTTTCGTTCTAAACGTGTATTTACGTTCTGTGGCTTTCTAACTGCATACAAATATGGTGGTAACAACAAAAGCAATTTTACTAAAACATATTGTGCAACATTAGGATGACGAATGAGATGGAACAAAAAAAAAAATATAAATTATGTATAGAATGATATTTAGATTTACTTAAAAATATTGCAGAGAGAAAATTTTTTTTTTTTTTTCACTCACGTTTTTCTTAATTTCCTGGTTTTATAATTTATCATTATTCATTCAAATGACAATAATGCATTATTTTGTTTTGGTTTGTCTTTGTCTATTTTCGCATCTTTTATCATTTTCGCACTTTTGTCATTTTCGCATTTTTTGTTATTTTCGCTTCTTTTATGATTATTGTTACTTTATCTATTGTTATTGTTACCGTTATTGTTATCACTATTGCTATTTTTATTTTACAACATATGGCAATTTATTAATTTTTATTTTTTCGTTTTTCCTCTGGCAATGCTCGCCATCTTACTGCATTAGCGTTACTTGTTTATGCATTTGAAGTGCCCATCAGAATATTTGTTATTTTGAATTGTAAAAATAATAAAAAAATAAAAAGTATTACACATTTTTTATGTATATATATATTTTTGAGTAACATTATAAATTTTTGCATATACACATATTACATGTGTTCATAATATTTTTTGGTTGCACTAAGCAGCACAGTCTACAAACAGTATTTTTTTTTTTTTTTTTTTTTTCTTCCATTTGTTATAATTACTAACATAAATGTGTATGAATATATATTCTAATACAAACACGCATACATACATAAGTATATACATATTTACATATATATGTATATTTATATGTATATTTATATTTATATGTATATTTATATGTATATTTATATTTATATGTTTATTTATATGCACGTATATATGCCTGCATATATGCCCATATAAATGCCTGTCTTTTCACTTTGTGCTACACAGTTTGTATATTAAATAAGGTATACATTTTTGTCCATATATATATATATATAATGTTCAAGTATAATAAGTGTCATAATGATTGTATTTATACAGTTAAACAATATACTTGAACAATTCTATATTTTAGTAAATTCGTGCGTACATACAAGCGTATACACGTATGCATATATTTGTACTTGCATAAAATACAATATGCGCATATATGAGGTTGTAATATGTGAAAAAAAAAAAAAAAAAAAATACATTTGTATTTTTGTGTATACTTTAAAAATCCCATAATTTCCAAATGAATAAATAATTCGATATAAATGTAAATTTACTAAAATAAAAATATGGTGTGAGGGTGGTATGTGCAGCCATAGCATGTCATACAGTGTATTTATCTATACAGATAAAAAAATAAAAATTAAAGACCCAACAAAAAAATAAAAAAATAAGGAATAAAAAAAAATAAAATAAAGGAAAATTTGAAAAATTTGGGGAAAATAAAAAAAAAAAAACCTTAACACCTGAACATTTTAACGTATTGTAATTTTTTTTTTTTAGCTAGCTAATTTATATAAAACTCTGTTGGAATACAATAAGTTTAAATAATTCTCTTGTCCCTTCATTTTTGTAACCTAAGAATAATTATGTTAATGGTTATCTATTCTTTTCCCGTTTATTTTGATAGGCATTTAGTTCGAGTATATTATTAATTACCATTTTTTAGGGGATTGTTTTATGTTAGCTAACTATTTTTTTTTTTTTTTTCCCCAAAAGTTACATTATCCAAAAAGCCATTATTTTCGAACTCAATGTTCCGGTGAATTATGAACAGGGGGTTGTTTCATACTATTTTTTTTAAGTTCGATGGACACGTAGAAAAAACTACTTCAAAAATGTATCGTTGAACTGAAATGAACAACTATTTTACGCATATATACACATATGTATTGTGCATATATATCTTTAAGTATGTATATATTTACATGCATATATGCATATGCACGCAAAGTGTGTATGTGTGAGACCATAATGTGATAGCATTCTAACTAGTGCAAAACACACGACTTGGATTTATTTATCATACTTGAATATTTTAAAAAGAGGAAAATAAAATGAAACAAAAAATTGTAAGGAATACGAGTAAAAAATAAAAAAAAAGGTGCTTCGCGCACCAAGCTTAATTGCTTAACTGCTAAACTGCTAAACTGATAAACTGCTAACTTAAACTGCTAAACTGCTAAACTGCTAAATTGTTAAACTCCTTAAATTTTTTAATATGACACAAAAAAAAAAAAAAAAAAAATTTTATTGCTACGTTCATTTTATATTGTATAAGATATAATTAAGGAACAGTTCATAAGAAAAGGCAAAAAAATAAAATGCCCTTCGACATATGCATTATATGTACACATAAACATACAAAAATATATAGTATTTTCACTTCATGTGAAACAGAAAAAAAAAGGAACTATGCAATATTGTTTACCAAAATGCTATAATCGTTTCACGAGTGAATTAAGGTAAAAATTAAAAATTTCTTAGGCTTATTTTTTACTTGGTCTTTTCATACAGTCTTAATAGCGCATAACATATATCTGTTTTTATATGTGTATGTACGTATGTATGCATGTATTTATGTTTGTACGTATTATAACTCTTTCCCCTCATTTGTAAGAAATGGAACACTTTTTTACTAAAGATAATAGCGAGTAAGAAGTTTGCACAAGCAGAGAGGGTAGTTAAAATATGTAAATGAACACCAAAAAAGCAATAACATAAAGAAAAATGTGAGCAAAGAGGCGAAAAAAAGTACTAAAGAAAGCACAAAACTTAAAGTATAAAGCATACAACACAAAGCCCATAATGAGTATTAAACATCTTGTAAAAGGTTCTCATAAACCTAACATTTGCTTTAATTTCCCTCCGCGCTCCCCACATTAGTTCGTATTTTTATACAACTTTATTCAGTTTGAAGCTTCCTTTATCTTTTTTTATTTTCCTTTTTTTTTTTTGATATGTTTTTAATTTTACTATATAATACACATCACCTTTAATGGCTTATCATTTATTCAAAAAGTTACAAAGAGTGAGCAGTAAAGATAGCAAACCAAAAAATGAAAATAAAAATGAGGATATTAATAAATGGTTAAAGAACATTCAAGACATACTTAGTAAAAATGTTGTTGATAATGATTCGAATGAAAGTGTTGATGATAACGTGATTAACATTACTGATTACTTGATAACTATAAATAACATTGTGAAGTACACGGAACAAGTAAAAAATAGGAAAATTGACTATTTCGATGATGAAAATACGGTAATATTACTTATTAAACAATTTTGTAAAATTTTAAATATAATTCATGTATTTGAAAAATTAAAAAGAGTTGATAATGTTGATCATGATGATGATGGTAATAAGGATGATATAAAAAAGAAAATTACAATTTTGACAAAAAATAACGTCTGGACATTACTGGAAGAAATAATTCTGAACAGTTCAGAAGTTTTGAACAAAATAATTTGTTTAAATAAAGACATGTTTCATAAAAAAAATATAAGAATAGATTGTAACAAGTTAAAAACATATGTAAACTACTTGAACACATTGTTTAAAGAAACGAATAATTGTGATTTATTATTCAGCATTTTTTATTTTGATTTTGAGAATTCTATATTTATTATATATGAACTTATACTGTTATTACAAAAAATATATATTTATGACAATATAAATTTCTATTTTTATTTATATGATAATATCATATATTGTGAGAACACAAAATCAGCTTATTACTATAATTTGTACTCTTTAAAATGCTTTCAAATATTGTATCATGAACACTATTCTGAAAGTAATATAAATGCAAAGGAGCAAAACAATTTTGCTCAAAAAATACACGAACAGTACATGTTAATTATAAGTAATTTAAGAAAAAACAAATTGCATTATGTTAATTATCTCAATTACCCATTAAATTATTCGGAGGATAAGCTAATATATAAAAATAAAAATGAAAATTATTACATAAATGAACAAAAGGAATTTAATTCCATTTCAACAAATAAAAAATTTAGGTCCTTCATATTTTTCGATGCTGAAGATGAAGCAATTCAAAAAAATTTAAAAAAATTAGAGTACACCAAAAGATTATATGAATTTTTAGTAGAATATGATTCATATAGCTCTTCTTCCTTATCGTCCGATGTAAATGTAGACACGTATAATAGTGTAAGTAGAATATCTGGCAGAAATAAGGGTAATAAAACAGAAAAGGACAAAAAGAAAAATACATCAGTTGAGTTGTCATCTGGTTATGATTACAGCACTTCGTCATTTGTTCATAATTATGGAAGTGGCGAAAAGAATGGAAGTAAGGAAAATAAATCGAAAAATAGCAATTTAGACAATTTTGAAAATCAAAGTAATACTTCCAATAGTAGCTTTGAGAATAAAAATAATGAAAGCTACTGCTATTGCAGCTCAGACATATCCAGTAATTTCATTACGGTTGATGAAGAGTATGAAGAATATGAAGAGGAAAAAAAAAAAATAAATAAAAATAACAAGGTAAAATATTGCGAAGAAAATATATTTTTAATTATGTATAGAAATAACAAAGTACAAAATGTAAGAAATAATATTGATAGATTAATATTAAATAAAGGTAATTTTATATGTAAATTATTAGGTATTATAGCTTCTAATGAAGATGCGTACCTTATAAATGAAATACTTGTATTATTTCTATTAGTGTCAGAAAATAATATTGAAATTAAGAACATAATTACGTATGAAAGGATAATAGAAACTATTATAAAAATAATGAAAGAAGAGCATTATTATTTATTTAAACAAATTAGAGAGCTATTTTTTTTGTATGACGATGATAAGTTAGACATGTGTTATGTTACTAAGGTTTGTAATTTTTCAAATAAAGGTAGAGAACAAGAAAAGGAGCGGGGGGAAAAAAAAAATCTGAGCATTTCGTGCAATATTAAGAGAGAAGAACAAGAGGATAAATTTACTTTAAGTCACTGTAAGCGTAATGTAGAAGATCCAGTAGATTATCCAGACAAATGTGAAGGAAAGAGTACAGCTATTGCGAACGCCGTTGATGAATTTAACATGCAGGGGGGATCAAACGGGAGGAGCATGTCAAGTTTGAGTAAAATTAATAGTACAGAAGGAAGTGCAACATCGAGTGGAGTTCCTACTTCCGCTGTAGGTGTTTCTGCAATTGGTATAGGTGTGGTGGATCAGAGGGAAAAATATGGATATTCTTACACGGAGGGAAACATTGACAAGGCTTGTATTTTTCATTTTACAAAGTGTGAAAGAAGTACAAATAATAATTTAGAGGATGATAAAAACCAAATGGAAATATACCTGGACAACATTTCCATTAATATAGATATTAAAAGCAGTTTACTACTGCTAAAGTGTTTAATAATAAATAGCGAGTTTGGTCCAAAATACATTTTTGAATTAAATATACTTGAAGAGTTTATATGTGTAATTCTTAATTTATATAATATTATTATTTATGTTTATAACAAGTCTATGTTAAAATATTACAATAACTCAATTTTTATCATTACCATATTTTTAGATGTCCTATGTTGTATATGTAAATTTCGTCATAAGAACAGCAGTTCAGATGTGAGCTTGAAGCAATATTTCCCTATATTTCAAAGGGCAAAATTTTTAGAATGTTCTTTCTTTTTTTTTTTTAAATTTGTATACATATATTTGTATAAAGATATGGTAAACAGTAGTAGGAGTAGGAAACGTAGATCCCCCCTTATGCGTATGAATAATGAGGAGGAAAATACACAAATTAAGAACGAGCCTTTGTCAAATTACGAAGGCATGAATGAGTCTAAAATTGTAGATTTAAATTGTGTTAAAAATGGAAACCTGCATAATGATTGTAATGAGGAAGTTAGAATTAACGTAGTAAGTAGTGCGCATCTGAACAGCAGCAATGCAAGCAGTGTACATCTTAACAGTAATAACGCGAGAAGTGTTCTCCTTAGTAGTAATAACACGAGTAGCAAACAATTTAACATGAAAAAAAAAGGTAGTAGTAGTAGCAGGAATAGTAGTAGTAGCAGTAGGAATATTTTCAAGGAAAATGAACAAATTTTCGAGGTTTTCAAAAACACAAATTTTGTAGACCTATTTAACATATGCTGCAAATTTCTGTTTCAGGATGAGCAACACTGCGCCTGCTTTTTGCTTAGCAGTTATAGTGATAATAGTACGAATGGCAGTAGTAATGCCAATAATGGTAGGAATGATAATGCCAATAATGATGGTAATAATAACAATAGTAGAAGTTACCACTTCCGTAATAGTAGCAAAAAACGGGAAGAATTCGACGTGCATATAGAGGAGTGCAATTTCATAATGGCCTGTTTTCGGAAAGATAAGTATTTCTATTTGGAACATGTGCTTACGTTTTATTTAAAGAGGTTGAAGCAGGTAAAGTACATAGACATGCTGCTTATTCTGTTTTTATATGATAAGCAGTATGTAATACGAAAGTGCATATACGAATTTTTCATGTGTTTATGTGAAAAATATGTGGATATTTCGAATTATTTAAATACTGTCTTTTTTTTTGAAAAAAGCGTTTTCTATTATTACATTATGCATAAGATAGGTAGATTAAAAAAGAGTTTATACAAAATAAAGAAATGGCACAAGAACAGGAGTTCTAATATGGTCCAGGATAACAGTGTTAGTAGTAAGAAAATCGAAAGAAGAGAAAAATTTTTCTTAAAATATATTGCATGTATAAAATTTATATATCAAGTGCTGAGCCTTGTTACTGTTCATAGTAATAATAGTGAAAAGGAGGAAGATAATACCATCATTAGTAATTTATATAATTTTTTAAAATCTGTTGATTTAAATTTTGAGGAGATCATATATTACAATATGTTATATGTTCATGGATATAAAGGAACCGGTATGTATTATATAAAAAAATTAAATAATGAATCTGTTAAGAATATATTGATACTTCAAATTAATATGTTATTGTACAGAAATAGGATTAATAATGAGAGACATAATTTTAAGTACTTGATAAATGTAATAAATAGTAAATATTTAAGTAAAAGAATGAAATGTTTGATATGTGTATACATTAGCATATATTTATTCCTATCAAAAGAAGAAAGAGTAAAAAAGGAATTAATAAAAACAATTATGGAACATGATATTTTTAATATTATATATAAACTATTAAACGATTTTTGCAAATATAATTTTTTTAGTAAAAAGTTCTCTTGTTCGACTTTTGTCAAATGCAAGGATGTGTATGCAAATATAAAAAATATATCTGAAATGAAAAGGAAGAAATATTTTTTTTTTTATTCAACAGAGAAATCTTTATTCTTTATTCATTTTATTTATTCAAAATTAGTTCATCATGATATGTTAACATATTTCTTTAAACAAACCAAAAATCATTTAACTAGTCTCAATCATAGTTTAAGCAGTGATAAAATTTATTCTAAGAAAAAAAAAAGTCGTTCACTGGAAAAGTCAAGCAAGGCAAGCATATCTCAAAGGAGGGGTGTTTTTACTCATAAGGGTATCAACAGGAAATTCAGTAGTGGGGAAAACTATATAGAGGTAGATCCCTATTTGGAGGAGAGTGAGGACGAAGAAGAAGATGACGATGAGTGCAAGTACAGTGAAGAGGATAGCACGAGTCAGTACATCGAGGGGCTAGACAGCAAGGGAGGAAGCAGGGAAGTAATAAGGAAAGTAATGGGCGAAGTAAGCGGAGGAGGAGGTAAGGGAAGAAGCCAAGGAATTAGCTCAGGATTCAGCTCGGGAATCAGCGCAGGTATAAGTGAATACCGCAGCGGGGTAGACAGTGAAGAGGCAAATATTCAAAGGGGGGAGGAGCGAAAAGGGAGATATTTAATTCGAGCACGATTAAATAACGAAGGTGGTAAGGAAGACAAAAATGAGCAAATAAAAGAAAGAAAAGATAGAAAAGGCAGAAACGGTGCATATCATAGTAGATACTATTATGATAAAAAGAATACTAGTGAAAAGAAAATACGAAAAGGAATAATTAAGGAAGATATTATTCTTATGAGAAATAAATTAAACGAACAAGAACTCAAACATATCGAAGAAAAAATTTATTTAAATAAAATCATTGAAAAAAAAAATGATATAATAAATAATATCTTATATTCTTATTTACTATTAAAAGAAAAGTTAAAAAAAACAGAGGATGAAAATATTGTAGTTAAAAATACATTTTCTTTATGGGAAAAGGAACAACAAGTAATTAACAGTACTGATATGAATGAACTACAGAAAGATTACATACATTTATTAAAAAAATTTGAAAAAACGAATACTGAGAAAACAGATTTGGAGGGGAACATAGAAAAGCTTATAGATTTGTTAATATACTTGTACGATAATGTTAAGGGATGTCGTCAGTATATGCAAAATCTTGAAGACATAAATCTTTTTAAAAATAAAATTCGAAATGAAGAACACCAACCACACAATCAATATGCACTACCGAATGATCAGCAGAACCATGAACGCGTTGAAAGAAACACGTATAAAGGTGTGAACAAGGAGATGAACAAGGAGGAGAATCGACTTAATCATGTGGATGTAAGCGTAGAGGAGAATGCACGTGTGTATAACCAGTTCTACGTTGATTCTAGCCAGGAAATGTGTGCAAAAGAGAACGGAGCTGCTAACCGGCACATGAATGACGAAGTACATGCTACCGCTAACCAGGATATGTATGCGGAAGCACATGCCCATGCTAACAAGAATACGTATACAGAAGCATACGCCCCTGCGAATCAGGATATGTATATAGAAGCACACACCCCTACTAACCAGGATATGTATGCAGAAGTACACGCCCCTGTGAATCAGGATATGTATATAGAAGCACACACCCCTACTAACCAGGATATGTATGCAGAAGTACACGCCGCTTCTCAGCAGCAGATGTACAACGAGTTATACTTCGATACAAATAGACAGAAGCAGAACCGAATAAGTGTTATCTCGAATAGGCAAGTGTATAACCAAATACACTTAGGCGAAAATGAAGAAAAACATAGTCCATGGTACATAGACACTAGGAAGCACGCAAATCATAACATTTACACAAGTGCAAGTGAACAAAAGAACATCAGTGTTACGAGCGAAATAAATATATGTGCTAACGACGAAAGAGGAAAAGCAAACGATTTAAACGACGTAGAAGAAACTAAACAAATGCACAATTCCGAATTAGCTGATAGTCATATAAATGAGGAGTTCACCAAATAAAAGGAAAACGACGACGGAAACGATGATGGAAACGTACTTATGAGGAACTTACTAAAAAATAAAATACATTATATATTATAAATTATACATTATATATTATACGTTATATATTATACGTTATATATTATACGTTATATATTATAGGTTATATATTATAGGTTATATATTATAGGTTATATATTATAGGTTATATATTATAGGTTATATATTATAGGTTATATATTATAGGTTATATATTATACGTTATATATTATACATTATATATTATACATTATATATCATACACTATATATTTTATATTATATATTATACATTATACATTATAAACTATATATTACACACTGCATATTATGCATCATGCAATATGCATTATATATTTAAAATTTCTAATTTTAGTTCATGCATTATTATACAGTTCTTTATTATTCAATATCATACAGTAATTCGTGCGGACCTTATGCCGAAACTGAAAACAGTTGTAAATATGATACATTTACTTATAATAATAGCTTTTATAAATATAAATATATATATATGTATATATATGTGCTTATATTTGTACTTGTGCATACATTACATATGTGTTCATTTGTATATGTGTATATATGCAGTTTGGCAGAATGTATAATGAAAAGGAAGGTACATACAAATCTGCTTAAATTTGATACATATACTTCTGACTCATTTTGTTTGTACAGGTTTTTTTTTTTTTTTTTTTTCTTCAACATTTTTAATTATATATATATTTTTTTTTTTTAACATATGTATATATATTTGCATTTTATATATGTTATGCAAAAGTATACGTAAGTATATACAATAATTTATTTTTGAAAACTGCCATATCATGCATATCATGTTATGTTAAACTTCAAGAGCTTTTAAAGAATATAGTTAAGTACTTAATAATTTAAAAAAAAAAAAATTTTGAGAATACTTAACTAGTTTTAATTAATTTACTTTCACAAGAGAGACACAGTTTATCACATGTTAAACTCAAAATAGGGAAAAATTAGATAACAAAAAAAAAAAAAATAAAAATTGCACAAATTAATGTACGCACGAATAATGTAAATAATGACGTATTAATGTGTGTGTATTCCCGTATAATGGAAATACTGACGTATTAATGTTTGTGTGCACGAATATACGAATATATATACAAACTGATAATTAAAAAATACGTAAATATTCACGTATAACTTAAATATTTTGTATTTATATAACTCCTCTTACCATAAATGACGATTGTGCTTTGTGTGTACTATTTTTGTACTAATTTGCACTCTGATGAAGAGGTCTAATACAAAGAGGTTTTCAATTAATACTTAAATTATTTTGCACTATCTACACTTATCTGCATATTATATATATGCACATTTTTTTTTTTTTACTATTTTTTTTTCTGTATCGCAGAAAAAAAAAATATATAATTTGTAAAAAATACGATTTCCGTAAAAATAAGAAAAAATACTTTTGCAAAAGAAAAATGGTGCAATAAATTTAAATGCTAAAAGAAAAAAAAATAAACTAAAAAATTATTGAATAATAAGTTCAATAAAAGCATATACATCTAACTGCCTCTTTAGCTCAGTTGGTAGAGCGCCAGACTTTTAATCTGGTGGTCAGGGGTTCGAGTCCCCTAGGAGGCTGGAGAAGAAGTACGAAAAGCAAAAATAAATAATTTTTTTTGAAATTCTTAAAGTTATAATGTTTTTTTAAATATATATTATGTATATATATACATTTGTATATACATATATTATGTATGTACTATTTATACTATTTAATGGTACATAAAGAAAAATAAAACTATTATAAACAAGTATTTTTCAAGAGCTTTTCTATTATTTTTTCAGCTGTAAAAGAGCAAATATAAAAATATAAAGAGGTTTATGTATGTTAATAGGTACAGGCGTACGTACGTATATATATGTAAGTTATTCATTACATATTTTATTTATACGTATGTATCGCGATATGTTAAAGCATATGTAATATGCATATACTAGCCCACCAATGCATATGTGTGCATAATATCATGTACTTGTACTCATTAAGGAGTGCAATCAAGAATAAGCATAAAAATTAGTTGAAATTTTTACTGTGCCATTGCTAACATTTATAAGATAATAGCAAACTTTGTCGTAGCATTTTTTTCTTTTTCTTTTTTTTACCATACGGAGAAAAGGCGTATTTCAGTATAACTAAATGGGTAGTACATTTGCCAGCGCATTTATGAAGAAACGAAAACATAATACTCTTTTATTCGCTAATATTTTATTCGCTAATATTTTATTCGCTAATATTTTATTTGCTAATATTTTATTCGCTAATATTTTATTCGCTAATATTTTATTCGCTAATATTTTATTCGCTAACATTTTATTCGCTAATATTTTATTCGCTAACATTTTATTCGCTAATATTTTATTCGCTAACATTTTATTCGCTGATATTTTATTTTTTCTGCTAGTGGAAAAAATATTTCTTTCCAACTAAAATTAAGAAAAGAATGAGTAGAATAATCAACTCCGTGAGAGGTGAACAATGGGCATTTAAAATTTAATGTATTTTGTCTCATGCGTTTTAAAGGTAGTAACACCCTCTTTCGCTAAAGATTGTGTAATATATTGAATAAGTCAGCCATAAATCGAACATAAATGTGCTATGAATCGGCCAAGGTAGCCATTTTAATTTTAAGTTTTACTTTTCATAAAAGATATTTTTCAGCATTAGGTTGGAGATAATATTCTCCTTTAAATTATTATTTTATTTTACGGCCCTTTTTGTTATTGTATGTTTTTATTCTACATTAATAATTTAGAACGTACTAAGGAAAACAGTACGTAATATTAAATGCCAATAAAATTGGAATGAGGCCGTTTCGTTGAACTTTTTAGCGGTTATAATAAATGCGTACGTGGTAGTATGCTAGTATGCTTCTATTTATGTATGTGTGCACATGCGTACAAACATATATAGGCAAAACATATTTGTATTTGACATAATATAAAGTACAATTTTTTTTTGGGAAAAGCCTAAGGTAAAAAAAACCCAACGTAAAAAGTCTACTATAAGCATTTCTTTTTTTCTTAGCTGAGAATTCTTTTGATCAATTTGCAAAATTTTGTTCATGCATCTTTATATGAAAACAAATACTATTCTGTCGTAAATTTTATATGCAGTACTTTTCAACGTTCATAAATAAATTTCATTTTTAAACGTTCACACGGAACACAAAAATTTTTTAAGTGATTTTGAAGTAATTCTGAAGTTAAAAATATACATTTATATAAATATTTATTTTTACATATGTACATACTTATATATATATGTACATACTTATATATATATGTACATACTTATATATATATGTACATATATGTAAGTGTGTACGAATTAGGCGGCTTCAATTCCTTCCCCTTTCATAGCATTATTTTGCACGTCATTTGGACAAAAATAGGATGTTTAAAATATTACACAAATACTTATATGAATAAAATTTTATTACTTAGTCCTATTTTTATTTGAATGTATAATTAAACATTTGTCATTTCAAAATAGTGCCATGATATATATATATATATATAATGATAATATAAAATTTTTTTTTTTTATTTATTTTTTAATCAGCGATCTTTTATAAAATTTTAATTTTATTTTAATAATTTTATTATGCCTACTATTTTAACAAGTAAATTTATATGTATAAAACCTATATTATTTTTTGCTTTTAAAGTAATATATATATATCATACATTAATATTTACTTACGTTTAATTATGACTATAATATAACAAGTTTAGAATATTCTAATATAGTCCTTTTTTATTTTTTCCATAATTAAAATTAATTAAAGCTACCTAGGGGGCTCGAACCCCTGACCACCAGATTAAGAGTCTGGCGCTCTACCGACTGAGCTAAGGTAGCAATATAAAATAATAAGCCAACAAAGATTTTAGAATATCACTTATTTTAATGTACATTATAAAAAATTAAAAAAAAAAAATTTTTTCCAGTTAGATATATTTTTAAAATTAATACAATTAATATAATTAAATGAATTTTCGAATTTTCGAATTTTCGAATTTGCATGTTTAAAATTAGTAAAAAAAAATTTTAAATTAAATATTTTAATATTTAAGTTGCTCATTTATTTACTCTTCTCATACTATATATGCGACTTTGCATATATAATAAATTTAAAATGCTTACGTTCAGCAGTTCAAAAAGTTTTTAAATATAAACCACTTCAATTTTTTTTGCACAGTGGTACACTACACGCGTAGTATAATATATGTTGCTACTGCATTTTTTAAAAAAAAATAACAAATTACCTTAATAGTCATTCAAACGATTTATTGTGTATTATTATGCGCTTTATTATTTCATGTAACACCTTATCTCTCTCTTTTTGATCACAGCGAAAAACGTTTATTTAGCGTTATGTGCGAAACTGTTATATATATGTATATATTATACATATATGAGAGTACAACTTAACAAAAAAAAGGGAACACGGAAATACTAGATGCATAGTAAAAAAAATTATCAAAAAAGGTAAATTCAGAATTGTATATTTAAACCAATAAACTAATATATGATCATTGATAAATTGAATTAACGATTATTTCAAGGTTGGCGAGTTCAGATATACCAAGGATACAATAATATTACACTGTTCACTTAACACAAATACAGTGAATGACTATCCTTTTTTTTCTTTAAAAGAAAAAGAAAAATTTATGGTTAACACTTAGAGACAAGAAAATATTACTTTTATTTTAATTTAAAAAAAATACACAACTTTGAAATATTGCAAATTTTAATTTTTCCGTCCTTTCGCCATCTGTTAGAAATTATGTACATACATTTATGCATACATATAAAAGTACATACATACATATATATATATTTACATATGCACAGAATACATAAGCATATTTGTATGTACCGTAAATGCTTACTTATATCAGTTTTGACGAAATAGCAACGAATGGATAAAAAGAAAAACCCATGAAAAATTAAAATAAAAATTGAAGCAGAAAAAGAAAAAGATATAAACAAAAAACTGGATTACTAAAGGCGCTCTGAATTTTTGTTTAAACTACTTAAAAAAAAAGAATAAAATTAAATAAATTAAAACAATTGAAAAAAGAAAAAAAAAAAAAAATATAATACATTGCAATGACTGATTAATTAATGTCCAAATCGTCTAGTGGTTAGGACTCCACACTGTGGATGTGGCAACGTAGGTTCGAATCCTGCTTTGGACATATTTTTTCAAAACAAAAAAAATAAAAATTAAATAGTAAATATTTGTATACAATTTATAAAAATCTCATAAAATTTTATTTTATTTTATTCTACATTTGTTTTATCTATCTCAATGAACAAAATGTAACCGAAAAAAAAAAGTCTTAAAATTAATAAATTAAATCGCATAACTCATTTTTTAAAAGCGGGTTTTCTGGCACTATTCATGTGCATATTAATACATACAGATTTCCGTATACTTATATATATATATTTAGGTAGATATATATATATATATATGTTTATATTTTTTAAGTATACTATTTTTCTCATCGCCAATCAAATTGCCATTAACTCATTAGCAATATTTTTTCTCATATTTTGTCGTAATTTTTTGTTCATACTATTTACATAAGGATTAAATGGTTCAATGTAATTATGCTAAACGATGTATCAAACAATTAGATAAAAAATTAAAATGTGAACATATTAAAATGTTAAGAGCAAATTTTTATGTTCGAACCTAGTGCCAAATCATATAAGCAAAAAATCGCTAGTAGTTGGGACTCTTATACATATGAATCAACTCTAGCAAAAACGGAAAAATCCATGTACAAAATAAGTACAGTATTAAAATATTTGTTCAAGTTATTACTATAATTAGCACAGATATATTAGTAATAATATATATATATATATATATGTATATGTAGTGCGATGCATGTGTGCTTTATATGTAGTGATGAATGTATGTATATGTTGTAATTTATATTCCCTCATGCATATACTACCTATTCATTAATATACTTATCATATTTTCTACTTCTATAAGATTAAACATCAAAAAATTGGATTTGAAAAAATTGGATTCATGAATTAATAAATTTATTAGTTTTATATCATATGAAATCACAGAACAATTGTCAACCGAAAAATATATTACTGTTCTCAGCTTACTAGTACTAGAAGGCAACTGATATATTTATTTTTTATTTTTTTACCATACTAGTAACTCTCATGAGAATACTCTTATTGTACTTTTTCTAATTTTATCAAAATAGCAACCTTTTTACGCGTTAGTATTTAATTTATCAAAGGAGATAACTAAGCACATAAAGAAAAAATATGAATTGTAAAATAAATAATGAATGAAAATAATAAAAGGTAAATTACAATTGGTTTATCAGGGAGCTCACATTTCTCCTTTAAATGTAATTATTATTCTAATTAAAAAGATTCATATGCTTGAATAATTCCAAAAATTCAAAATATTTTAAATTTTTTGAAAAACTTTTAAAGTTTATTTGATTTGTTATATCCTTGTTACTCTGGAAAAAAACTCTTACAAAATTCAATTTTTTTTATTTTGTATTTTTCAAATAAACAAATTTATACCGTTCTTTTTTTTACTAAACAATGTTTAACACCACCCCATAACACCACCTACACATTTATTATTATAATGTCCATATATACATATATATATATATAGCCTACAACCGGATTCGAACCGATGACCTTCCGCTTACTAGGCGGATGCTCTACCAACTAAGCTATGTAGGCATATATCGACGATACCTAAATAATTACTGCATTTATTAATGGTTATCAAAGGATTGAAAAAAAAAATTTTTACAATTTAGTGAAAATGCACTTCACATGTATAACATATGTATACATATGTATACATATGTATATATATATATATTTTTTGTATCGCACTCATCTGTACACCTCATTAGTATACATCTCATATGCATTCCTTGTGCTCACTTCTCGCTGCTAATAAGAATAATAGTAGGTATTTTTTAAGCTTTCTTTTACATTTGTATCATTTTACCATTACGCAATGTAATATTATTTCATTTTGTTTTATTTTAGTTTAGTTTAATTTTTTTTTTTTTTTTTTTTAATCGCGATTAGCTTGAGCATAGCCAGCCGTGCGATAAGTTTATTGTGTAGTAAGCAGTTTAGCATAACAAGCATGAATGACATACCTGATGCAATTTACATACCATTTTCAAAAAGCCGGGTTAACGTTTAAGCGCAGTCAAATTAGGAAATGAAGGTATATATGATTTTTTTTGAAAATTTTAAATGTTAAAGTTACGTATCAATAAATTTTTGCAAAGTTTATGCAAAAACAAATATGAATCACTTAACAGTGTGTACCTTTTTTCCTTCTTCCAAGGTAACACCATCTTTTCCATCATAAATATTTTTAATGAATTTACAAAATTCTAAGATAAATAAAAGGGTAGTAAAATTTAAGGAGTACATTAAGTGTACCCGCATTGTTATGGGGGGTTAATTTTTGGTAACAGGAACCAACAGTGAAACGTGTTAGGGGGAAATACGGGTACACACACACGTATATGCATAAATACATTTATATATATATATATATATATATATATATATATCAATACATTTACGTATATATACTTATATATGTACGTACGTATGTACGTATTTATGCAAGTATGAATATATTTATATGTAATGAAATGACCACCTTAGGAGCTACATCAAACTGATCATTTCGTTGAGAAGAGCAGCGTTCTGTTTGACTGCCGAAACAAATTGATAATCGTCGGATGCACTGAATATATCGTTAAGGAATTTTTGACTATTCTGATAGATGTCAGTTTGATCGCGATCTAATTGATTCTTCGCCTGTAATTTCGTTTTAAAATAATGTCTATTTTCAACTGATTCTAATTCTTTTGATTTTTCAAAAGCTTTATCGATAACACTTTGTGGTAATTTTGCAATTTGTGCTACATGTACCCCATAACTTTTGTCTGCATATCCTTTTTTAACTTCATATAAAAAAGAAATTTTTTTTTTTTGTGTATCTATTTTAGCACCTACATGATTGTTGGTACAACCTATATACTCTGTTTCTAAATTGGACATTTCATGAAAGTGGGTAGCAAATAAACAAAAACATTTTATTTTGGTAAGTATATAATGAGCAATGGACCAACTAATACCAAATCCTTCATAGGTGGACGTACCCCTCCCCAACTCGTCTATAATGACTAGACTATTTTCATCCGCATTTTTTATAATAGCTGCAATTTCAATCATTTCGGAAAAAAAGGTAGAAATTCCTTTTAATTGTATATCTGAGGATCCAACTCGACACATTATTTGAGAACATATTGGTAATTTTGCATAATTACAAGGAACGAAACAACCTATTTGAGACATCAAACATATTAAAGCTATCTGTCTTATATATGTACTCTTACCTCCCATGTTAGGTCCCGTTATAATGTTTAATCTTTTATCATCTTTATTCATACATACATTATTTGGTATAAAATTATTTACGAGTAAGAAATTGCTCTCTACTAAAGGATGACGTGAACCTTCCATATGTAAAATTTTTCCATTTTGTTCTACTATAGGCCTTACATAAACAGATATACTAGATGCACTGACAAATGCAAATGCACATAATACATCTATTTGTGAAATAATTTTCGATAATTTTACTACTGGTTCCCAGTAAGAGCTAGCTACTTGTATTGCTTTATTAGCTAGCTGTTCTTGAGATGTATTATATTCATGTAAGACGTATTCATATTTTTTACATAAATCTTTTAGCTTATTAGTATGAAATAATATTTCGTTTTTGTTCATTCTCACTTGCATATATACCTTTTTTCTCTGTTGTATATAAGTTATATCCTTTTTAACTGCTCTAAATAGAAATATGTTTGTATTACACTCGACCAGTTTTATGTCTTCTTTCATAGTAGTAGTATTACTATTATTTGCGTAATTTCTTTTGTTACTACTGTTACTGCTGCTGCTGACTCCCCCCTTTAAATAGTTAATATCTTCCTCTACTTCTATCCTGTGTCCTTTGATCAAATTGTATATCTCTTCTTTTTCGTTCGCTAGTTTTTCTAATTCCTCATCAAATTTACGGGAAATTAAAAAATTATTATTCTGTACTTCATCTAAGTCAATTGTTAATTCTATAAGTTTTAAAAATGAATCTAAGCTTATAAGAACATCTTTTAAAGGTGTTAGAAAATTTCTTTCTAACGTACATCTATGTTTCCCTTTATATTCCCCTAAACAGTAATATATTTTTTTGGACTCAATTATACTGTCATATAATTTTACTAAATCTTCAATAGTGCACCCTGTTTTGGAGTTGTTAACTTTATTCCCTCTTTTCTTATCTTCATTCGATACACTACTATTGCTGCTTATAATTTTTAGTTTTTTTATTATAATATGTATATCACATACTTTTCTAAGATAATCCGATTGTATTAAAGATCTTGTAACGCCATCTTCCTTGAATATTTCTACTATATCTAGTCTTTCATTAATTTTGTGTTCATCCCTTAAAGGGTGCATTATCCATTCAAGTAATTTTCGTTCACCTATTTTTGTTTTGCATTTGTTAAGAAATTTGTAAAGAGTCATTGTGTTATTACTCTGCTTCTTCTTATCTGTGCCGGTTTCTGCATATATATTCAATGCCACTACTGCCGCTTTGTCTAACTTCATATACTCATTAATATTATAATTTTTTAAAATACATTTATTAACAGTATTATCATCATTTAGCAAATTTAAATGTTTTATAATACTACACAGCGATTTACATGCTAGTTCTAATTTAAAAAAAAATATATAATTTTTTACATCTTCAGTTTCTTTAATTAATTTGCTCAAGTCATTCTCTATTGATGTAGACTGGAAATAATTCCTAGGAAGCTCACAACCCTTAACTTCGCATAAATCTAATATTAGTTTTATCCTTTTATCATCTATCTTATCATTACTTGGAAAATATAAAAATAAAGTCGGTCTACATTGTATTATCACTGATTCTAATACAGTAAGATGTTCATTTTCTATATACTCACATAGAGAAAAACAGTTCGTGTGCATATTATAAATACAGATACCTGCATATCTGATGCTATTTCTGCATTCTATAATGAAGCTTATTACGTTGTTGCTTTTTAATGTAGGCGCGTTTTCTAAATTATCCTCGCTCATCTTTCTAGAAGCGCAAAGGAACGAACTGATTTAGTGGATGGTTGACGTACTGCCTTATTGGTTTGCCGCTTTATTGGTTTGCTGCTTTATTGGATTGCTGCTTTATTGGATTGCTGCTTTATTGGTTTGCTGCTTTATTGGTTTGCTGCTTTATTGGTTTATTGGATTGCTGCTATATTGATCAATGAGTTAATTAAGAGGTGGAGAGTGTACCAAAATAAAAATTTATGTTCACGCTCTTGTTAATAATAACTGAAAATGTACAATGTAATCAAAATGGAAAAAGAAACAATGAATTATATACTTCTTTAATTATTGTATCATTACCATCAGTATAAAGAGATAATACGAATTTTTGAATAAGGCACAAAAAAAAAAAAAAAAAAAAAAAAGTATTTTAATATTCTGTTAAGCTTATCATGAGATAACATGCAACTGATGTTTATTTATTTATTTTTTTTTTTTTTTTTTTGTCAGTTTTACTATGCTTTAGTAGATACATATACATACGTATTTATGCCCACACAGGGACGCATTAGTTAAATTGTACTAAACCATAAATTATTTTTACCTTTCTAGTGGCAGCAATTGGGCCGTTATTCGTACGCTTATACATGCAGGTATACCATCGTTGATTTTATCCTATTTGTTGGGTTCCTTTAATTTGCTGTACCTTTCTTACCATTCACTCAGAGTAAGATATTTCCGCATATTTTACATATCAGAAGGTAATCAGAGGGGCACGAACAAAACTCTGTAGTATTTTATGTCTTTTCTCTGTTTCACTAGGTTTTTCTTTTCAAGCCTTTTCATTTCTTTTGTTCGCTTTTATTTTCCTTTCGCTCGTTTTGTCTGATTTTCTTTTCTTGTCTTTATTTTCTTTTTTTGTTTTCGCGAAAAAATGAAAGCATTTCTTTATGATGTGCTTATATTTCCAAAAAGGAAAAGTTTGAAATAAATAAAAAAATAAAATTAACAAAAATAAATATTATATAGATAGATAGATAGATAATAAATAAATAAACATACTTGTAGTTTTACATCTCTACAAAACGTGAAAATAAATAATTGTTTGGGAAAATAAGTTTATCCTTTTTTCCATATATACTTTTTTGTTTTCTTCCTTTCTTTTTTTTTTTTACATATTTATATACATAGATGTGTGCATTCATGTCCAAAAAATGAGTAACATAAAGAAAAAAATAAATAATTATAATAAAAATAAAATGGAATAGAAAAAAAAATAAAATAATAATGAAACAATAAGGAAAAGGAAAATCCGAAAAACAAACATGCAAAAATAGTGAATAGGAGGTAATAAAAAAAATTGGGGTGTATAACTCATGAATGCGATTTCACAAAATGTGCATCTTTGCTCTTTCTTCGCGGTACTCCTTTTATGTCCTTTTTAATATTTGTATATCTATTGTAAAAAACGCGGATGCGTTATGAGTACCCCTTTGGCATATATAATTTGGGATCGTCTTTTGCACATATTGTTGTAAGAAATAAAATATTTCATTTTCTAATAATGATTTTTTTATGTTAACAATTTGACTATTTTTATTACATTCCGTGTACAGGAATATTTCATAGTGAAGAGCTTTCAAAAAAGGAAGCTTCACAAAATTAAGAAAATTAAATTTTTTATTTTTTGAAAATAATTCTGTTGTGAAATACTTTATGTTCTGACTTGCGGTCATGTCCATCTGTTTTATTGTACTATCAGCATAAGTATGATGTATTGTCTTATTACTTCTGTACGTGGTATTGTTGTATCTATGGCTATAAATTTTTATGCAATTTTGCAATATATTGTTATAATAACATGCGGCTGTTTTTATCTCTTCTTTATTGTATTTGTCTCTACTATATACTACATTCTCATATATCACAGGAAAAACTGCATTTATTATATATACTAGAAGGATGCATTTCTTCATAAAAGATAAACTATTGATATGTGATATACTTTCACCAGTAACTAAAACAAAATTGTGTATTTTTCTCTCAACATTATGAACAGTACTAAAATTAGACCAATTATAGGAAACAAAATGACGTTTGTATAATGCGTGAAATAATGTAGAAGATATATAGATGCACAACATGATCGATAGAATGCTTGATTTAATATTTTTGATAACATAAGAAGATGATAAGTAATTTATGAAACTCACTATAAGGTTATCTATATTCTGTGTCTCTTTTATTTTGGTTACTTCATTTTCTTCCTTTAAATAGGATAATACTGAATTGTATAAGTGGGTGTTTGTCAAACCGAATGTGTATATGAGAATGGGGTAAAAGTATATATTTAGAAAAGATTCAAAATAAAAATTTAAATTATTCTTTGATAAGTAAAATAACATCTGACATATCTCATGAAGTTTTAAATATGGAACTTTTTCATTATGAAACAAAGAAGAGTTACAGGAGGACAAAATAGGCACTTCTTTAAAAATTGGATAGCAAATAATATAGTTTCTTATCAGAATGTTTATAGGAATATTATAAAAATTGTGGTAGATGTATTTATTTAAAAAGGAAAATGGACTAATATTATTATAACTAAAGCATCTATAGAGTTTTAAAAAAAATTCAATATTATTACATATTCTTTTGTTGCTTTTATTTTTCTCATCAAATAATAGTACATACTTATTTGGACTGTAAAATTTATGTAAATTTTTCAATTTTATACGTTGTTTTTGTTCTTCATCAACTATTTCAAGAATAGCAGGTGTGCATAACTGCATACAACATAGCAATAAAATGTTGTGTATAAAATGATAGAATTCATTATGAAAAAAACATTTGTATTTATAAATATTACAGTTATACAGATGATCTATTATATATTCCTTCTTAATTTTTAATATGCTCAAAATTGATGCATTACTAATTGTTGTACATATATGATTCATCAATTTCTTACTAAAGAAAAAGTCCCTATTTTGTAAAAAAAATAATTTAAAACAATCTTCTATGGATATAATATGTGTACCATATTTATTTAGTAAAAACTCGTAATAAGGTATACAATTAAAAAACTTGTTTTCCTTTTTTTTATCAATAAGTTTTTTAATTAAAGTTTTTAAAATGACATTTGTTCGTTTTACCTTTTCTGAATGTATGCACCATTTTCTTGTAGGCATCACCTCACAGCTTATATTTTTAATCATTTTTTATTTTATTTTTTTTTACCTTTTCTTGATTATACACTTCAGGAGTTGGTCCAAGGAGCTTCATCACGCTTGGAAGTGCCCATGTGGAGGTGTGTATATGTATATATATATGTACGTATATGTGCGTTCTTTCCTAACCGCTATAGGGATAACTTTTGTTTCTACATGAGCTGTTTTTTATTTTATTTTATCTTATATTTGTCATATGTGTTTATAATTTGTCGTATTTTGTCTTATTATGTCATAATGAATCTTATTTTATTATGTTCTGGCATATTTTGTCATATTCTATTTTATTTTTTTTTTTTTTGTTCATTTTCTTAACTTATTTTTACATTGGTTGAGCGGTATTACATTTACCTTGTTGTTCAGAATTTACTGCTATTACAGAACCAATATATTAGCTCTGTCGTTTGTAGTTCTCTACATTCCGATAAAAAAGTGTTATTCAGGAGAAAATGATGAAGAGAAAACAAAAAAAAAAAAAATAAAAAAATAGTAAGACGTAAAAAGAAGGTAAAACTATTATAAAAATAACGATCAAAATGACGTTAAAAAAACGTTAAAATGACATTGGAAGCGCTGCTTCAGCATTTTCCCTTAAATGTGTGGGAAAAATAAAATTAAAAGGCTAGTAAAAATCGCTATAAAAATAAAACTAATTATCAATAATTTCTGAACAATTCATAAAAAAAAAAAAAAAAAAAAATCCGGATGACGAAATTATAGCAATGTTATATTTTCTTTTAATAAAAAGGAAAGAAAAAAAAAAAAAAAAGTAAACCTACCCATGGTAACAACAAAGTAATACTACTTCCTTTTAATGAACAAATAATTAACGTAAAATACGATAAAACAGCACAAAATAAAATAAAAACAATTCGTTGTAATAATGTTATTCAACTGGTTTTTGCAAAATACAACATAGATGGACTGAGCAAAATTATTAAGGTACATTTCAAAACATATGAAAATATTTTATTTCTTCTCTGTTCAATTTTTTTTAATTTTTTGAGCCGAATTTTATTAAATGACATCATCCTATAAGTAAATAATATGTTGTATGGACTGAATTTATAACATCTGGAAAAAAAAAAAACAAACAAAAAAAAACACTACTTTTCTTTAAAAAAGGTTAATACTTTTTATTTCAAAAGTGAGTGAATAAGACATTAACTCGTAAAATTCATTTGACAGAAAGTTATACACTTCTGTAATAATGTAAAAAGTGAAGCTCACAATTTCAATTCTGCTAATTCTTAAATTACACAACGCCAAAGTGGCAGTTTTTTCAGAATTGTTATTATATATATATATATATATATATATATATATATATATATATGTGTATATATATATATATGTGTATATATATATTTGTGTATTTGTATGCATATGCATGTGCACAGTGTCATTTATAAAAGGAAAGGATCAACTTCTCAACGCTTTTGTACATATGGTATAGACTTTTTAATTTCAAAATATATAAAATTGTCATATATAAATAATCTACATTTTTTTTTTTTTTTCATACATGTTTTTTTCATTGTTTCGCAGATATTACTACATGAAATTATTACATTAAAGTTTGTTTCTTTTATTTTATAATAAAATATTATATAGACTATTTTTCAAAATGCGTTATGTATATAACAATTTTAAGATACCATTTATTAATTTTCAGTTATTGAGATGATTAAAGTAACAATTAAGTAGTCCACTTTAAGAAAAAAAGAAAAATTTTTAATTTGTTGAGTTAAAATAGATAATGTAAAAATTTAATACATATATATAATACATATACATATTCTTATGACAACAGAGAAAAACAAAAAAAAAAACCTAGTTCAAAAACTAAAATTTTCAAAGTAGCTAATTTTTTTTTTTTTTTTTCTTAGCAAAATATAAGTGTTCATAAATGAAGTACCTAAAATGTATTTTTTACATATAAAAGTTATCATTTAAGTATACAATTCCCTTATTTTGTTTCATTTTATTATTTTATATTATTTTATTATTTTTTTTTAAAATATATTTAATTCGTAGAATGATGAAAAATACCTCTTAATTCTTTTTTACTTTAAAAATATTTTTTGTCTTTACATTTTTTACTTCAATTTTTTTTCAAAATTTCTTGTGTGCATCGTTATAATATTAAAATGTGAATAAACTTCTATGTAATTGTTATAATATATTTATATATATATACATATATAATCATAAAATCAGTAAAAAAAATGAAAGAAATATAAAATATGCATATATGTTATGTACATATACATAACACATAAACATATACGTACATATACACAAGTTAAAAAAAAAATACATGTTTATGCACTTATAATTGTTTTTGTTAATAAATTTTTTCTTATCTTTTTCCTTCATAAAACCATGGTAAATGTATCTTATTGTCAAAAAAAGAAATTTTCACTTTGAATGTTCTCTATTTAAAATTCGTACACTCTTTCCACGAACTTGTTTCATAATATTTGCCTACATATGTATACATATAATATATATACCTATATAATACACAATTTTTAAGATTTGCATTAAAGATAAATAAAATACGAATTTTTCCATAGATTTCCTTTTTACATAGTATTAGTTTGATAGGAAAAATTGTTTAACTACTAATAAATACATAATATGTATACACATATACAAATGCATATATGTAAATATATATATATATATATATATACATGCAATATGTGTTATTAATATGAAAAGGAAAAATAGAAACTATAAATGCATTATTCATTAAGCATTCCCAACTATTATTTTTAAATCATATTAATTTGCATAATAATAAAATAATATATGCCTAATTAAAATTACACACAATTATAAGCATATAACCACATATTATACCTACATGTACAAATATTCATATACCTACAAGCCATCTATGTACATACATACATATATATATAACTTACAAAGTATATATTTAAAAAATATGTATTAATGGGCAAATATAAATGAAAATGAAAAAGATATTAAAGTAATCAATGAATTAAGTACATTAATTAAATAATGCATAGTTCTTAAAAAATATAATTTTATATTAAAAATAAATACATATATATATAGCTGATAATACGCCTAATGTAAGATGTAATAATAGTATAAATAATTTTAATAATAAAAAAATATATACTCATTCAATTTTTAAAAATTATAAATTTCACGAAATTTTATAATTAATTGTTGTTCTAGTAAGTATTTATTTGCACTTCACAAAAATTGTATAATGTTTATATTTATATTTACACTATATACTTTAAACCTACTCAACTAATATTCAAGACCATTTTTTATTTTGTTACAATTTAATTTTATATATTTATATATATGTTTATTTTCTTCATAGTAATAATAACATGATAATTTTTCAGATCTCTTCATATATATACGTGAACAATATATATATGAGTAAAACATATACATATATACATATGCATACGTGAATCACTATATACGTACATACATGATGATATATAATTTCTCCCCTTTATTTTTTTGCTGTTAATTTTTCTGGTATGTATTACTAGCACATTTTAAACTTTAATGCAGTTAGTATATTTTATCAAAAAATAACTATTGATATACGTTAGAATTGTTTCTTTTTCTTTTTTTTTTTTTACTTAATTTTTTATTTACATTTTTCAGTTTAAATAAACGTAATTCATATTTTAATTTAATTTTTTTTTTTTTTTGCTTTTATTTAAATTTTATTTAAAATGCATTTTTATACATTTTAAATATAAAAAGTTCATTTGTCAATACGTAATTAAAGCCGACAATATTCTATAAGTACCATGTTACGATATATGTGAATGTGAATGTATATGTAAATATATATATGTAATATTTATTATAAATATATTATATATATATATATATATATACATCTCCATAAAATAATTAAATCCTTTGCTCTTTCAGTTTAATTCCCATATTTTTAATACATAATAATCCTAAGATATATGTGTTATATATATAATATAAATATATATATAATTTTATTTTTTTTTATATGTTTTTGGGCACCCCTCATGTTATATTATTGTTTTAAAACTTGTTTTGTATCATATTTTTTAATGTATGTATTTTTATAAGAAATAAGTGTTTAATAAAGTGTACAAATCGCGTTAATACATAAAGCATATGAAGTATATATATATTTATTGTACTTATATATTTATGCAATATATATTATATACGTACATATTTTTATATACTTTGTATTAATGTGTTCATACGTAACACAATTTATGTACCTTGTATATATAATATATATATAATATATATATATATGCACATATAAACATAAAATTTTTTACGTTAGGGTACTAATTTTAATTATACATAAAAATATACGTATTAAAATATATAATGTGTCCACGACTTTTTTATATAAATATTTAGTTAATTTTATATATTCACTTAAATTTTCAAGAACGATAAAGTTATTGTGCTCATTTTTTATAAAAAAAAAAAAAAAAAAAATACATATTATATATATAAATAATTTGTATATATATATATATATATATATCTAACATTTTATAAAGATATAATAATAATAATATTTAGTTTATGTACGAAGTGTTTAAAATTTTACCTATATTTACTCTTGAAAAATATGAGATTTTACACTTCATATTTTTTTTATACGTTTTACTATACATATATTATATATATATATATGTATAAAAAAAATAAAATTAAAATTAATAGTAATTGTTATATAGTACCATTATATATATATATATATATATATATATATAAATTTAATTTTTTTTTTTTTGTTTATCAAAGAAATGCTGAGAGTTGAACTAAAAAAAATAAGAAGAATAAAGCAAGAATAACATATATTTTATAGGAAGTATTATTTTATATATTTTATAAATTAAAAAAAAATTTGCATGTATAAGTAAAATTGTTCATTTCATGAATGTTATTAATTTGAAAAATATACATCATATATATACATATTATATATATATAAATATAATTTACAATATATGAAGTAAAATATATATGTATTAATATTATACATATCAATATATATGTTAACAATATATATACATATATATTATATACGTGTATAAATATATTTGTATTATATATATATATGTATAATTTATTATATATTTTACAATTTCAGAGGGGAAAACATTAATACCTATTTACTCACATATCTTGAATTAACGTATTTATAAATATAATAAAAGAAATAATAATTTAATATTAACGTGCATATACAGTAATTACGTATATATATATATACATGCATTTATAATATTATGTACATACTAAATCGAAGCAATATTTTATTATTCTGAGGAAGAAAGGCATTTCAGTGTTTCCCTGCTTTTTTTTATTCAATATATATATTGTTTCCTATTTTCTTTTCTTTTAATTTTATGCGTAGAAATATATATAAGGTATATTCTTCATTAAAGATTTATAAGTTTACGTCATATATAATATATAAATACATATGAAATATACATATATATATATATATATATATATATATATATATTTATTTATTTATTTATTGTTTATATTCACATTTATGTATTGATATACGTATATTTATATATTTTTTGTACGTATATAGAAAGATATATATAAAAAAAAAAAAGTTAATATATTTTATAAAATAGCAAGGATAAAAAGAAAAAAAAAAAAATGGTAAAATAAAATAAAAATAATAAAAAAAAAGAATATACGAAGAGTAAGAAAATTATAAAGGTCATCGATAAACAATTTTTGATGAATTAATTTAAAAAAAATTAAGTTTTATATTATATACATGTACATAATACATTTAGTGTGGTTTTATGCATATTTAACATATTACTGTTTTCATCACAAGGGAGAGAAAATAATAAAATATATTAAATATATAAAATAATATATATTATAGAATTTTAACTGTTGGAATGTGTAATTGTATATACTGTGCATATATATATATATATATATATGTATGTATACGTATAATGCGTTGTTTATTGGCACATATATATATATATATATATATATGTATGACGTGCTTATTATTTTACACATTATTAGTTTAATATTTATGTGTATATGTAGTTGTAGATGTTTGTGTGTATAAATATATATGTGTATATGTAGATGTTTGTGTGTATAAATATATATGTGTATATGTATATCTATGCATGAATATATGTGTGTTAAAGTATATATATTTGAATAAGTGTATGTATGCATGCATGAACATATGTGTGTATAATCGTATTTGTGTCGATATATTATACTTATGTAGATATATATGTGTGCGTGTGGGTGGGTATACATGTACAGTTATTTGAGCATATATTCGTATGTGCAAATATATTTACATATAGACATTCATAACCATATATACATATACACATTTATTTTAGCCTTTATTTGTTCTTCTAATTTAAATTTTTTTTTTTTTTTGGCGTCTTTTAAAAGTTACTATAATATAAAAAATGAACAACAGTAGTAAAAATACCAAAGAGAATAATAATAACAGCAGTACTAATAATATCGCTAATATGACAAAGAAGGATGAAAAGAATAGTAGTATAGCTAAAAATAATGATGACAGAGCAAAAGAAAATGAAAGTGTAAATGAGGATAAGAATAATGAAAGGAATACAGTTAATGAGAAAAATGGTAATGAAAAGGTGTTAAAAAAAATAAAGAACTCAAAGGATGATAATAGTAATAATATCAATAGCGTAATAAATAAGAGTGAAGAAAAGCAGGACGAGAAGGGAAATCAAGAGGATATTGAAAAGAATGATGAAAAAGTAGAAGATAAAAAAAAAAAAAAAAAAATAAAGTGGTAAATTCTGAACATGTTAATAATACTAGTAGAAGTACTAGTGTTAAAAAAAAGGAAGAACAAAATAAGGAAAGAAATGTCGTTACAGGAAAGGGAGATGATAAGGGCAGAAGTCATAACAGTAGCAGTAACAACTGTTATAAGAGTGGACCATCCCATGGGAAACTATCCAAGGATAAGAAGCAGATGACAAAAATAGAAAAAGATGAATCGTCTTATTACAATCATTTTAATAGCAATGATTGGAGGAGTAGTAATAATAATAATAATAATGAAGGCTCCAAGAATGGTCAAATTTATCATCATTCGAAAAATAGTAACATGAATAATGGTAATAGTAATAATAACAACGACATTTCCAATAAAGATATTAAACAAAGCGAATTTAACACTTCATCCGTAAAGGATTTAAATAAAAAGAAAAATTTCAACAAAAATGAGAACATTTACAGTAATAGTAATAGTAATAATAATAATAATAATTGTAACAGTAATAGTAATAGTAGTAATAATAATAATAATAATTGTAATAGTAATAGTAATAGTAGTAATAATAATAATAGTAATAATAATAGTAATGATAATAATAATAATAATAATAATAATAATAATAATAGTAATAGTAATAGTAATAGTAATAGTAATAGTAATAGTAATAATAATAATAGTAATAGTAATAACAACAGCAGCGGCGGCGTAAGTAATAATTACTCAAACAAGAATAATTTTAAGTATGATTATAAAAATAATAAAAACTACAATTTGAAAAATAGTAAGAATTACAAAACAATATCAATGATTAATAACAACAATGCATTAAGTTACAGTGAATTCAGTCCAAATGAAAGTATTATGGATCCAATGAATAACATGTGTATGTACAACAATAATAGTAATAGTAATGCTAATCATCATCCTAATTATGGTTATTTATCAAATTATGCATACAGTTATAATTATAACTATTGTGTTGATGAAAATGATAATAAAAATATTGACATGTCAAATTATTACAGTCCGAAGATGTATGGAGGTGCTACGGGTCCAGCAGGAGCCGTGGTAGCGTCAGCCGGAGCAGTTACGGATGGATACAATAACGAGAGCAGTTATGATATGCGTTATAGTTATAATAATATGGTAAATGACTTTTATAATTATATGCCTCTGAATTACTATTATTATAATATGAATAATATATATTTCGCCAACTCGAATTATAATAATAGTAATATTAATAATAATATGAACAATATGAGCAGTATGAACGGTATGAATAGTGTGAGCGGTATGAACAGCATGAACAGTATGAATAGCAGTATTAATAGTAACAATAATTGTTTTAACCTGTATCATGATAATATTAAAATGAAAAAAAATAAAAAATATTTATATGATAAAAATAAAAAGAAAAATTTCAAAAATTTGAATTCATCAACTTTGTATAATGAAATTAAAAATAGAGTTATTGAAATTTTTAAGAGGGAAAATATTATGTCAGATAATTATTTATTGTACTACATGTATAATAATGTTAAGTTAAGTATTGATATTATAGCGAAACATCCATATATAGCCCCCCTTCTAAACACTACCATTGCCAATAGTAATAGTAGTAGTAACGGTACTACCATTCTTGCTAACGTGCTAAATGACTTGAAGTGCATTAACTCGAATAAGAAGGAGGAAGGTGGTTCATCTGAGATAGACAAGCTTGGAGTAGTAGACTCCATTAACAGTTCTGTTTCACGTTCCACCAGTAACGTTAAAATGAATATAGCAAGTGATAAAACGATTCAAGATGGTACTATTCCGAATACGGTGCATACAACTACCTGCAGCGGTAGTAGCTGTATAAAAAGTAAAAAGTTGTTCAGTGATAATTGTGAAGATGAAACAAAGGTGCAATCGAATGCACAAAAGGATAAGAACGTAGAAGAGAAGAAAAGTAGTGAAAGTACAGGTACTACTACCAAAATGAGTGGTAATAAGGTTGGACCTGAGGAAAGGGATGAAACAGTTCTTAAGAAGGAGGACTGTAATGTTGTTACTATCGATGAAGGAGGAACTTGTGAAAACGACAAATTGATGAATAATGATAGTGATCGTGTTGATGCTCAGGGTGACAAATCGAACGATGATAAGGTACATCAACAAAGGAAGGACGATGTTTTCTTAGGTTGTAAGGGAAATGAAAAGAATGAAAAAAAAGAGGCAGCAGATGCAGAGGAAGAGGTAATAGTAGATGGTCATGGTAATAGTAAAAATGAGAATTGTAATATAAAGGATAATAAAAATGATGTTATAAATGAAAAAGAATCGTCCATAGAAAAGAAGGAAGATTTTGTTGCTGTTCATGATGTTGATGAAGTAGTAGTAGCTGTAGTAGGAACTAGTGAAGAAGTAAATTGTTTAAATAAAGTAAACGAGTCAAAGAATAATATGGAGGGGAACAATAGAAATGGTATTACGAATGTGTTTAGTAATAGCATTATAACAGTGAATGGTAAGAACAATAGCAAAAGTGGAGTAAAGAGCGGTAGTTCGAATGAATTAGCAAACAATTTAAAATTTTCATTGGATGAAGAGAGTAAAGACTTTCTGTTAAATTTAAATAATAAAAGGAATGTTATAATTATAAGGGACATAAATTCTCATTATATCAATACCATAAAATGTATTGTTTTGAGTTGTCCAAATATTCAATCAAACGACTTATTAAATATTAGGAATGATGTGAATAATACCATATTTATTACTTTGAGAAATGAAAAGAAAACAGAATCGCTAGCACAATTTTTAAAAACTAAATCAGTCAATGAGAAGAAGTTAAATGTGCGTATCAAAACTACACAAAAGATTCAAAGCATAATTGAAAACAACATACTCAAGACGGTGATAAATAATAATAATACCAGCAGTAACAATAATAGTAATGATAATAATAATAATAATAATAATAGTAATAATAATAATAGTAATAGTAATAGTAATAATAGTAATAGTAGTAATAATAATAACAATAATAATAATAGTAATAGTAATAGTAATAGTAATCATAGTAGTGGCGGTAGGGTAGTAGGTAGTGTCAGCGGTAACTTGGAAAGCATTGGATCCAACGTCAGAGGTGGAAATAATATTAATACCATTTCAAATGTTAATATAATAAACGCCAGTGTTAGTACCAGTGGAAATGTTAATTCTAGTGGTAATCATAGTGCTAGTACTAATGCTAATGGAAGCATTGTGAACAATAATACTAACAATGGTCATAACAATAACAACAACAGTAGTAGTTCAGTTGCAGGGGGTTCACATATTTCTGGTCCACCTAACTCTGTAACGCACAGCAGTAGTAGTCATAATATGAACTTGATGAATAATAATACTGGTGTAATGCCATTAGGAGGAGGTCCCAAACAATATCTTCATTTTAATAATCTATATTTTTTTCCGAATGCTTTAAATAGTTATGATAATAATATATATACGCATAACGGAAATAATGGTACATCTAACTATGATGCATATATGAATTATTATAGTTACACTATGAACAATCCATCGTATAATATGTTTACAAATATGAATGCATGTGACGCATATAACGCATATAATATGTATGGCTCCAACTCTTATTTGCAAGGAAATGAAATAAAAAATAAACACATGTATAACAATAAAGGGATGAAATATATGAAGGGAGTAGTTGGAGATAACAGTAATAATAATAACAATATTATACTTAGAGGAGGAGGAATGCATGATAATTTTAATCATATGGGAATGGTAGCGTGTGTAGGTTATTATGGTAATACGGAAAACAGTGGTAGTAATGTGTATAATAATTACAGCAATAGTGTATATAACCATAACATTGGGAGTAGTATGTATCATGTAGAAGGTGGCAGTATTAATAACGGTGGTAGTAACAATAGTAACAGTAACAACAATAGTAATAGTAACAAAAATAGTAATAGTAACAAAAATAGTAATAGTAATAGTAATAGTAACAACAATAATAATAGTAATAGTAATAAGAATGAAAAATATGTGGACGAATCGAGGAAATATCATCAGGAGAATGTTGTAAATGAAAAAAGTTCGTACAACAATAGAATAAACAAGAATTCTAAAGATTCTGAAAATAAACAGAAGAATAGTGTAAACAACAAAGACAGTAGTAATCCAAACAGCACGAATAATAATGAGGGAAAAGGTAATAAAAGCAGAAGCAGTAGCAACTGCAACAGCACCAGTTACAACGGAAACAACAATAACAATAACAGCAGTAGTGGTGGAAATACTAACGGAATGGGTAGCAGTAATAACAATAGCAGCAGTAATAACAATGGTAGAGGTGCCAGCAAGAAGGGTAGTAGTAGTAGTAATAGCAGCGGTAACGGTAATAACAGTAATAGCAGTAACAACAATAGTAATAATGGCAGCGCTAATAATGGAAGCGGTAATAATGATAGCGGTAATAATGGAAACAATGGGAACAGCAATAACAAAAGTGCTATGAAAAACAATGAGCATAATAAAAATTCAAAGACAAATAACAAATACAATAAAAAAGAACTAACCTTAAAGTTCGATTCGTTCTCAGTGAAAAACAAGTCGAAATCATTAGAAAGAAAAAATAGTGGAAAGAATTATTTTAACAAAAAAAATACAAAAAATGCTGAAAAAAAAGTAGGAGGAGGAGTAGCCGGAGCAGGAGTAGTCGGAGCAGGAGATGATAATGTAAATGAGGCATTAGATGGTACAAAAGTTATAACAAGACCAGAAGGAGAAAAAAAGAAAAAGAAAAATGATTACAAATATAGAGAAGACACAACAGCAGTTGAAGACACAAATGACGCAGTTAAAATAAAAGAAGGCGGGAAAAAAAAAATGGGTTTAAAATTAATGGAAGATGAAAAATACATAAATGGAGGAGTAGATGGAGAGCAGAATATTAATAACAGCAGTAATAGTGGTAATACCGATATTAATAATACACGTGACAGATCAAGTGGTGAAGACGAAATTATGGATAATAATGAGGAAGAAAAGTTATTTAACAACATGGATAAAAAAAACAATAAAAAAGATCTTAATGGAAAAAATGATTTTCACTCCTTTAACAACGATGTAAAGGATCATTCAAAAAATGCTGTTAAGAAAGGCTTTAACAGTAATAAATTTTTGCTTAACAAAGAAAAGAACAACAATAACAATAGCAATAACAATAGCAATAACAATAGCAAAAACAATAGCAATAACAATAGCAATAACAATAGCAATAATAATAGCAATAATAGTAGCAATAATAATAGCAATAATAATAGCAATAATAATAGCAGTAGTAGTAACAACAATAATAACATTAACGGTAAAAGTAATAGTAATAATAACAATTGTAGTAATAATGGAATGTATTATGATGAAAAAAGGGCATTCAAGAGTAAAAACAAAATTGAGGATATCAGCAACAGTAAGTACACTAACAACGGAGGAAATGGCAACAGGAACAACATTAATACCAATACCAGCTCGCAAAGTTTAAAGTACTCCTATGTAGATATTATGGACTCATGCAAAAAACTCACGAATGTTGATGCACCCCCAGAATGTATTGATAAATTAATGAAAGAGAACGTTTCTCTTTTTAGAAAACGAGATGACCAATTTTGTTGGAAATTAAATGTGTTTTAACAAATACAGTATTTCAAAAAATATGCAGAAACTGCATAAAAAAAAAAAAAAAAAATTCATGTGTGTTAGCCTTTTGACTATTTGCCTTTTATATAAAATACAACAACACCACATATATATATATATTATATTACCATTTAATTTTGTGTGTGAAAATAATGTGTATTTTATATATAATTTATTTGATTATAATTTTTGAATTATTTATTTTTTCACTTATTTTTCCTTTTATGCTTTTTCACCTTATCCACCTTATTACTTTATTAGCTTTTTGTTTTTTTCACTTTGCTTTTTAGCCTTTTTTCTTTTCTTTTCTTTTTTTTTTTTTTTTTTTTTTGCTTTTTTTTTTTTTTTTTTTTTTTTTTTTTTTTTTTTTTTTCATTTTTGCTTTTTTTTTCATTTTGTTTTTTTTTCATTTTGTTTTTTTTCATTTTGTTTTTTTTTTTCTTTTGTTTTTACAATTCCTTTTTTTTTTTTTTTTTTTTCGAATTTATTGAAGTTCGGATGCAGTACAGTTAACATAACAATAAAATAGATATATTTACGACTATGAGAGTATGACATACCGTTTACACTTTTATTTTTATATTACAAGGTGTTCAAGCAGTGAGAGCTGCATAACAAGTATAGCTGGTGCAGCTAATGGTGTAGTGTAGTGTATGAAAATTTTGTCATAATTTCCCTTTCGTATTATACATATGGCTACATTAAATTGTACGGATGTATGACTTTGCAAGATTTGGAAAGGATATCTCTAGGTTTAAATTAACATTTCATTATTTATATGTACATAATACATATGTAAAAAAATGTATATATATACATATTAACAAACATACATGCATTTACATGTGTTGTGCATGTTATGAATTTTGCATCTATATATTTTCCTGAGGAGAAATAATCTCGTTTAAGACTACGTGTTCATAATTTTTGAAAGCAATTTGCACATTTATTTTGCCTTTACGTTTGTCTTTTTACACGACAACTTTTAACACTTTAAGGAACTTAATGCTTTTTAATATATATGTATTAAGTTTACATATTTTTCACCAAATCATTCTAGGTCAACCTGTGATTCATGTCCATGATGGTATAACCTATTACTTAGCATATATAAATAGTAGCTTATCAAAACGGTGTTATGCTATTACATTTTAGTAATTTAAGAAAACTGTTATTATTAATATATTATATGTTGTATGTATATCAAGCAAAAAGAAAATAAAATCTTTTTCAGTATACAATTTTATTCCAACATTTCATACTGTTCTTCGCGTGTTATGTACGAAAAGGCGTATATAAGACTTTTTTTTTTTTTTTTTTTTTTTTCTTTGCAAGTTGCAAGAAGCATTAATTATTTTATCGTTTCATTTAATGCAGTAATATATAAAATATAACAAACGAATTGAGGTGTAAAGGAATATAACATGGGTGGTGCGTCTGATTATATATATATATATACCGTCAGAATTCTTACCATAACTCAAATTGAATACGTAAAAGTAGATAGAAATTTATTTTATGAGTAAATATAATGATAAGGATATAATATAATTATATACATTTTATATTAAATTTTAAAAGATGAAACTCGCTGAATAATACAGATAAAGCGATAAATGCTTCCACGAAATGTAGATTTCGTGAAATAAGGCATATGTCATTGTATATGTATATATACACACTATAAATACATACAAACTTAGTTAAATACATACCATCCTTATAACAGTACGTACGTATGGATATATGTATATATAGCTTATCAATTTCACCCTAATTTGCTTAATTATTCAAAAGATGAAATACCATTTTATTATCTACATTCATTTATCCTATTTCGCGAAAAAATACATAAATTATGAACAGGTCATATTTTTTATTAAAAAAAAAAAAATTGAGGGATAAAGGGGGAGGGAGTTTGAATTTTGAGAAAAATAAAATTTTTTTCATAAAAGTTTTCTATATCGTATATTTATATTTGCATACGTACAATATAATACCGAAAAACTTTTTTGTTAAAAAATATTTTAAATACTTTTCATTAAAAAACTGTATAATATTTCATTCAGTTAAATTTAACTCTTGGGCGGAATTTGTTTATATATATATATATATATATATATATATATATATATATATATATATGTTTATCTTAGGGCATTGCCATTTTTACTAGTAAGGGGAATAAAAAAACTTGTATACCCCCTATAGCGACAACACAGGATAAAGGTGAATTCATGATAATATACATATATGTGTGTATATATATATAGTATATAATAAATAAATCTGTTTTAATGTATTATTATTATTATACTTTCCCTGTAGAAGCTTCCACTTGTTAACTTTACTGTTTTAAGGCGATGATTAAAATTTTGTTTCTTTTCCTGTGCACTTGGTTTTTTAAGTAATACTTTTAAATGAAGAAGGAAACAAAGAAAGCGGGAAAAAACAAAATAATAAAATAATATAAAATAAAATAAAATAAAATAAAAATAAAAATAAAAATAAAAATAAAAATCAAAATAAAAATAATAAAATTACTAATGATATTTCCTTTAATAATAGATTTATTGCAAAAATATAAGGAAATGAAAACTATATTCTGAATAAATTTATGCACATATATCATATAAAATAATATTTGTGTCATATTACACGTTTTACTTACATGCAACAAAAAATTGTAAAGGAATAAATATTTTACATGAAAAGTAAAGCAAGCTACCCAAAAAAAAAAAAAAAAAAAAAGGCATACATAATACCTCTTCACATTCGCTGCTCGTATATGTATATATATCAAGTAACGGTATGAAACAATTCATTAAAACAGTTGCTTATAATATTATATATATACAATATGTACTGATGATTAACTTAAGCACAAGAAAAAAAAAGAAAAAAGAAAAGAATATTAATTTCTTGAATATAATTCACAATATATTTTTAAAATTGTGAGTATAAAGAGGAAGAATATTTAGATTCAGTTAAAAAAAAAAATAGCATCAAAGCAGAAAAGGATTAATTTTTTTTGAACGCTAAAAAGTCAAAGCATAATATAGCACATTTTAAAGTATGCCTTAATTTTACATTATACATATATGAGTATATATATTTATACGCTAACAATTATATATATATATATATATATATAAATACGCGCATAATAAAATTTACATAAATATATAAATAGTTAAATACGCGTATAAACATTTTGGCACGAAAGAATGGGTAAGGCAGGCAAGGGAACAGGATCCTTTGGTAAGCGAAATGGGAAGAGTCATTTTCTTTGCATAAGATGTGGAAAGAGAAGTTATCATTTACAAAAAAAAAGATGTGCTTCTTGTGGCTACCCTAGTGCTAAAAAAAGAAAATTTAACTGGTCAGTAAAAGCAAAAAGAAGAAATACAATGGGTACTGGTAGGTTAAGATATATTAAAACTTTGAGAAGAAAACTGAAAAATAAATTCCCTGAGGGAAGTACACCAAAACCTAAGCAGAGATGATAAGAAGGATGATATATAACTATTTCGTTGTTTAAAACTTATGTGTATCCAGAACGTTTAATAGAACTATAAAACCTGCATATGCAATGTATTGTAAGTGAAGCAGCTTTAGAATAGTATATATATATATATATATATATATATGTATGTATGTATATATACATATGTGTGGTTATCACCTTATATGCTCCATTTTTGCTTTTACGTGATGTGGTGGGACAAATAAAAAGCACCCAACGAGACGTTAACTGGTGTTTGTATATGTACATGTGTAAGTGTTCATCAGAGTTTTGTGGAAGAGAGCAAATTAATACAGTACATAAAATTAAACTATTTAATGGATTGTCCTTATTTAATTGTACATATCTACTTGGTATAGTATTATTTACGTCAGTTTGGTCAAGGTGGATATTTTTATTTTATTATATTATATATATATATATTTTTTTTTTATTTTATTAAATTATATACATATTTTTTTTTTCTATTTCATTATATTTTATACTTTTTTTTTCTTTTTTTTTTTCTTTCATTTCTTCCCTTTTATTTTGTATAAAAGCTATTATAAAATATAATTTTGTTTATATTTGTCATTTTGACACGACAATATTCATGACTGTTTAAATTAACTTATATTCAAAAAAAAAAAAAAAAATTATAACGCAACGTAACAATGCTTTAACATTAACTGAGTAATTTTGAAAGCTTGCATAGCATACTGTAAAATCAAGTTTATTGGACAATATGTTATATATGTATTATGTGAATATATATAAATAGAGATGAATAGTTTTTGTTCTCATAAAAATTAAGAACGTATTACTTAATGCTATGTTACATGTACTAAGGACTGTAAAATGTGTTACTTTCCTATGTAGAATAATTTGGATGTTTAGTATTTTTCAAAAAAAAAAAAAAAAAAAGAATAAGGCTAAAAATGTGTTATTTCAAATCGTTTATTTTTTCTGCACTCGGTTTAGAAGAAGGTCAGATATCTGGCATCGTCCAATCTGTAAGATTGGGAAAAGAAAATTGTAGAAATGAATCAGGAAAAGAGAGTAATAAAATAAGAAGACAAGTAAAGAGCATAATTGCAGTACAAGTGTGTTACGCTAAACCATTGTAAACTTTTATTCAAAAATTAGTGTGCTACAGGGGAAAAAATGTTAAAGTAAATATATTATTTTCCGTTTGTAATTTTTTTAGGAGTTATCGCAGGGGAAAGCACACGCAAAAATACAAACACACAAATATAAAAACATACATACGTATAAATTGGTGCTCAAATATTATAACTAATATATCATTATTTTTTATTTTTATTTTTTTTTTTTTTTATAAGCATACCTCTCTGATATTGTACTCTTTATCAAAAAACAAAACTTTTTTTAAAGGTTCAGTATTACTCTTTTGTCCATTTTTACTAGTAGCTTTCTTACTGCTTGTGGTATTATTGGTATACTCTTTACTTGGTAAATTTTCCTTATGACCATTTTGATTTATTATATGTTCACTCAAAAATTCATTTTTCCGTAAAACTTTTTTTCGAACATCTATGATGATTTTTTTTTTTCGTTTCTTTCTTTTTTTAACCTCTTTTGGATTGTCCTTATTGTTAACATCTTCATTTGATGTGGTATTCATTTTTATTTTGTACTGTTCAAGGTTTTTCTTTTTTTAACAAGTTATAAGAACATTATTGTTAATAATTTTTTCTCATCCAGTGTGTGAAGGGTTACCTGAGTCAGCCCAAACGGGTACGAATACGTATATATGTATATAAGTAAGCATATACATAAACACATATATATATATATATATATATATATATCCATATAATATGATCATACACCCATTAAACAGACATACTACTAGTACATTTTCTGCACTTTAACATAACACATATACCCCTGGTCTATATTCATTTAATATAAAAAAAAAAAAAAATTTATTTAATTGCAACCAAATTGATAAAGTATGTTTTAAAATTTGTAATTCTTTTTTAATTGTAAAATAACAACAGATTTTTTTTTATATAATTGTTTGATAATAACTCTTTTTTTTTTTATAAATGTATAACAACTCTTTTTTTTTTTTATAATTATATAACACCTGTTCTTTTTTTATAATTATATAACACCTGTTCTTTTTTTATAATTATATAACACCTGTTCTTTTTTTATAATTATATAACACCTGTTCTTTTTTTATAATTATATACATGTTCTTTTTTTATAATTATATAATACCTATTTTTTTTTATAGTTGTAAAAGAACAAATTTTTTTTTTTGTTTTACATAGTTGTATAACTTTTTTTTTTTTTTTTTTTTTTTGCAACAGAACCAGTACACACACACACACATAAAGGTAAAAATTATAAGAAAATGTGCAAAAATATATGAAAAAAAAAAAAAAAAGAAAATATAAAACATAAAACATAAAACATAAAATATAAAACATAAAACATAAAACATAAAATATAAAAGTGTAAATAAGTATATACAAAAAGGTAAATTTACTTACTAATATTTCCATATTTTTACTATCATTTTTAGTTGTGTTTACTTAATTTTAAAACATTTAAACTTGGAAAATTTTTGCTTATATTAAAAAAAAAAAAAAAACTATACCTTCACATGTGCGTTACTAACTCTTCCTATCCTTTTTTTCAATGGTATTATTTTTTTCGCTTTCGTTATAACATGCACGGAACGTCTTTAATTCATTTTGGCACATCGGCCATTTTCTACACAAAATCGTGCATAGATTTACATATATGTATATATATATGTGTGGGTGATTATGTATACATGTATATATAATCAAGAATAGTTCTTCTGTGTCATAAGTTGCTATGCACGATGATTAGACCTGTTATATTTGTCCAAGCACTCCAAGAGAACATTATACTCATTTTCGCATTTCTCCTTTTCAGCCTTCTCGTCTACTTGTTCGTCTGATAAAGTAAGAATAAAATAAAGTTTAAAAAAAAAAAAAAAAGAAAAAAAATTTTGCAAAAAAGGAGAGTGAAAAAAAAAGAGCCATGAAGGGAGCTAAAATGAGCAGAAGGTATGATATGAAAGAAAATACAGAAAAAATAAAACAAAAAAAAATAAAGTTAATTGTGAAACCTCAACGTGAAGAAATAAAAAAAAACCGGTAGAGGCATATATGATGATGACTTATATTGCTTGCATATATATATCACCTTTCAACATTGCTACGGAAAAAGCTGAAGCATTTAAAAAGCTCTCAATAGATGAGGTCATATTTATCTTAGCTGTACATTCACACCCTTAAGACATGTTATTCTGAAAAAAAATGTACTATGTAGTACTGATGCTATTAATATAATCGGAACAACTTCTCTTACTCTGTTAACTTCTAATCGGATAAACTGCAAAAAGACTACAATAACGCTACAATAACGCTGCAATAATGCTGCAATAATGCTACAATAATGCTACAATAATGCTACAATAATGCTACAATAATGCTACAATAATGCTACATATAAGTGTATACATGCATACTCACACAAGCAGAGTAAAACTTATACATGTGCGCATATACGCATGTGCTTGGGTTTATATATATTTCACTCACATAAGATTTCAATTTAATGTATTTTTAATTTTAAAAAAATATATGTTCTCTCCTTATAAGGGAAAAATGCAAGGAATATACTTATGGAATACGTAGTGCTATTAAACATTTAAGAGAAACACCAAAAAAAAGGAAAAAAAAAAAAAGTAAAATAAAATAAGTAGCACTGTATGATTTAAAAAAACAATAATAATAATAATGATAAGTAGCACTGTACGATTTAAAAAAAAAAAAAAAAAAAAAAAAAAAGCACGTTATAGTACACAGAGATTAATTTACGGAAAAATTATATGTAACTTGTTTAAGTGCATTTTAACGAATGAGCTGAAAAATGATGCTTACGATGAAAAAGAAGCCTTGAAATATGTACACAAGAATGATCTAAATTGAGAGGAAGTTATATTTTCAAATTTTGCTTTAATAAAACAGTTGGTGTGGGGAGGGAAAAAAAAGCATACATAACCGTACATATGCGCACATGTACTTATACATACATATTCGCACATATATTTATATATGTGTAAGTGTTAGGCGCTTTTTGTGCATACTCTTTATTTCATCATTTTTTGAAAGGGCGCATTATACCCCCCCCGGAATGAGTAATCATTCAAAAGGTAATATTATTGCAACAAAATCCATCGTTCCATATATACTTTTTTTGAAGAATAAATAAGGGAAACAAAATATAAAGGGAAGGGAACATAGTAGGTAAATGTATTGAGTTGTATTCTTTCCATTAAGAGATAAATTTTTGCCTTTTGCATTTCCCATCTACCCTTTTCCCTTTTGCATCTTCCCTTTTGCATCTTCTCTTTTACATCTTCTCTTTTGCATGTTCCATTTTCCTTTTCCATTTTCCATTTTCCTTTTCCATTTTCCATTTTCCATTTTCCTTTTCCATTTTCCATTTCCATTTTCCATTTCCCTTCTTCCCTTTATCTTTCCTCTTTTTGTTTTTCGTCTTTTCTTGTTCACCATTCTTTTTTTTTTTTTTTTTTTGTGTAACTTTTGGAACTACCGACAAATGTGTAGTTTCCACCTGATAACTCAGAAATGAATCATGCATTGCCCCTTTACCCTGTTCTATTTTGTAACGTTATTATTTAAGCTTTTTTCTTTTGCAATAAGAAATTATAAAAAATATAAAGTAAGAACCTATATTGCTTTATCAGCACAAAGGGGTCCTAAGTATTACTTGTTCAGAAGCAGTTGTGAAGAAATAAATATTTTATCTGTTGAAAAAAATGCAAAATTACTTCAGCCTTTTCTCATACGAAGTATAGATGATAATGGGTATGATGATAATGGGTATGATGATAATGGGTATGATGATAATGGGGATAGTGAAAATGGGGATAGTGAAAATGGGGATGATAAGGATGACATCACGTACGAGGATATTAAAGAGTATTTAAAAAAAAACAAAATAGATGATTATGAAACAGACGATGGAAAGAAAGAAATTATGAAAATAATTAATTATATACCTACTCTAAAAAATGAAAATGCCTTTTTTTCCAAATTTGGCTATGTGAATGGGGAAAAGAAATCCATGGAATATTATTTTAACGAAATGAAAAAATTAAAAGAAGAAAAGCAAAAGAAAAATTACAACATTTTAAATTTTATTCTGTCTTATTTTTTAAAAAAAGGACGAAATTTTAATGGATCTACTGCTATTAACAAATACAAAAACATACAGTCTTATTACTACTACATAAATACTCTAATAAATCATAGGGAAGCGGCGCTCACAGTTCCATACGGTAGGAACTTTATGCTTGAGGAGAGGTTTCTCCTTCGCGGATAGAAACGCACGTATATATCCACACTTGTATATACCCATGCACGTATATATCCACACTTGTATATACCCATGCATGTATATATCCACACTTGTATATATCCACACACGTATATACCCATGCACGTATATATCAACACACGTATATACCCTCGCACATATATACCTACACACGTATATACCCGCACATGTATGCACACCCTCCTTAGCCACCACAATTACACCATTTACCCAAATTTAACTTAAAAAAAAATCATTTTTCAGGGGAACTCTCAAGGAAGGACAATCTATTCTCGAACAAGGCGTTGTGCAAGTTCATATCGTTTTACTTAAAAAATGTTTATATTATAAAATATGTGTGCTTCGCCTGCTTGAGTGGAACACTAACATATGCAATGAAGACTATGATAAGGAGAATTAAACTCGAAAATTTATTTCTTTTAGAAAATCATATAAACTTAATATCCTATTTTAAAAATATGCATATATATAAGATAGGATTATTTTGTTTATTGATTAACTTCTTATGTATTAATAAATACAATCAGTATTTTTCAATAACAGAAGAATTTTTCTCTATATTATTTTCACATTACTTTTTTTATGAAGGTATAAATAATTTAAATAAGAGAAGCATAGAAGAATTTATGAGTAAATTTAACTATACTTTAGATGATATACTAATTTGCCTAAATGATATTTTTTCGCAATATTTAAATAAAGTAATATATATTGACGAAATGATGGATGATAATACTATTTCGAATATTAATAGTTTTCTATCCTTGTATCATACGCTATTCAGAAACAATATAGAAAATATAAAAAGCATTACTAATCTTATTCTAAATAAATATTATGCTTACTGTATAAATAAAGATAACTCAAATAAAGATGCACTTTCAAGATTGTACTACATTTTTTATATTATCAGTCTTAAGTTTAAGTATGACATTGTAGATGTGCACAAGTTGAACATCATTAGGGAGAATACGTACAGTATTCCATTCTTCTGTAGGAGCAACAAACTTTCTAGTTACGTTTTTCTCGATCGTATTTCGGAGCATCTGGGAGTAAGTCATTTGAGTGAAAAGTTGCACTTAACTGAGGAAGTGCATACTACAAACATGCACCTGTGTTTCATATGTGCACACGTGCATGTGCTTGAACGTGCGTTTTATATGTGTACATGCACAAAAAGCATGAGCATGGACAATACACGTTAATAACATCCCTGGTAATGTCTGCATCATCTTCAGTGCCAGCTAGTCGTCCAATTTTTTATTGATACAATAATTTGTTTCGTTACACCCTTTAGGTAAAGGAGAATGCAATTATTGATTGTCTTTTAGAAAGGATGAAAGGTGATTACAGGGATTATATAATTTCTGTACTTGACAGCAAGCGTTACTCAAACAATGTTTTTGAAGACGTTAATAAAATGAATTTTATAACTCTAGATACTCGTGTAATAGAAGAAGTCAACTTGTCAATTTTTGTCAAAATGGTCAAACGTATTATTGAAGAGGAACATTATGAGTCTGTGTATGTTCAACCGAATCAGACGGGGCAGAGAAAGGCAGTAGTTAGAGAAGATGAGAAAGAAAAAGGCAAACAAAAGGAGAGCTATCAAGAGAATTATGAAAACAGAGAAAGAGAGGGGGGGACGCACGACAAATATACACCTGAGCATAATGTACAAGATAAGGATAATTCAAATAATTTGATATATCCACAGAAGGACATCTATCTGAAGAATGGTGAAGAACCCGTTTTAACATACAAACATGATGCTAATAGAACTAATAATACTATGAAAGGTAATAGTGATAGTAGCGATGTCCAGAGGAAAGAGAGTAAGGAAGATGAAACGAACGGTGAGGGAGATGATCAGACAAACATTGATAAGGAAGATGAGATTTCATATGAGGGGGATAACGAAGCTGCCTATGAAGAGGAGGAGGATGTTGAAGCCATTGATAAGCAGGACGATTTTACATTCTTAGATACGGATGAAAACCTGTATAAAAACTTAGAAGAAAGTGTCGATTATATAGTAGAGGATAGTACGAAAAAATCCGTCGGTAAGGATAAAGTTGAGGGAGATCATCTAGAAAAGAAGAGGAAAGAACTAAGTGAAAAAGAACAATTATTAAAAAAGTTGAACGATATATATTTTTTAAGAAAATATTTCATTATTGACAAACATTTTACAGATAAATATTTAGAAAAGTATTTATATCAATATATGTATAAAGAATATAAGATATTCATTAATAATTTAATTTTCAAAAAGATGAAAAATAAAAATGACAATTTATTTTTTTTGAAAAGAGGTATAACTCTGTCAAATAGGGCTACTGAATATATTATAAAAAATATTATTATCAACTTTGTAATAAAGACAAAAGAAAATATTAATATTTTTTTAAAACTTGAAAATATAAATAAATGTTTAAAATTAGTTGTAAACCTAATAAATGTTTATAAAAAGGTAAAGAAGAAAAGGAAGTACCTCAAGGTCAGTCACAATATCTTCAATTTGGATTACTCATTTTCATGGAATAGGCATAGTGAAAATAACATGGCTAATACAGATGGATACGATCAAAATAATGGAGAACAATATTTCTACGAGAATGATGATGAAACGATGGAAACTATGGAAGCAGTGCAATTAGGTGGGCGAGGAAAACAGGGTAAACGACAGTCAGAAGATGATGATATGAGAAGTGGAGTTATGCAAAATGGAGGTATGCAAAGTGGAGGTATGCAAAGTGGAGGTATGCAAAGTGGAGGTATGCAAAGTGGAGGTATGCAAAGGGACGATATGCAAATAGACGATATGCAAAGTGGAGGTATGCAAAGGGACGATATGCAAATAGACGATATGCAAATGGACGACATACATGCCTATGATAATGGGAGGGAGTCTTTCATGCATGACGTGCAGGTCCCAGAAGAACAGTTAAAACACAACTTACACAAAGATGATTTTTCCGATGAAGTAGGAAATAAAGAAATTCTTTTATTAGAGGATCGGAAAAAGTTATATGAAGAATTCGTGTTAAAATACATGAAGAACGAGTCGGAAAGGAAAATGTTTAAAATTATTTTTAACGTAGATTACGATTATATAGACAAAGAAATTGAAGACAATATTATAAAAAGGTTTTTAGAAAAGGTTACTAGTCAAAATTTAAACGATTTAAAAAATATGGATGACAATTTAAAAATTATAGGTAATGAAAATTTATTTAATTATAAGAATTTTAATTTTAATGAATTTTTAGAAAAAGATAAATCACAGAGAAGTCATAAACAAGACAACTTGTATGTTGCCAATTACATAATAAAAAAACAGGATATCTTTGAATGCATTGATGATGAAACTTTTGAAGATATATGTAAAAAAATGTATATAAATAAACTACTAGTTTTAAAAGAGAATATATATAATAGTAGAAAAGATTTATATTTTTATGAAATTATTTTAAATATAAAAAATGCACAAGAAATACATGATTTGTATTTAATTGACGAATATGAAAAGATGATTAATGATATTATAAAAACAAATATTTTAAATAAAAATTATGGAAATATTAAAAATTTATATTTAAAAAAAATTATAAATTTTTTAAATATATCTGAAGAGCAAGCAGCAGATGTCGAACTCTGTTGTATATTTAAGCAGACTCATTCAATATTTAGTACAATTAAGGAAAACTTTTATATATACAAAAGTGATTCTCATTTTATTAATAATATTAATGAAATATTGCTTATATATAATAACTTTAATCTTATAAAAAAAGAGGGTGAAAAATATTATGTGAAGTTTTCCTTAATTGAACCAAACTACAATTTAGTACACAGAATAATAGAGAGATATGTCCTATACGTAATAGACATCATCAATGATGAAAACAGGTTAATCTATAAGGAGAACATTTTCAAATTAACGAGAATTCTAAACGTTGACCATAGCGTCATTAGTGATATATCCACTAAAATATACGAGGTAACAGTTCGTTTGTTCATTTGTTCGTTTGTTAGTTTATTTTTTGAAATATGCGCTCGTGCAAGGGTATGTACTTAAGTACATACATAAATGCATATATATTTACATGTATACGTGCATACTTACGTACATGCACACACAAATATCAACATAAACATAAACTTATTAACGTATTAATATTTTTTCCCCTTCCCGCTTTTCCCCCACCACAGAAATACATCAAAAGTCAAGACCTAAATGCTATCAACAACATGGACTCCTTTTTCACATTTTTATTTAACATGAATTCAAAGGAACAAAACAAAATAGTTTTAAACCATCTAAAAAAAAAACTGGAATATTACATGACGTCTAGTGATAGTTGCCAGGAAAAATTGAAAAATTCGTACGATTTGTTAACCTTCATAAACAACAATTTGAAACTGAAGAAAAATATATTTGATTTATCCTCACTGAGTACTGAGATGATATATGAGTTTTTAACCTTCTGCATCGATGACTATCTGCATAGGAAAAAGACGGAATCGTTTATCGTATCACAAAGTAGGAAATAGACCTTTTTCCATATACTCATTTATACACACAATTGCATATATGCGTGCATATATGCGTGCATATATACGTTCATGTATACGTGCATGTATATACCCACCTCTGCGTGTATATGCATGGTTATCTTTCAAAATGATAAACACTCTCCCCTTTTATAGACGATTACATAAACAACTTGAACAAATTTTTAAGCAAAATTAAGACGTTCATAAAAGGACAAGAGGAAAGTTTTCACCTGACGAACATTCTAAACACTTTGTAAGAGCTTATATACGTGGAATGTTTTTAGAGGAGAATAGTACCCTATGAGCAATTTGATTCTAGTATTTACACATATGTACCTGTGCTTGTGTTTGTACATATATACGTGTGTTTGTGTTTGTACATATGTACCTGTGCTTGTGTTTGTACATATATACCTGTGCTTGTGTTTGTACATATATACGTGTGTTTGTGTTTGTACATATATACGTGTGTTTGTGTTTGTACATATATACGTGTGTTTGTGTTTGTACATATATACGTGTGTACACATTTTGATAGGAAAAGGGACACCATCAAAAAGGCTATAGATTTTTTGGATAAATTCAAATATGACGTAATTGCTTAAAACGGGCTAAAAAGCATAAAAGAAAACGAGCTTAACAAAATTAATACGGATATGTGCATAATTATATTATTATATGTGTAATATTTTTCCTTTTTTTATCCTTTCCTCCTTTGTGTGACAGATGTGCATAGAAGAAATATACAACTTAATCAAATTGCAGATGGTTAATAGCAATATTAATTTTGCAGACGTAGATATTGAAAAAAGGAAGAAATTGGTATAGATGATTTTTTTTTTTTTTTTTTTTTTCTTTTTGTTACATATGCATACCTATGTGTACAAAATGTGTATATTTGTGAATGCGTATATGTAGCTCAAAACACTTTTTGTTCTTTTTTTTTTTTTATGCCTAGGTTAATATATTTTCCTACCAAAATATTAGCGATGAGAAGAAATTCCTCTTCTTGGATATTTTAAATAAGTATACACACAAATGCGTATAGCATCAATCCATATGAAGAGGAATCATTCGTCCATACAGCGTTTTATATGTATATAATATATTTTTTTTTTTTTTTTAGGACCTTATTATGATTATACTCCCAAATTTTCCAGGCACAGTTGAGAAAACTTTTTAAACGTTTTTTGAACACCTATGTTTACTTTTAGCTGAGAAAAACGTAGTTAGGATAGGATAAGCGATACATAATGTTGTGATACAAACAAGGGCTAGGAGTAGTGCACAGATACATGTTTCCTTTTTGTATATATTTTTTTTTTTAGATATATTAGCATACTTTTTTAACGTGTTATTATATAATTATGTTTTTTTCTTTTCTTTTTATGAAGCTTTCACATTACTATATGGATGGAAAAATAGATTTTAAAATGTGTGCAGACGCTTACGCATTCGATTAGTTCGCTAGTTAATGAGGAAGGGGTTTTATTCCCATACACAACACAATCAAACAGCTGTGTTTTTTATTATTATTGTTCATGTTTAGGTTTAAGTTTTATTATTTTTTTATGCTTTTCACTTATTCGACTTTTCTAAATTTTTCGTTTTTTTCTAAATTTTTCTTTTTTTTTTTAATTTGTTCGACTTTTTTTAATTTTTTCGATTTTTTTTAATTTTTTCAATTTTTTTTAATTTTTTCGATTTTTTTTAATTTTTTCGATTTTTCATTTTTTATGCTTATTTAATTTTTATTTTATTTTTCTCAATTATGCTCTTTTTTTCTGCATTTTCTTTGTGAGTTTTTTTTTTTTTTTTTTTTTTTTTTTGATTTCACTTATCATTGTTAAAAAAAAAAAAAAAAAAAAGCTATAAATGACTAAAAAGGCTTAAGGCGTACACGCATTCAAAGACTCAGTTTGTCTGCTCCTGTAGCTGTGTGCTCAGGTCAGCGTCCACTAAATACTTAATCTTACCCAATATATCGTTATTGTATATATTTTCATATTTATTGTAAAAGTTTGCTGTTGTGTCGTACAGAATTTTAAGGGCGTTAATATCGTCAAAAAATCCCTTTCTATAATCTTCATTACTGTAGTCTGAGCAGTCGTCATAATCGTAGTAAGCATCATCATCATCATCATCGTCATCTTGGTCATCCTCCTCTTCGTTAAGATGCCTTTCTATTTGTTTGTTAAAATTCTTCGCACTGCTGTTATTGTCATTATAAAGACCTTTCTTACCATCACAATTATCATTATTCTCCACGATGTTGTCATTATTCACGTTGTTTTTATTGTACGTGTTCATGTGTTCGCTTTCCCTCGAAACGCTGTCTAAGTTTTCAAGGGAAACATTGTTCTTTAGTTTAATTCCTAAGTCATTTTTCTTTTCCAGAGCTTCTATAGTTTTAATTAGCTTAAAAGCCTTTTCGTTAGTGGCATCCTCATTTTCATCAATGTCTACCTCACTATTTTCATCAGCTGATGCAGTTTCTGAATCAAATGATTTTTCAGTTGATTCTTTTGAATTTTTATTTTCATAATATACATTTGCTACATTAACTAAATTCAAAATAAAAGAGTTAACTTCATTTATGTGTCTACTAATGGAGGTGTTATGTATGTTATCTAGGATTGTACTCATAGCTAGTATATACAATTTCCTCGTACTGTTAATTTTTACATCGGTTAAATTAGACAAAAATAATAAAATATAATTAGTTTTATTCATATTATTGAAAAAAAGAAAAAATTTCTCTACATCGTATATAATAATAGAATAAAATAATTTTTTAATATATTCAATACTTGTTTTACTTAATATGTCTTCGTCAAATTCACTACATACACTGTTGTCATCAACATCATTATTTTCCATGGATTCTTTTTTCAACTGATTCTTCATGGTATATATTTCATCATGTTTAAAAAGTTTCATAGAAAATGCAGTTAACACAGGAATGATAAGTTCATCAACTCCTCTTATCTTAACAGTTGCTTCAAATAGGATAAAAAATAATTTACAACTACTTTTGACAATTTTAGAATGTAATGCAAATATACCTAATCTATATATCATATGTATATATTTCATATAGTACCTTTCACTATACATGTTAATAAAATATTCAGTCGCTTTAGAAATAATATTGTCAAACACTCCTATAGAAAAGGATAAATCAAATATAAAATCATAAAAATATGCATCTGTATTTTTATCTGTAACAATCAATTCGGTACTTAGTATTAACTGTGGATTGCTTCTAATCATGTTCAGTTCTTGTATTTTTAAATTTTCATCTGTGTTAAAATAAAATATATCATATAATTTTTCAAATCGCATATACACTTGTTCATCTATATCTAGGTAGAATGTTATGTTAGTTAAGAGGGACAAGGCTTCCTCTAAATAATCGATAGAGGGCGATTTGAACGTTTCGTCTACTACTACATATAAATAGGATATGGTATTTTTGTATATCTGTTCCTTATTTCCTTCATCCACGGAATCGAGAAGACTTAATATAGCTGTTAATATTGACAAAATAACTGAATTGATATCTAAGTCATCATTTTCATTTTTCTTCTTTTCATTCTTGCTATTGTCATTATTTGATCCATACTTTTGTTTTATTAACGAATTTTCACTCATCATGTTGTATGGACTAGTTGTTCCGTTATATCGTATATTAGATTCTAATGAATTGTTTTGATTTTCCTCTATATCTTTCTTATTAACTAAAAATACAAAACTAGTACACAAGGCTATTACCACATCGTTTACATACGGAGTAATATGATCCTTAAAATTGTATGCTAAGTTATCTAATGTCATAACGATATATTCGCACTTGACTTCCTTGATAACATTTAATAAGCGTTCAATTAATATAGGTATTGTTTTAATAATTGCATTTTTCAAATAGTCATTTTTAATTTTAAAGAATTTTTTAATATAAGACGCACTTGTTACTCGTATGAACAAACTCGAGCTGCTCATATGATTTAACACTATTTCGTAGTTATGTATCAATCCATTGATATCATTAAAATGTTGTACCTTTTTTATAAAACAGCAATATGTTACAATAGATTGATAACAGAGTAAATAATTGGGACTATTTAAATCATTTTCAACAAAAGTTTTTAAAAAATGTTCAATGTTCATATTTCTTTTTTTATCACATAACCTACTATATAAGCATTCCAGTATTTTTAATGCTCCATATTTATATTTACAAAAATCGTTATGTAGTAGATGTTCTAACATATCACTGCTTGGCTCGGCATGCATAGCAGTAATGTCATTAGTACTACTGTTCGTGCTATATATAATATTATAATTTTGATTATACGTAGTTATAATATTTTCACATAAGAGGAAAAGATCTGATATATGTTTTACTCCTCTATATCTTGTTAAATCTTTTATAAACGATGTAGCACTTACTTTTTTATCTTCTACAACGTAAGTGTTAAATATATTCATTGTGTAATCGTATTCATCATAAAGCAATTTTTCAATATCTTCGTCATTATAACATAGTAGTGGAAATATTATGTTTCTTACTAAAAAGTCGAAATTGTTTTTTATATAATTTTTATATATCATTGCATTTTCTACTCCATATGATAAGCCTTGTAATATATAGACTAAACATTCATCTGTTAATGTTTTTTTATTCTTATGATACCTTTGAAGTATGATAATAAAATCTTCAAAGAAGGGGCATAACCATTTATTTAAAAAGTTATCACAAAACTTTTCCGTAATGGCACTGTTAAATTTGTTGTAATTTGTATTTACATATCTTGAAAAAAGTCGAGTTATTATATCAAGAACATTTCGTTTGCATTTAAACTGCGGTAATTTCTTCATATAATTTTCATCATCCACATAATTTGTAAGGACTATTTCATTTTTTAAAATAAAATCAAATAAACTAAAATAGTTATCCATATATTCTAATATAATAACTTCTTTAATTAAAAAACTATCATTTACATAATAATATATTTTACAAATAATACTTAATATTTCACTGACATCATTATTATTTATGTCAAGTGAACTTAAATCACATAAGCAATTTATTATAGGATAAAAATATTTATTTAAAATTTCTGTATATAACTCATTATTTTCTTTTTTTTTAATTTTTAACTTTTTAAAAATTAATTTCAAACAATATAAACTTACATATAATTTTCTCATATCTTTTCGTTGATTTATATCGTTTAATATATGGTCTAGTATAGGAAATATTTCAGAAAAATAATTATGAATTAATATTTTCATTATCTCAAACAACTGCGTGTATAATTGTTTATCTTTCATTTCTAGGTATAACAAACTTTCATATATGTCTTTAGTTAGAGTGCATATATCTTCTTTCTTAAGTGCATCATAATTATTTTTAATACTATTTTTTAAAAAAATGGAAGCTGATACTCTAATATTATCATCTATTATATTAATACTTTTAACAATATTTAGAATTACATGTATATATCCATCTACTTTGGTAACTTGCTTTAAATATTCTTCGCATGCCGTCCTTTTTTCTTTTGACGCACTTATTGATCCTTCCAACATCTCACACAACTTTTCTGTACTCAGAATATTGTTCATTGTGCTAAGTTTTCTTGCGTGTTCAGATGAAAATAATATATACGAAGAAAATTTTAACCTTTGGGTTACAGGGGTACAAGTTCTATGGGGTGTGTACAGACGCCGTCTGGGTTTCCTTTATGTTTATGTGAGTGCTATGTGTAAGTTCTATGCGTACGCAAATAATGTGCATATGTATGGATGGATGTACGTATGTATGTATATATATATATTTATGTGTGCACAAAATATACGGTATGCACTTATTTTCGTACGTTGCGCCCAAGTAATGTAGCAAAAATTCGAGCGTTCTTTTATTTTCTCTTGATCGTATTAAACTCTGATGAACAATTTAATTTGTGTCGCACTTTTTAAGAAGAAAATATGTGCATACATAAATATCTTTAATAGAAAGAAAAATTTTGAAAAGAGATAAATGCATATTACTATATGAAATGGGAGTAGGGAAATGTATGGCAAAATAAAGGGCTAGTTTCGTAAAAGAAAGCCAACATGCACGTATATTAATAAGCAATAATAATAGTGTTTCACGCGAATACATAAACATACATGTGTATGTGTGTATATGGATTTATGTATGGGTTTGTGTATGCATATGGGCGTGTGTATGTATGTATGTACTATGAAGGGATGGTTCATAAATAAGCGCAAATGAATATATTTTTCTTTTTCATTTAATGAACCCTAAGGTTGGTTGAAAAAAAGAAGAAAAAAAAAATGTTATATGCAATGTGTAATAAACGTTATAGGTAATATGGAAAAAGTTCAATGTTTTTTATACGTTCTTTTGGTATGCATAATTTTTCACTTCCTTTCTACGTATATTTTTGTTCATACATGATCACAAATCTTCCTTTATTCTATTTATATAATTTAAAATATACGCCTTGAATATTTTACGAAATATGGAACTGGTTCATTTTACCCATTTTTTTTTTTTTGTACTCTTACATTGTTCTCATTCAAATAAAAAAGGTAAAATTTACTACTTTCCTTTATTTTGTTATATCTTGTTTTATTTTACTGTATTTTGCTATATTTTGCTACAATTTGCTATAATTTGCTATATTTTACTGTATTTTGCTATATTTTGCTATATTTTACTGTATTTTGTTATATTTTGCTATATTTTGCTATATTTTACTATATTTTGCTATATTTTGCTATATTTTACTATATTTTACTATATTTTGCTATATTTGCTATATTTTGCTATATTTTGCTATAATTTGCTATATTTTGCTTTATTTTGCTATAATTTGCTATATTTTGCTATAATTTGCTATATTTTGCTATATTTTGCTTTATTTTATTTTTGTTTACCTTTTTGGCTTATTTATACATACATAAAATAAGTATAAGTACATAAACACTAAGATGAACATACGTACGTACACAAGTAAACACTTATATATACGTATAAATGTACATATTACTCATACATGTATGTCATATATATTTTACATGTGAACAACTGTAGTAGAACATATTTAGTTCTTATATGTAAAATCAAAAATACATTGCAAAAAAAAAAAAAAATTAGAAGATGAGGAAAATGCCAAGCACATAAATGGTGAAAGAGTAGTGAATATATACATAAGAAAACCCTGTGATACGTATGATGTAAAACTTAAAAAGTAAAACGTAAAATGTAAAGCGTAAAGTGGTAAAAATTGAAGTGTTTTATTTAATTCTTTTCATTGAATTCAGTTTGTACATATACATATACGTAAATAATTTTTATATATATATTTTTTTTTTATTTGTAGTTCAGTGCTTTCTTTTTTATGTACATGCATTTCTTAGTGCTTATAAAAAAAAAAAATTTTTCCACGTGTAGATATCCTAATATGCGTATATTTAATTTTTAGCGTTCTCTATGGAAAAATCGAAATACGCATAAATAATATAACACATCCATATTTCATCCTTTTTTTTTTTCTTTTTTTTTTTTTTTAATTTCATTGAGAGAAAATGGAACTCTGTATTAGTGCATTGTATTGTATTATATTGTATCATACTCTATTATATTTATATTCCCATTTACACCCTTGAAAATTAAGAAAAAAGTTGAATATACACGAGAAAATTATTTAAAGTGAACTATATATGCATATATACACATGTAATAAGTACATATTAATGTTCAAATGTATGACAAGCCTTTTTAATTAATTTTTTTCTCATCCATTCATTCATTTACTCCTTAATTTATTTAACTTGTTATTTGGTAATTTTTTCCCAAATTTATTCCTCAATTTATTGTGTACTCTATTCTGCTATTCGTTCTTCTATGCATCCTTCTATTCATTCTTCTATGCATCCTTCTATTCATTCTTCTATTCATTCTTCTATTCATTCATCTATCCATTCTTCTATTCATTCTTCAGTTCATTCTTCAGTTTATTCATCCATTCTTTTATTCTCTTTTATTATTATTTTTTTTTTTTTTGCCTCAAAATGAACAAGTTCTTCAATACTTTAAATTCGTCCCTTTTTCAAAATTTCAAGCTGAAAAGCTCATTTTTGAGTACAGGATGTTTTGTAGGAAACAGAAATTTTTTAACAAGGGGTGGAAGTACCTCCTTTTGTAGTGACCTAAACAGAATTAATAACTTTTTTAGGTACTATCATACCTCACCTTTTATAAGTAAAACAATTAACCATTCAAATTGCAGCGCTCTTCTTCAAGTAATTTTTTTTTAAAATATATATAAAATGAAACAACAACAAAAAAAAAAAAAAAATCAATGAAAAAAATTATAAATTTTTTTTTTTTTTTGTCATATGATATATTTATATATATATATATATATACACACATAATATGTCTATGTAAATAACCGCGAAATGTTACTTCATGCGGGATATAAATTTAAAATTTTTTTTTTTTTTTTGGAGGGGTGAGGAAGTAATTATGCACCATTTTGTGTTCTTCTCAATGTTTATGCATGTGTGTTAATTAGTGTGCTATTGCATTTGTGTTATTGCAATTTTTTGAGTCAGTTTACTTGTACATATTATCATGAGTGTTCATATATATATATATATATATAAATATATTTACATATTTATTGACGTGTATGTATTGGTTCATGTGTATGCCTTTCCCATGCGTTTGTATGAAAATGTTTGTATGAACTTCTTTACATTTTTTTTCTCTTTTAAGAAAGAAGACAACAGTTGTATTAACCACAAATCAGGCGTTAGACATGACAGCGGGATAGCAAGTTTATCAGCAGCAATTGCGCTAATGTCAGTAGGAGGGGTAAGGAAGAACAAATAAGAAAAAAGGAATAGCATAATGAATATAACAAATAAAGAAGAAAAGGAAGAATAAATACGAATTAAATACAAATGAAACACAAGTTAAATGTTACATATTATGTACGAAATCTTTTTAAAATATGAAAATAATGAACTACTTTCAAAAAATGTTTTTTCAGGTTGCTCAAGGTATAGGAAATTTATTTTCTGCTTTGGTGCTAGGTACTAGTAGGAACCCATCAATAAAGGACGAACTATTTACTTACACCTTAATTGGAATGGGATTTTTAGAGTTTTTGGGTAAATTTCTTTCGCTGTTTTTTTTTTTGGATTAAATTTTACATTTAGAGCACCATGATTTTATCAGTTTTGCGTCACCCGTGTACTTGTTTTTTCATATTTTTGTTTTATTATTTTATTTTTTTTCCCCTTTTTTTTCTCTGAATAGGTATTATTTGTGTCCTAATGAGCGCTGTTTTATTATATTCATAAAATAGAAAAACTTTTGGAATTTCTTAGCAAAAAAAAAAAAAAAAAAATACCTCCATATATACTTATGCCGAGAGTTAGACAACACCTTCTCACGCTTTTATAATTAACAAAATGTATAAAATTTCTTAATTAAATATCTGGTATATATATGCATACATATAACATGAGACCATCTTTATAAACAAAATTTAGATTTTTTTTATTTTTATAATTCACCCTTTTATCATGAATTTATGAAAAATTATATTTATTACATTGTTAAATGTAAATAATGCGTTCCTCTTTTTTTTTTTTTTTTTTTTATGTATAAAAAAAAAAAAAAAGAAATAAACGAGATAATAGCAAAATAACTTAAGACACTAGGAAGGTGTGTGTATATAATAAAACAATTCTTTAAAACTATTTTTTATAAAGAAATACGTTTATTCTTACGTTGTCAATAGAACCACGGGGAGGGGAAAAAAACTACTGGCGATTACAAGTGTTATTCATAAGCAACATGGTAAAAAGGGAAGAAAAGGATAAGAAATATTTTTCTCATCTATCTTCCATCTCTATCGCATTTTCTATTTCCACGTCTATTTCAATTTCTATTTCTATTTTCTATTTTTTTTTTTTTCTCGTTCTTATTTTTGAATGTATGTACAATATGTGGGGAAAAAAAAAAAAAAAAAAAAAAAAAGACGATACGGATAATTAACAAATAAAGTAACGTAAGGGGATAATAACACGTTTTATTGACTTAACGAATGAAGAATATCATATTTTGTATGACTAATAGGTGAACTGAGAACTGCACTTTTTTTAACTTACTCTATGTATGTACGTATATATCTATATCTACGCATACATTTATAAATGTATATAAATACATATATACGAGAAATGCAATTCATTTTGCTAGTCGAACTTAAGATATATAGCCCATGATTTCTTATTCAAACATAATAAAATAAGTTGGTTTTGTAAAATAATTTTTTTTTTTTTTTTTTTTAAGTTTCTTCTCAATAATGAACAGTTGTCTATTTTTGTTTTTTTCCCTTTTTTTCATTTGTCGTTATGCAACTAGGGATGCAAGTTTTTGCAAATTTAATGTAGAGCCCATTTTTAAAATGATAAAAACATAAAAAGCAAAAAAAAAAAAAAGAAAAAAAGATAGGATAAAAAGAAAAATAGAATTATAAACATAAACATAAAAGAATCATTATAAATAAAATCTTCTTTTATTACATATCATCAATTTTGAACAGAAAAATTTAATTAAAGAAAGACACAATGATTTCAGATTTAAACATAACACAAAACCGTTACTTTGGTAAACTTATAAATTTTTAGGTGATATTCGAATACTCTTATGTATGCGTGCATATTTGCTTTATTACAAAGATGATAATATAACATTGGCATCATTGCTGCTTTTCTTTTTTTTTTTTTTTTTTGCAAGGAGTAAACAACTTGAAGAATCTGCAAAAGAAGAGGCGAATTTTGTTATTTAATTATTTTATTCATACGTTCTTTTTACGCTAATAATAAATGATATATATGCAAATTTACTATCTTTTTTTTTTTTTTTTTTTTTTTTTTTTAATTATTCGAATTATATTCCCTTTATTAAGAGACACCATCACGTCATATATATATTATTTAATTTATACAGATAAAAGCTAACTCCGACTGTGTTGTAGCGGCTAAGCAAATAAACACAAACTATTTTGACTTTTTGAATGGTGAAGAGATAGAATCAGCAGTAAATTCATGGTATGAAGGCATTAATAATTATGACTTTGAGTTAGGTAATAAAATAGAAATTACAAGGAAAAAACTAAAAAAAAAAGGAACTGAAATTTTTAGTTAAAAAAATGGTAGACATAATATGCCTTCAAGTTACTTTAACAAATGGAGGCATGGTGCTAGTGAAGTTCTTAACTTTTTAATATATTTAAAAAAAAAACTGATGGAGATGCTTATATAAAAAGAAATGTATATGCTTTTCTTTTTTATTGCCATTTCGCAATTAAAGTATATTAATACGTTTGAAACAAATGGCACCTCAAAAATGAGCCACTGGTGAAGTTGTTCCGCAGAGGATGATCTAAGCATATATATATATATATATATATATATATATACGCACATACATACAATCACATACAATGAGATAGACGTGTGCATATAAATATGTGTGCAAATACACATTTAAATGTTACTTTTCCATATTAGGTCCTATTAAAAAGGGGGAAAATGTTTTTGAATTTACCAAGGTTGTATGGAAAGGAGCAGAGGTATTAAAGAACATGCAAATGTACTAACGTGCACATGCACACACTTGCTTATATACAGGCGCGCATATACATAAATAAAAAGCGAACAAGGAAAATATTTGCACAATATTAACGAGAAAATAATAAGTTACATCAATTTCTTTCCATATACATTAACCCCCTCTGCAGCATATCGGTTGCGCCACTGCTTGCTGTAAATATAGGGGAATCTTAATTTGCAAATATGATAATAACGTTAACAAGCCAGGTAAAAAAAAAAAAAAAATATTATAAACATATATATGAATTTTACATTATATACAAATAATTTTCCATTTCATAATTGATGATCTACCTAATAGCTTAAAATGTACAAAATATATGCCGCAAACTATTTATAATTTAATTTTTTTTTTATATTATTTTATTTTTTTTTTTTTGTTACTGCTGTTGCTCACTTTTTTATACAACATTCACGCAGGTTATTTTGCGGATAACGTAGGAATGATTGATGTACGAAAATTCAAGCACAAAAAAAAAAAAAAAAAACTCATCTTACATTTTTTATAATTAATTATTCTTTTTTGCTTTTATTTAAAAAAAAAAAAAAAAGGCAACAAAAAGGTTACCTTGTTATCTGCACTGCAAATTATTATATATACATACATATATGTATGTATGTATATATAATATATATAAATGTATGTATTATATATATGTATGTATTATATATGTATGTATTATATATGTATGTATTATATATGTATGTGTTATATATGTATGTGTTATATATGTATGTGTTATATATGTATGTGTTATATATGTATGTGTTATATATGTATGTGTTATATATGTATGTGTTATATATGTATGTGTTATATATGCATGTGTTATATATGCATGTGTTATATATGCATGTACATCTTTTTTTTTTTTCCTGCCACCACCCTGTAGTCAGTGTTCGTTTGGAATGACTCATGGATTGAAAAATAGTAAGAGGGCAATCCACCAATTCGGAACAATAAGATTAGTATATATACGTATACATATAATACATACATATGTGTAAAAATATATACATATTATAAATTACTACACATATGTAATGAAAAATCAAAACAGGAGAAAACAAATAAACATTCAAAAATTTTAGTAAGTATGAAAAACGTATTTACTGTTTATGTTAAAAAAAAAAAAAAAAAATCAGCATTGCCTAACCCCCCTTGACTCTCATATATTTTTTTTTAATTATCTCCTCAGAGTATATAAAAATAGGAAAATTTAATTATTTCCCGCTTGGCTTTTTTCATTTTTTGTTTGTTTTGTTTTTAATTATTACTAATTTTATACAAATGCATAATGTATTAATCATCTTAATTTTTGTTATTTTAAAAATATAATATTTTTACAACCTCTTTTTTTTATGGATTATATTAGTATATATCTCTAACATATAAATATATATAATAATTATACATGATGACAGGATTGTAAATCCCGTTTAAAAATAAGAGAAAAAAGGAATATATGAAAAATAAAAAAATACATCAATAAAACTTTTCTGCTACTTGCGTTTTGTACTTCAAAATAAAACAAATTAAATAAGTATGCAAAATATATAAAATACATAATATTTTCTATTTAAGGCAAACAATACTATATATAGCACCCGATATATCCTGATGATTTTTACTTTAGTGGAATAGGCATTATATTATATAGATATAAGTTATTTTCTTAACCAGAAATAAAAAAAACAATCGATATGTACATAAATAAATAAATGTACCGCTAAATATTTGTATATAACACATATGAATATATAAACTTGTACTAATATGCGAAAAAGTATGTTCACAGTAATTGTTTATTCCCTGAATATAAATAAAAAAGATTTATCTTTTAAAAAAAAAAAAAAAAATTTAAGAAAAAAATATAGTACTTTACGAAATGTTTAATTTTTAAAGAAGTTTAAGTTTTAAAATCTGTCAGTTCATTTGACAAAGAGCGCTGAAGCTATAAAATTTAAGTGTATACTATTATACATATATTTATATAATATATATATGTACTTATTATATTGCAGCTTGATCTCTTTTTGCTTAAAAATTTACAGTATAATTACTTTTTCTCTTTAAAAATTTTTTTTATTAACATTTTGTAAAAACCATGGGTTGCATTCAAAATGTTCACCCGAAGAAGTACGGCCAAGGATCAAGGCAATGGTAAGAAAATATATACATAAATATGTGTATAAGCATATATATATATATATATAAATATATGTATTTACATGCACATACTTTTTTGCTTGTATATGTATGTATGTACAAGCGAAAAAAGAAATAATTAAGTACCATAATGAAAAGAGGGCACATGGGGAAAATGAAAATTATTAAAATGTGAATGGCTCATTTGTCAGAAAGTCGGTTTAAAAAGTTTGTATATACATAATATATGTACCTTCATACGTTCATACGTTTACATATTCGAAGCGGCATTTACTCCGTATTGCTGCATACCAGCTACATATAGAGAATTGAATTGTTGAATACTTTGCTAAAAAAAAAAAGAGATAATACAGTAGTGAAAACAGTGTTTATGCTTATAAAGTTTCTAACAATTATATGTTCATTAAAATGTTTAGAGAGTGGATCTCTTTAGAATATGTTTTGTTTACATTTACACATTTTATATCATGTATTGCTATATATATACATACCAATATACGTACATACATTTGCGCATAATATTTTCTCTATTTTTAGTCGAGTGTGCTCCAATAGGCATGCAATAATAAGAAAGTATAACATCAACATATGCAGACAGTGTTTTCGAGAAAGAGCTGATATAATTGGTTTCAAGAAGGTAGGTGTTTTTATGCCTTTTTCGTATTTTTACGATAACCTGTTGCACCACCCCGTGTTCATGTACATATATACATGTACACATACATATATATATACGTATATGAGTTACATGCTATCTTGATTGTGTTATTCACGTGCGATGTTTACTCTTTCCTTTTACAGTATAGATAGAAGGACAATTAAGCACAATTTAATACAAAAATCCCCCCACTTTATTCCATTGGTTCAATCTTTTTTTTGCAATATTTGCGAATAATTTCCTTAGCTGAAGTTGGCGATCAATATTTCCATTTATGTTCATATGTATTATGCTTTTATTAAAAGATGAGATGAAAATGAACATTTTTTCCAAATATATATGAAAAAAAAAAAATATATATATATATAAACCAATGAACTATTTAACCACTGAACGATTGAGAACATTTCTTGAAATTATTTTTTTTTTTCATTTTTAAGTGGAAATTTTTTTTAAAAACTCTGAGTTGCATTTTGATAAACTGCAGCTGTGGTTGTGATTGCATTTGCAATTGTTCTATGTAGTTTTGTTGTAACGCATTATATTTCTGTTGCTACGATTATTGCATTTTATTGTATTTTTTCCTTAACATGTATTATGCCAACTTTTACAGAAAGATTTTAACAAAATTTTATAGAATATTTTTGACATTAAAAAAAAAAGAAAAGAATGAGAAAAGAAAAAGAACAATCAAATGAAGGGAGAATAAAAAAAAAAAAAAAAAAAAAATTAAAACTGATAGTAAAAATGCAAAATTCAGAAATTTTACCGTATATGGAGTTCTCTCCCCCTTTTCCTATCCCTTAATTTATATCCATTTGGATTAAACAACAGAGAAATGTTGTTTCTCTGTTTTAAGCAAATGTTATTAAAAAAAAAAAAAAAGGAAAAAAATAAGTTCGTGTGTTAATATGCATATGGTGTTGTCACTTAGGCCCATTCGTAAAATAGGTTTAATTTATTTTAACTGGAATTTTTTCTCAGTGAACATATTTAAAGAAAGTATTTGCTGAATATATTTCTGAGGCTGCTACTTTATGTCAGCTCACAATATTAATAAGGATATATGTTGACTTTTGTCCCTTTAATTTAGCTATGCGTTCTATATAGAGGGGTAAAGGTTTTTTCAAAATGTTTTTAGGCGTTATATTGTTCTGTAATTATAATATTTGCTTTCCAAAATGGGAAGTACATTTGAGTATCTTTATGTATATATATATGTACATATACTTCTACACATACGAATTTTTATGCCTTTAAAAATATCATGATATTAAAAAGTAAATGATATGGACCTATATTACGTAAAAAAACATATACGTCCCTTTTTTTTTTTTTTTTCTTTTTCTGCTCATTTTAGTGGCAGATTGCAATTACTAAATTTCCCCCTTCTAGCATTGAAAACAATGAGAAATAAAAAATGATAATAAAAAAAAAAAAATAATAAAATAAAATGATAAAGAATTCATATTTTCGAAGCCTAGTTAATGAAGAAAAATATTCATTTTGTAACATGTTCAGGTACAGGTTTTTTGGTAGTAGGGCTAAAATAAATGTTAAAAGAGGAAGGAGAACACCAGTAAGTGAAGAAATAGAAATAGGAAATAATAAGAACGGATTGACCAGTGATGGTAAATTAGTAGGATACAATAATACTAATGAAGGAGACCATAATAAGGACGAATGGGAAGAAGAAAATTTGAGTGGAGCAAATTTGAACAAGAGGAATTTGAAGATAAGTATGAATACTACCAACAGGAGCGGTACCACCATGAGTAGTACCAAAATCAGTACCAACGTAAGTGAAGAGCTGAGAAAATGTAGCTTCCTTGATTTTAATTTCAAAACAGACATATATTTAAAATTGAATGAATTAAAAATATTTAATCCAACGCAAATTCAGCAAAACGTAATACCTGTATTGCTACATGGAAAAGAAAAACCTAGAATAGAGAGCAATGAAATTAGGATGTGCGAAGGAACAAATTTGTACAATGCAATACTAAGAAGTAGAATGCAGATTAATACATATTTAAAAATGAATTTAAATATGAAGAGCAATTTTTATGATATGGATAAGTACAAACAGATTGATAGTTATTATAAAAATGAAAAGAAGAGTAACAAAAGTACAGAAAAGACGAACGAATCAAATAATGAAATGAAATGTATTTCGAATGAACAAAAATGCTTCAACGATGTGTATGTAATTATCAGTCCTGATAATACTGGAAAAACATTAAGTTATTTTCTTCCCATATTAGACAATTTTTACACAAATAATCAAAAAATTATGCAAAATTTGTCAAACTTTTACCATTTTTTAAATAAATATAATTATAAAAAGTTTCAAAATAAATTATTTCGTAAAAAAGAAAAATTAAAATGTCTTAAAAATAAAGATAATTTGTTTTTTAATATATCATATGAAAAGTATAAAATACGTAATCGCTATTTATATATTAGAAAATACAACAATTATACTACAAATAGTAGTTATATTAAAAATAAAAAAAATAACAAACTTAATTGCTTAAAACATAAGAAAAATGTGTTTTTCCCCTATGCAATAATTTTGACAAATACAAGGGAAGCAGCTTGTGAACTTTTTTCATTTTTAAAAAATTTTGATATAAACATCGAGTTGTTAACTGGAGGTTATTTGAATAAAAAAAAGTCCATAAAGAAATATCATGTAGAATCTTTTTCAGGATATAAAAATGAAAATGTAAATTATAACTCGGACGAAACATATAACTATCGCAATGCTACAGCTGAATTTTTAAATAGAAACGATTTTTTTAAAAATAAAAAAAAAAATAAAAATAAAGATAGTAATATAATAAATTACAATGTTGATATTTTAATAGGAACACCGGATAAAATTTTTGAGAAAGTAGACAATTGCAAAAATAAACATTTATATAATTTTAAATTTTTAAAATATTTGATTGTTGAAGAATCTGAAACATTATGCAATGTTTTTAATGAAAAAAAGTTGCAACTAATTTTTAACCACGTAAAAAATTATACTAATATGTATTATTTTCGAAGTACTATAACAAATGACGATACGCTCAATGAATCATCTCAACTTTCCAGTGAAAAAAAAGCGACAGACTTAGAAAACGAATGTGAAAAGAGTAGGCGCAAGGGGGGAATTACAAGTGGCATAAAGGAACAGACGTATTATAGTGGAGTTTGGAAGGGAAGTAAAAAGAATTTTACTGACGATGAAGCAGAAGAAATGCAAAAAGAGAAAAGCGGGGGCATGGACCAAAGAACAGGAAGAACGACAAACAATTATGAGGGATGCGGACAGGATGTAGACGGCAGTATGTACAAAAAAGAAGGAAGGATCGATGGTGGTGCTGATAAATATTATGGAAGAATAAGCAAAGAAGAAGTTGCGTATGGGTATGATTACAAGGGGGAAGAGCCTGAGAATAGCAACTATGACGAAAAAATAAGTGTGTCCAAAGTAAACGAAGAAGCAGCAAGCTTGTCCAAAAAAAACGACGAAGCAGCAAACTTGTCCAAAAAAAACGACGAAGCAGCAAACTTGTCCAAAAAAAACGACGAAGCAGCAAACTTGTCCAAAAAAAACGACGAAGCAGCAGACTTGCCCAAAAAAAATTCTGAACATGCAAGAATTTCTAAAAAAAACACACGCTCAAATAATATCGAAGCTGTTCGAATAACAAATAAAGCAATAAGTGATGAAAAAATCATTATTAAAAAAAGTGACAGCGTTGAAAATATAAAAAACACGCTTAACTCAAACATCCCTATATCAATATTTGTGTCAGCCACAAAAACATTTTGTATAAGTGAATTTTTGAGTAATAATATAAGAAGCAAATATACTCAACAAATAATTAACATGAACAGTCATAATATTAGCAGCGAAATGAAACACATATTTATTAATAGCAAAAATAAGGAAAAGATTTCTTTATTACTTGAACTATTGAATAATAAAGACGTAAAGAAAGTAGGAGGAGACTTCAAATGTTCTCAGTTTTTTAACAGATATGTAATATTTTGTAATACTAGAAAAAGTGTAATGAATGTAGCAGAGATTTTGTCAGAGCTGAAATATAAAGTTAGTTGCATTCACAACGAAATGAATTATAAAGATAGAAGTAAAAATTATAGAGATTTTAAAAAAAATAAAACAAATATTTTGATTTGTACAAATATATTAAGTAGAGGTGTACTATTTGATAATTGCCAAATAATAAATTACGATATCAGTAATAATATAAATGATTATATTTACAAATCGAACAAAGTTGCTTTTAAAAAAGGTAACATCATAAATAATTCTTTAACGTCTTTTTTTAATAAAAAAAATACTGGTTTAGTTAACGAGATAATCGAAAAAACAGCTGATAAGAAACAAATAATATTTCAAAATTTAAATAAAAAAGTTAGTAGAATGCTAAATTTGCAAAATAAATATTATGATATTGTGAAAAAAAAAAAGAAGTACCAAAAAAGAGGTGGACGGAAAGCATTGCATATATCTCCTAGGAGAAATTGCATGAGCAAAAAGAATAAAATTTTGTCGAAAAAATTGTATTTTTATCATAAAATGAACATAGAGCGTAAACGATTAATAAAAAAAGGAATACTTAAAGCTCATGAAAAAATACCACGATATCCAAATAGAAAAGCAGAGGTGTATGATAGCAACGAATATAACTCTGTCAGAAAAATGGACGATGGAGCATTGCAAATTTTGGCGAAAAAGAGAAAAACGAAAAAGGATAAAGAAGTAGAAGAAGCAAATTATGAGTCAGACACTATCATCTTGAATGATATGCCTACATATGAGGACGAGGCAAAAATAAAAGAGAAAAAACATCAGAAAAAAACGTACTTCTAGCTCATACATTTCTGTGGTAGATGGAGAAGCCGTGCTTATGTGCGCGCATATATATATTTGTATGTACGTACGTATGTATGCATGCATGTATGTACGTATGTATGTATGCATGGATGTATGTACGTATGTATATGTGCACGTATGCGTATATGTATACGCATTCCGGTATATATATTTCGTAACTCCTGTATTTTTTATGTTTGATTTTTCTTTTTTCTTTTTTTTGTAATAAATTAGTAACCGTCTTTTCTTTTGTACAATGTTGAAAAAGTTAATTTTGCATCTCCCTGAATGGTAATTTTTAAATTGAGATGTTATACTTTTACTTATATATATGTGTAATACTTTACTGAGTAAATGGATTTTTCGGTAAGTTGAAAACATGGTAGGATTTTTGTTTATTCGGATTGTACGCTTTGCAGGAATTAGTAATTTTAGTGTAAGAGCAATAAAGTCCTAATTTTTTTATTCTTAACACTATATTTTGTATTATGTTTTAAGAAAAGGGCGCTTAAAATAAACGCATACATATATTATAACTACTACTATGGGGGATTTATTTTTTTTAAATATATATCCGAAGATGAAAATGTATTCTTGCGGCAGTTACTATTTTTACTATAATACCATTAACATTAATAACAGTTTCCTTCTGTATATAAGTTCATCATATGAAGTGCTGCCTTACTGTAAGAAAGATGGAATGGCATAAAAGATACATACAAAAAAAGGGGGGGGGAAAGAAAAAATTAAGAAAAACCATAATTTACACGCTTTAATGGAGTTCATTTTCCGCAAAATAAACAACATGCCCTTCCTTTTATACTAAAGTCCTTGCACTATTTTTTAATATAGAAAAATAAATGAAGCGCTTCTCCGTTGAAATAGTAAATCCTCCATTATTGTAATCATAATGTGCTGTAAAATATTTATTTTGGCAAAGCATTCATTTATTAGCTGTAACACAGTTAAACATAAAAAAAAAAAAAATAAAATAAGCCAGCAGAACAGTGCTAAAGAACTTTTTTAAGTTTTTTGAAAAAAAAGGAAAAATTTTATCTTAAAATACTAAGAGAAGAACATGTTATTATTGTAACATTTGTTCTCTCAGACGCCATAAGCTATTTTGTTTATATAGCATAATATAATACAAGAAAAAAAAAAAAAATAAGGGTATAAATAAACGACTAATTCATACAAAAAATATTGTATATCATTTTAAAGTTGTGTTGTAAATTTGTTCAAAGGGAAGTATACTATAATGGGTTACTTTTTGAATGTATTGAAATTTGTGCTTATTTTTATTTTACTTCATTTTGTTATTATCTATTAAAAAAAAAAAAAAAAAGCAAAAGAGTGATAGCAAATCAGTTAATCCTAATACATAATATTTTTAATATTTATATATGCACAATCAGAATAAGTAGTTTTTCATGTTTTTGTTTTATGTTTTCCATATAAAAAAAAAAAAATGTACAACACACTAAATTTTCATTATGTGTGTTAGTTAAATATTCATACATTTTAATTACATAAAACAAAAGAAATATGTAAAAAGTAGATACATTTAAAAGATATCAAACAAAAGATAAAACATATATTGAGCATTCAAAAATGTAATCAATATATAAAAGGAAAATGATAAAAATTACCATTTTTTTTTTTTTTTTTTTCATATTACAAGGAATAAAAAGAAAAATTAAAGATTAAGTTGCGAAAATAAGTGTATTTTTACATTTCTTATAAAAATTCAATCAAATAATTTACGTATCACAATTAAAAATACACTTCATTGATAACAAAAATATTTTACTTTTTTTTTTTTTTGCGTTTCAGCTAAACATTTTTTAACGTGAATAGACGGCAAAAAAAAAAAAAAAAAAATAAATAAAATACAGCAAAATACAGCAAAATAAAGCAAAATATAATAAAGTTTAACGTAGTAAATTAAGCAAAATTATTTAAAAGTGAAAAAAATTATTCTCTCAAAAACGTATACAAATAATAAAATCAATTTATATAATTTTTTTTTAAATTCTTTTCAGTTATTTACTAAAATTTATCATTTTGTCCCTTTTTAACGTTCTTATCAATACACTACTTTACATGATTTTTATAAATAAATGCATAAATACATAAATATATATATATATATATATATGTATATATGTATAAATTTGTTCAATATATAACATTTACGCATATTTTTCTACTTGTTCTTGAGTTTGTTATATATATATATATCACTAAGTGTTTGTATATGTATTTATACATGCCAATACTAAAATATTCTCAAAATATATGAAATATCAAGGTAATATTTATATCGCATTGCGAACATTTACGTTTACGAGTTTGTGTTAATTCCAGCAATACTAAGAGTCATCATATGAAAGTATTTATATATAAATATACATACATACGTACATACTTATATACATATATACAATACGTACGTACATAAATGCATACGTATGCTTTATTATTATTATGCGAACCGTCCGAACATGCTTATATATATATATATATATATTCAATATAGTAATACTTAACTGTACGGTATCATACATTCCTTTTGCGAAACGTACAAAATTATTTAACGAGTTAAATTTGTTATATTCTTTGTGCGTCATTCAAATTATTGCTTATAAAATAACTGAAAAAGTATGAACATATAATATATGGGGAAAAAACAAATTTCATATATATATATATATATATAATGTATGTAAAAACGTCTTAAAGATTATAAATATGCTTAGCATTATGCATCACAAGTAACGCCCTCCTAAATATATAAGCCTAAAAATTTTAATTTTTTTTTTCCTTACAATTATTTATTATGAGCGCAGTAGTACAAGAATGCTAGTATTATTTACATGATTATGCATATATATATGTACACATTTATGTATGCACATTTATGTATACACATTTATGGATGCACATTTATATAAGTACACATATATTTATATATATACATTGAACCATTTATCACTTTGCCCAAATCAGATGATTTAATTTAATTAGAACTACATACAATAAGAATAAAATATACGTTTCTTTTTTAGGTTATATTTTTCAGTATATTACATGTGTATGGTACACACACGCAACAAAAAAAAAAAAAAAAAAAAAAAAAAATGATTTTTATGTAATTTTAATTTTCGTTGTTTCTTAACCTGTTTTTATTTTCCTTTCGTTAACAATTATTATTTTATATATTTTTTGTTTTGAGTCAATCATTGACCATTTTTTTCCCACGTTTTCTAATTTCTCCCGACCATTTTTTCTTGTTTTTATGCAACATAGAAATGTACCCACATACCCATATATATATTTATTATATATATAAGTACTAATATGTATTTATATATATACTGATATATATTTATATACTTACACACGCGCAATACTGATGAATGCATACAACACAGAAGGGAGATATTTATTAATAATTTATGAAAAAGTATTCAAAATAATATATATAAAGCATTTAAAAGATAACAAAAATGAGAACGTTAAGGTACCTTCACTGTTTGTTTTTCGGGAGAGTGGAAAATGTTCAGAGAAGTTGATAAATAAAGATAAAATTCGAAAGAAAAGTAAAAAGTTTGGTAGTACAATAAATGAACTAATTATTGATAACATTATTGGTACGATTGAAATTAAAAATGAACTGTTCTTATTTGTTGTAGAGAAATGGAGATTATTATGTAAATTCTTTTATTTAAATAAGTATAGAAGTATATATAAAATTGAGAAAGTACATTACATACCATATAATATTAATATCACCTCGATGAACACTACAGTAAACAATTCATTAAACATTGATGACAATTCAACAAATTTTTTTATTAATAATTTAAAAAATAATGAAGATATAAATAAAAATTTTGAAATTATTAATAACAATAATATGAAGTTTATATATAAGAGTGATGATGTTTTGCAAATACAGGAGGGGGATGGGAATGATGATGATGACGATGAAATTAGGGTTAGCAAAATTGAAAATAATACACATAACAATAATTCCAAGAAGATGTGTTGTGATATGTATAGCTCGTACAATGAATTGGATAAACCCTACAAAATAGATGAGGACGATTTTTACAATAAACATTTTTCTACCAAATTTAGCAAAAGAGAAAATGATAATAGTACTAATAGAAAAAATAAAGGTTTAAACCATTTCAACATAAGTGGTGATGTAATAGAGCTTAGCACGTATAATAGGAATAGTAATAATTATAGTAATAAGTACAATAATAAGTACAATAATAAGTACAATAATAAGTACAGTAATAATTACACTAATCAAAAAGAGGAAAAGAATAATAAGAAAATTCTAAATTTTAATACAGCCAAAAAATGGCTAACAAATCAATTTACCCATAAAAATATATTAAACATAATTTCAGACATAACGAATTATGATAACAAATATGATAATGAGAATGGAAGAACTACTACTAAAATACACAATGATAATAATTTCCATATTAATAATAGCAAAACAACTTATAATAGTAAGCAAAGGAAAGATCAAGAACAAAATACGAACTCGTCAACTTTGGACGATAATGAACTAATAGCTAATATTCTTAATGATAAGGATGATTGTGAAATGAGTTATAATAACAATACCAGTGGGTGTAATAAAACTGGTTATAATGAAGGAAGCAATAAAAATAGAAGCAACTACAAGGGAAGTAGTATCGACACGAATAGCATTGGAAGTGCCTTCGACAGCATCCCTAGGGGCTGCAGTGGCCAGACGAAAGTCAGCAATAATATTGGCAATGATAAAAGTAGGAATAATAATGAAAATAACAATGGAAATAACAGTGGCAGTAACAATGGGATTAGTAATAGAAATAATAATTATGATGGTAGCACAAAAATAAATGGCGGGAGGAACGAGCAGCAGATGGTAGAGAGTGCAATGTATGGGAAGTGCATGAACAAGTTAGGAGAAAGTAAACAACCCGAGCAGTCAGCAAAAATAAATGTTAATTTAATTGATAAATTATTTTTTAATAAGGAGAACAGGATTGAAGTTATACCAAATGACAAACATGAACAAGAGAAGAAGGAGGAGGAACTGAATAACATATGTTATGATAATAAAATGGAGCAGTACCAAAAGGGGAAGGGCACAAATAACAAGTACATTCAAGGGGATAACAGTAATTTAAATAAAGGTACCACTGATCAACTTAAAAATTGTTACAATGAAAAAGGAGATGCTTATGTGAATGTAAGTAATGATAATAGTTACTACAAGAATATACTGTTAAATTATAATGAAGAAATGAAAATGGTAATTACACCGAACAGAGATAATTGTAATAGTAAAATTTCTCATGAAAATTTGCCGGTGAGTATTAATGGGGGTGCTGCAAAGGGATGTACTGTCAGTGCATGGAATAGCCATTCCAATAGAAATGGTAATAGTAACGGTAACTGCGATGTGATTGGAGCTGCGAATGGTAATGGGTGTGAAGATGCCAACTGCAACAGCAGCAGTAATAACATAAAGGATCTTATTACCAATTCTTACTTCAATGTAAAAAGCAATGTGAAGATTTATGATAAAACAGAACAAAACGAAAAGAGAAATTCATATCCCGTTTCTTTTAAAAGTGGAAATGATGATAATGTTAAAGCTGATGGAAAAAAAATGAACTTGAAAATGGACATACATAAAATATTAAAAATGATTCAGAAAATATTATCAGTTCATATGTATTACTCGTATGACTATGATTTAACACAGGGGATTCAAAAAAAGTGTAGAAAGAATATTGATGAAGTAGAAGGAGAGCCACTATATTCATCATCATCTTCCACTACGTTAAATAAAAAGAAATCATTTTTAAAAGTTAGTGAAAGAAATTTTATGTGGAATTATCAGATGATAAAAAAAATTAAGAATAAGTGTAAAATTGATGATAACTGGTTTTGTTCAATAATACAAGGATATATAGCTTATACATCTATAGAAATAAATAAAAAATGTTTAGAATTACTTCTAATAAGTCGACGTTCCTCTGTATTGGGTGGGACTAGGTTTAATAAAAGGGGTATAAATGATGATGGTTACGTAGCTAACTATGTAGAGACTGAGCAAATTATAAGAATTAATAATAGAAATATGACGTTAATGAATAGATTTGATAATGCAAATATGACTGTTTCGAATGTGAAGGAAGAAATAGACAAATTCAACACAAGAAATAATAATGTACCTAATTCAAATTATGAAAAGAATCAGGTGTTCTACTGTGATGCAACTCCTCTGCCGAGTATTCAAATTGATAAGGGAGAAATTAAATTGGAAAATTCAAGCGATCAAACAAATTTATGTTACGAGATGGATGTATATAACATAAAAAGTAGTGGCACAGGTAGCGACAATGGTAGAGGTAGTGCTATAAATAGCGACAGAAATTTCGAGAACAGGATTATTTCCCTAGTTCAGATAAGGGGGTCCATCCCCCTTTTTTGGAAGCAACATTCGATGTCTTCTCATGTTAATATAGAGAGGTCTTCCTTGTTAAGTATTAAAGCGTTCAAAGAACATAACAAGAAATTAATTAGTAACTATGGTAATAATATATATTATATAAATTTGCTTAGTCAAAATAAAGGGAATGAGAAAAAGTTGACTAAAAAAATGATTGAAATGATAAATTATATAAAAAAGGATAAGCATTATAAGGAGAAGGATTTTATTAATTATATAGAATATGATTTTCACATTTCTGTGAAAAATAAAAGTTTTGAAGATGCTATGAATGATTTTATTAATAAAGTATTACTTAATGAGATTAAAAATGTTTCCTTTTTTATGGAATCGTGTAAGAATACGAATAATAATAAGAAGAATAATAGTAATTATAATAATGTTAGCAGTACAGGAAATGGATATTCAGACGATTCTTGTGTTTATCAGAATGGCGTTTTTAGGACTAATTGCCTTGATTGTTTAGATAGAACGAATGTATTTCAGTATTATTACACATTATTTTTTATTTTCTACGTTTTGCACGTGTCAAAAAATGATATGTTTCTTAAGGCAGTGAAGAAATCGCAATTATGTTTTTATAAAAATGTAAATAGTATGTTCAGTAATAGGAGTGTTACTATTGTGAGTACTTTACAAATGGAAAATTATTTACTCGAGTTGTCGGACAGATATCCGGTAAATAAAAATTGCGAGTACGCTAAGATTAGTAGTACTACGAATGTTGGAAATATTGGCAATGACAGAAATATTAGTAGGATTAATAACAATGTTAGTAATATAAGAAATAATAGTGGTAATAATTACATAAGTAGTAATAATAATGCTAGCAGGAACAATACTAGAAGTAACAACAACTGTAATAACATGTCAGGCGGAGGGTCCAATGTACTCGAGGATTTTTATTATGTTAATAGTAAGACGAAGACGAACGAGAGGAAGAAAGAAGACCATAGTGATATTCCTAATATATTAGAAGAACAAGATAGGAAACATAGAATAAGATATAATTATGAAAAAGAAGATGAAGAAAAAAAAAAATTTAGAAATGAACAACTGGATGAATATATCTATATATTAAAACATCTATTTAAAAAAATGTGGGTGGAAAATGGGGATATTATTAGTACACATTATACTGGGACTGGTAGTGTTTTTTCTTCACAAATTAATGTAGGAAGGTCATCGTTAAGTACAAATATTGATCATGCAATTAAATCCATTGAAAGATTTTATCAAAATAATTTTGAGGATAATTTTAGACAAGAGTGCATTGATATAATTTTGTGCACCGGGAAATATAGTAAAAATAAGAGAAGGCATTTTATCGGAGCGGATTTGAATTATTTTTTAAATTATAGTAATTTTATTACAAAGGATTCTTTTCTTAATTTGAGAAATAAAAATGTTGATTCGCCTATGAATTATGTGCAATCTAGTGGCAATATGGATATAGGTAAACAGCAGAGAAAAGATGGTAAAGAATATTCGAATTATAAACAAGAAGAAACTTTAGGAAAAAACATCAAAATGGAAAAATTATTAAAAAATGGGAATCGATTACTTGAATATAGTACCAATAGCAATGATTCGAATAGTAACGATTTTGCTGATAGCAGCAGTGGCATGAACGAACACACACAAAGGGAGGGATCCAACAGAAACATAGAGAAGAATAGGGGAGAAAAAAAAAGAACCAAAGAGAAACATTTGAGTAAGGTTAAAAAAACAGACAAGGATAAAATTCCAAGCGAGGAAGATGAAGCTGATGAATATGACAAGGAGGAAGAAGAAGAATATGACGAAAATGAGGAGCAGGAGGAGGAAGAGGAAGAAGGGGAAAAGGATAAAGGTAATGATAGAGGTAAACATAAAGATAAACATAATAGCAGAGATATGCATAAAGATAAAGAGAAACTGAAGGAGGGGGAGAAAACTGCGTACAGTGATAATGAAATAAAATGTGTTAAGAAACAAATGAACAGAGATAAGACAGTCTGTAGCAATAAAAACGTGAGTGATCATATTATTGGACGAACAAGTAATAATGACAATATCGTAAATAATACCGTCGAAAGTAGTAGCAGTAGCTTAGATAATGTACAGAAAAAAAAAAAAAAAAAAAAAAAAAAAAAAAATATTAATAAAAAAGGGAAAGATAAAAAAAACAAAGGTGATTTGGTATATATGAAAAGTTTATATAAAAAGAAAAGCTACATTTACAGTATAAGAAATAGAAATAAATATACTGATTACCTAAGTCATGATTTAATTAATCATTATTACATGGATTATGAAGATTCTAAAGTAATACAGAATTACAAAAAAAAGAGAATGACGAATACAGATTATGAAGAGAAAATTGTGAAATTATGGGTAGGTACATGGAATTTATGCGGTAGTGATTTATATGAACTGAATGATATATCCTCGTGGTTAAATGAAATTAATGAATACATTGATATGTATGTATTTTGTTTTCAAGAAGTTGTTGAATTGACCGGATTTAGGATTTTAATGAACATGAAAGATAAATTTAAAGAAAAAAAAATAGAGCAAAAAATTATTCAATCCTTGGCAGAAATCTCGCAGAAGCAGAAAGAAATGTACATTAAAAGTAAGGGACGTAGTAACATATTTTTTAGAAAAAATAACGAAGATAATGGTGCACATAATTATGTCGATAACAATGCCTCATTGAAAAGTAAAAATATTGGAGGAGTAACAAACACCTGTTTTTCATCAGCTCGAATTAATATGCATAAAAATGAGGAAGTTAATGAAAGAATGAATAAGGATGACTACTATGAAAAATACCTGAAATGTTTTAATGAATCATACATGAGTGAGAATGTAGCACATTCCGTAAGGTGTGAAAAGGAAAAAGAAATAGTTAAGGAACGACGAAGAAGTACAGATAATAGTGTATCACTGGATATTTCGAAAAACTGTTTTTTAAATAATTATTTCAATAATTTAAATGAAGGTAACAACTCCTTTTATGATATTCAAAATAATGAAAGAAAATCGTTTAACTTGAATATTTTGAGTAACAACAATTTGAGTAATCAAAAAAAAGATAATGATAATAACGATTTACTTTTTTTAAATGAAAAGTCCGAACAACATAATATTGAGATGGAAAATAACTTTTATTGTAATAATACATATGAGCATATTGGTGAAGGTAATAACAACAACAGCATGTTAAAAGTGCTAAAGGATAAGGAGAATAATTTTTTCAGTGACCATCATATAAAAAGCAATGATACTAATATAAGTTCAAATATAAATGAAATTTTTGAAAATAATAATTCAAGTAATTCAAATAAAAAGGTAAGTGATTCATTAAAAAATAAAAACATTTATAGCTCACATGGAAATATAAGAAACTGGAATGATAGTGCCAATGTGAATATTTCAGATAGCCAAAATGTGCATAATATAGTGAATAATGAGGCGGAGAAGCATAAGGGGGGAGATCTATATTGCAGTGAGAAGGTTAGTAGTAACAATAATGGTGCCAATAATATCGGTAATAAGGATGTTAGTAGAAGCCTGGGCAATTTTAACGTTACCAGTGTACAAAACGTTTTTGATGAAGACGGGGTTGGGATGAGGAAAAGATCCACGAAGAACCTAATTCACTTAAACAATGACGATGATGTTTTCCATAATAATAGGAGCTTCAATAAAGATATAAAAAGAGGATGCAGTATGAATGAAAATGCGTTGGGTTCACATTCACAGGAGGAAGGAAAAAGTACACATAAACGTATTTACGATAGTAATAAAAATAATTTCTTCTTTGATGATGAAAAAAGGCATTTAAAAGATAAGGATGTATTTTTAAAGAATGCATCAAACAAATATTTTTTGAATTTCAAAAAGTTTAAATATGTGAAGTTAAAATCAGTTTCTATGATCGGATTATTTATAATCATTTTTATTGATGAGGGAATGGTTGATCATATAAGAGAAATTGAAGTGTGTAAAGTAAAGGTAGGTTTAAAAGGTAATACTGGTAATAAAGGAAGTGTGTCTATAAAGTTTAGACTAGGTTTTAACTCTTTCTGTTTTAACAACATACATTTGGCATCAGGTCAAACAAACATCTTTGAAAGGAACAGTCAGATGCAAAGTATTTTGAATAATAGTTTCCAAAACCAAGAATTAAATAATTTATTTAATTTTGACTACTTTTTTGCTTGTGGGGATTTTAATTTTAGAATTAATAAAACTCATGAAGAAGTATTTAAATCCATTGCAAATAAGAATGCTCATCAGTTATTAAATTATGACCAATTTATCTATAATAAATTGTATAATATTTTACCCTTTTGTCTTTTTTACGAGCATCCTATTATGTTTAACCCGACATATAAATACAAAAAAAATTCGAACTTGTACGACGTAAGAAGGACCCCCGCATGGTATAACTAAAAAAAAATATTTTACCGTATATAAACAGACATCCACATACACGAGAATGTGAAAATGTTTTACGTTTCAGGGATATTCAGCGTGTGTACACGTATGTGCGTACATATATATATATATATGTATATGTGTGTTTATATGTGCATGTATACACAGTTGGGTGCATTTACGTATACACTGGTTTATTTTACTTCATTACGCAGGTGTGACAGAGTACTGGTGAGCGGAAAATTAATACATTTGTCGGAATTAGAGAAAAAAAGAAAAGAGTTTATTGCACAAGAAATTAAAGAACAGGCGGATGATGTAAAAAATGCGGATAGGAATAGTAGTAGTAATAATAATAATAGTAATAGTAATAGTAATAGTAGTAATAATAATAATAATAATAATAATAATAATAATAGTAATAGTAATAGTAATAATAATAATATAATAATAATAATAATAATAATATTAATAATAATAATAATAATAATAATAATAATAATAATAATAATAATAATAATAATAATAATAATAATAATAATAATAATAATAATAATAATAATAATAATAATAATAATAATAATAATATTAATAATAATAATAATAATAGTAATAGTAATAGTAGTAATAATAATAATAATAGTAATAGTAGTAATAATAATAATAATAATAGTAATAGTAGTAATAATAATAGTAATAATAAGGATGGTATAGAGAATAGCAGAAAGTATGAACGTATCAGAAAAAACATTGACAATGAGGAAATGCATGATTTTTATCATAATGAAAAAATATATTTTAAATATTTAAATTATAAAACTCACAACAATTTTTTTTCAAGTGATCATAAGCCGGTTAGTGCAATTATTGAATTAAAAGTATTTTTTGATAAAAAAGACATTGAGTATAAATTAATTAATTCATATAGTATGAGAACAAATGATGAATTTAATAATATTGCAAAAAATTCAAGTAATACGAGTAATAGTAGTAATAATAAAAACAACAATTTGCTTGATTATTTCCTTCCGAATAATTATGGGATAAGCAAATACACTGCTTATCCAATCTCACAAATTTTAAATTATTCAAACAATTATAACGGGAAACTTAAAAATAACATGAATGAATATTCATTTTATGAAGATTCAATAAAAAACATAGATAAGATAGATGATTATTCGTATTCAAAATGAGAATTACTCCGTTTTGAGAAAAAAAATTATAAGAAGAATTTTTTTTTGAAAATTTTGTTATAGTTAGCTAAAAAAAAAAAAAAATAAAATAAGAGAATATTGAGTGTAAATGAGATCTGGAACGTAAAAAATGGAAGAAGAGCATGTATGTGTCTGTGCGCATACATATATATATATATATATATATATATATATATATATGTTTACATATGTGCATTAAATTAGGGACAAAGACAACAACATTAACAATAGAAGTAATTTCGTTTTCCATATATTTTTCTGTATATATAAGTATATGTATTCACGTATATATGTATATTTATTCATACATATTAACATTTTTTATTATTTTTTTATGTGTATCCTTATTTGTAAAAATCTTATATCTTTTTTTTTTTTTTCTCATTTTTATGAATTTTGTATCTTATATGAAGTTTAACTGTATTACTACAATTACACATGTATTATAAAAAGAATGTTAAATTCAAGTTTAATTTTACATCTTACATGTATTAGTTTTTTATTTTCTGTACTATTTATTGTGTCCATATTTAATTTTATAAAACATATATTTACCGAATTGCTTTTATTTCACCGTTGCCATATATATATATATATGTACGCAGGTGATCTATTTTTTTTTTTTTTTTTTTTTTTTGTTACTTTTGTTTACATGTGGAATAGGAAAAAAAAAAAAAAAAAAAAAAGAAGCAACATATTAATAAATAATTAAAATTTTTGAAGATTCTATATTCGGTTCGTTGTTCTTGCATTTAAATTTTTAATTTATAAGCGTATTTTCAATATTTATAATATTTCTGTTTATTATTTTTTTTTTTTTTTTCCTCACTTTTTATATATTTTTATTTATATTATTTTTTTTTGTTGTTGTTATTCTTGTAAACTTGTATTTTAAAAAAGTTTCAAAAAGAAAATAATAAAAAAAAATTGGCCTTATTTGGATTATTTTGCATGTACAAAATAATTATGGTCTTTTATGAAAAGACAATACTAAAGATTTGAATAAGTGTACTTTTTTATTTCTATTCATTAAAAGAAAAATATTAACATACGCATATCAACATGTGTCAAAATGTGGAATAAATATAGGTATGCTTCAAGTTGACTTAAAATTGATTAAAATATTTTTGGTAGAGAACAGCACGTTGGAATGAGATGAAAAGAATTAAATATAAAGTGCTTCACTTGTTAAGAAAATTAGAATATGTGTAATTAATTATATTTGTAGAAGGATTCATCTCCCTAGTTTTATGTACATATACATGCATACGATATATTAACAATTTTAAGTAATTTCTAAAACATTTTTCCTATTTTCTAAAGATATAGTTTTTTATACCTTTGTAGTAATATTTTTACGTTTGTATATGAAAATTTACGTATGACACATTTAGTTTATCTTAAATTTAATTTTTATATCGTTCAGGAAGAATATGTTGAAGTGAAGAACATAAAAAAACTAAAAGTTCTGAATATTAAAAAATAATTTTAGGGCAACTATGGATTATGAAAACTCTAACATTTTTGTAAAACATACAAATTTATATAAAAAAAGAAAAAGAAATGTAAATGTTTTATCAAAAAATGATCCACATTTTTTAATAGGCATATTCTCCATTTTTGTATAATACTTTTTTTTCATTTTTAATTCTCACATATATGTGCATATATGCATATAATATGGTAACTATTGGGGATGGAAATTTTTTTCATTCTTTGAAATTGCATTAATAATTTTATTTGAGAAAAACCATTTTTATTTTTATTTTTAATTTATAATTTTATATTTTTAATATATAATTTTATATTTTTAATTTATAATTTTATATTTTTAATTTATAATTTTATATTTTTAATTTATAACTTTTTTTTTTTTTTTTTAATCTTTATGTCTATTTTTATGTAAAAATATAATAAACAATAGTATTTTTTCTTTTTATTACTTTTTCGTTTACATGACCTTTTTCAAATAAAAGTTTTTCTTGTTAGGGAATTGTGTTCATATTTTTAAAAACTATTTTCTTTTTATTTAATAATATTGTAATATGGGTTTTGCTTTCTTTTTTTTTATTTTTTGAAATTTATCAAATATCTCGAAAATTTAAAAAAAACAATGCGCTCATGTTTTCCTTGTATATTTGGTTTAAAAGTGTTAATTTAAAACAAGTTTTAAAATGCCCATATGATGTGTATATATTTAAGATGCTCATTTGAAATATATATTTAACGTATTTTTTTTTTTTTTTTTTTTTAAATCTTACTATGAGAATAATAAATTCCTTTAAAATGGAATTAGCAAAAAAATAAGACTATTTAAAATAAGTTTATTAAGTATACATATATCTTTTTCTTTTTCTTTTTTTTATTAATTTTCATTTTTTCCCCTTTTTCTAAGTTTCGAAGTTTAAAAAACTCATTTGGCATTTTATTCCGTGTACGTGTATTATAAACCCATCGCATGAACATGAACTGGGTTAAACTTTATTGGCGGTTTTTGCAAATATAACTGTTCGTATTTTGCGTATTCCAAATTTTTGTCTCGTTCAACATATAAGCAGCATTACATACGTAGTCATAAACATACACGTGTATACACATACATGAAATCAGATTTTCGTTTAACCCCTTTACGATAATTTTAAAAAACCAAGATATAAGTAAAATGGAAATACGAACATACGTGGATGACAATCACACCAAATATTTGGAGGCCGTAAAAAATTACAATTCCCATATAGACGAACTAACAACCTTTTTTGATACTTTTGAAGATCCTTCAATAAATCATGTTAACTGGGGTAAACTTAAATATAAGGGTTACTTACAAAAAATATATAACCACGATACGGAAATACTGCCATTATATTTAGATGATCTGAGAGAACATTTCTGCAAAGAGAATAAAGATGCGGATCATTCGGTTTATAATGGTATAATGACGAACACGCATAGATATATGGAATTACTATATTCAGCTGCTGATAAATGCTTATCTGATGAAAATTTTAAAAGATTTGTAAAAGGTTATGGAGAAGAGGATGAAAATGAGAAAACGAGGAAATGGAATTTAAGAAGAATAAATAATGAAGATCTTAGTGGTTATTCAACAGATGAAAGTGAAAAGGAAGCCTTTAATAATTTATTTCGAGATATGATTAAACCAATTGAACAAATTAGACAAGAACGAATGAAAGAATATAAGTTACCAGCTTATTTAAGAGTCAATTTCGAAATAATTTTAATACCTAGTTCAAGGGATTTGGTAAGAAAAATGAGAATAGTAAATGCAGATTGTATAGGTTCTTTAAGTACATTTGAATGCGAAGTAATAAGAGCAACACAATTAAAACCACGTATTAGAGTAGCTACCTATGAATGTGATAGATGTCATGTTTTTGCTTATAAAGCTGTTGATGGTCCTTTCTTTATGCCTCTCTTTGATTGCCCTGGTTGTACAAATGTACATGGTATTAGAGGATCTTTAAAGTTTCAAGCAAAATTAAGTAAATTTGTGAAATATCAAGAAATTAAAGTACAAGAATTACCAAGTCAATTACCAGAAGGAGATATTCCTCGAAGTATGAATTGTATAATACATGGAGAATGTACAACATCTGTTCAACCTGGAATGTCAGTTACCTTAACAGGGGTCCTAATGCCAGTAACGAAAAGTGGGTTTCAAGCATTAAAAGGAGGTTTGATTGCAGAAAAGGTATTTCATATTTATTATGTACAGAATAATAAAGAAAATTTTAATGAACATATAGATAATTATGATAAAATAATGGAGGAAGTTCAAAATTTAAAAAATAGTCCAAATTTATATGAAAGATTAGCTTATAATATTGGACCGGAAATATATGGACATGATGATGTGAAAAAAGCATTATTATTACAATTAATTGGTGGATGCACAAAAAAAAAAAAAGATGGTGGTATGATAAGAGGAGATATACATATATTACTAATGGGTGATCCTGGGGTTGCTAAAAGTCAGTTGATGAAAAAAGTATGTTTAATAGCATCAAGATCTATTTATACAACTGGAAAAGGAAGTAGTTCCGTAGGTTTGACTGCTGCTGTTTTAAAAGATCCAAATACAGGGGAGACAACATTAGAAGGGGGTGCATTAGTATTAGCTGATAAAGGAATATGTTGTATTGATGAATTTGACAAGATGGATGAATTTGATCGATCAGCCATTTACGAAGTTATGGAACAACAAACAGTGTCAATTGCTAAAGCTGGACATTGTAGTAATATGCCTGCTCGGTCATCTGTGTTAGCAGCTGCCAATCCTATTAATGGTAGGTATGACTGTAAAAAATCAGTCATGCTAAATATGAATTTACCTGCAGCTCTTTTAACAAGGTTTGATTTACAGTTCCTTCTACTTGATATATCTGACAGAGATAAGGACAAAAAACTAGCTGAGCATGTGCTAAATATTTTAAAATGTATAGATTCTAGTGATGATAAAAAGAAAAGATCAGAATTAAGTGAGGATGGGTATGAAGAAATTGATAAAACTGTTTTGAGGGCTTTTATACAACTAGCCAAAAAAAAACAGCCAACCATTTCTCCTGATTTAATACCCAAAATTACGCAATGGTATGTCTCAACTAGGCAGTTAGAATCACAGCAGGAAAGATATAATGACACTCGTATAAATTATACAACGCCAAGAGCACTTCTTGCAATTTTACGTATATCACAAGCATTGGCTAGATTGAGAGACAGTGATGTAATAGAAACAGCTGATTTTGAAGAAGCCATCAGACTAACAGAGCAGTCAAAGGCAAGTGTATCACAACAAACAGAGAAGAGACGAAGAAAGGACTCATCCACAGAAATTATGAATATTATTAAAAGCATTAAAGACAAAATTATGGAGAAGAAAAAAAAATGGAATGGCTGGATACCTATTGAAGAGATTGAAACACAGTCAATAACAAAAGGGTTTACCAAAGCGCACGTTTTTAACACTATTGATAAGTATGTAGAGCTCACTGTATTTACAATTAATGAGAATAACACTGCCATTGCCTTTCCTAACGATGTTTACGATGCAGATGAGGAGGAAGAGGAAGTAGGCGAGGAAGACGCCCTTTGAGCGACTACATGGGGGAAGAGAAGTATAAATAAATATATGAAGTACAAAACATATTACTAGACCTTGTTTTTGCTTTTTTTTTTTTTTTTTTTTCTCTCCCCATTTACCGGCTATTATATATGCAGCACTTTTACTATAACTAGAGAAAAAAATTTTACATTCATGTTTACCTTTTTTTCCTTATTAACAATTGAAGTATATACGGCGTAACTCTTATTTTTAAGGTGTATTTTTAATCTCATAGATATATATGATAGTAATGTACATACATATACAAGTATATGCATTCATAAATTTTTTTTTTTTTTCCCCCATAATTTATGGCATCTCCATCATTCATGATAAACATATTTGTTGGTTCTTTTTAAAAAAAAATATTTACTATCATTGTTTTGACACTAGGAAATCAAGTTATGTAGTAAAATAAGGGCTGAAAAAAGGTTTAAATAAAAGAGCACGAACTAGGAAAATGTGTGCGTATTTTCGCTAAGTGCACGAAAAAATAAGCAGACAAAAGCAGGGTCACACATGCACATAAACAAACGTAAACAAAAACAGATAAATGCATAAATACGTAAGTTCATAAACATAATGATGCATACACTTTTGCTATTTTTCTATTGTTTTTTCCCCATCTGAGCATTCGTCCCTACAGCTGCTCCACTATCCTTTTGAGCTCCCCCTTGTCCGCATTTATTTTGAGGAAGGTGTTTCCCTCTTTAAGCCTTGTCTCAGTTATAACATTATGAGATACGAACTCGACCAGTAAGGAATTTATCCTTATACTGGATGTCCCTACAGTAAACAAGCGCTTGTCTTGTAACAAGGATTCTTTTTCTACACCATATATACCTTTTTCCAAATTTTCTAATTGTATGGAAGCAATAATCTTAAATAACCTTTTATGGTTAATACTTAAAGCATTTAGTATAGTTTCAATGTTATTCTTTACATCTATCTCTTCACACTTTTTATTGAATACCCATTCAGGTAAGAACTTATTCCATTGTCTTAAAATTTCATGTCTATAATCTAACCAAGTGTGACATTTCATATAGTGAAAATTAATGGTACTTATATTTTTAAAATTCATGTTTAGCTCAAAAGAAACATCGTCAATGGAACATATAAAATAAATGTTATCATATTGACTTAAGAAAGAGAAATATTCGTAATACGGGTATAATTTCATATTATCTAAGTTGTGTATAATAAAATAAAGGGGTATATTCGATTCATTAACCTTTTGTACTAATTCATATAATAAATCAAAAGACTTTAAATTTTTTGAGCTTTTATGATTATAATGATATTCTAATATACGCATTAGAATTTCTTCAAAATTAACCTCTTCCTCAAACCCTAATATTATACATTTATTCCCATCATTTAAACAAATATTTGTAAAAAGATTTAATAAATGAAATTTCGAACCTATTCCATATAAACATATATTTATATTATTTAATAAATATACTTTCCATTTAATAAATTGCTTCACATTATAGTGATATAATGATCTTTTTTCTTTTATATGTGTATGAGGTAAATTTTTTATCAAATATTGTAACTTTTGCACATGATCCAATTTATCTAAATTTTCTTCAATTGGTATAAATGATGATAAAGATTTTATTTTATAATTAGGTTTCACTATTTCTTTTATATTTAAACTAGAATAATAATCATATGATATTAATTTCTGTGTAGCTGAATCTACAATATCTTCTATTTTTTCATCATTTCCAAACTGTTCTTCATCAACATTTTTTTTTTTTTTTTTAGTTTTGAAATTATTTGTCACTCCTTGATCTTTTCCTGCTTCTTCCTCCTGTGAATTATCCAATTCACTTTTAAGTCCTTCCGAATAATCACTACTTCCTTCTATTCCATACAATGTTGGATCATTATAAATGTTTATATCCATTTCTTCTTTACCAAGTTCATCAATATACAAATCGTAATTATCATTTTCACTCTCATGCATCTTTTTGTTTTTCCTTTTCTCCTTAACGAGTTTTGAGCCTTGTTCGTTCTTTCGTTTGTTGCTCTTCTGGTGTTCTTTGTCCCACGCCTCATCGCATTCGTCGCTGCATTCGACATCGCCTTTTTCATCTGAACTTGCTACTTCAGCACCATCTTCCCCTTCCCCTGATTCCGCATCTTCCTTCAGTTTATCCCTTTTCAAAATGCTGCCCCGTTCTATGTTATTCCTACTTAATGATTTACTTTTTTTATTGTCTAATTTTAAACTGGACAAGGCTGTTCCTTTGTGCATTTTTTTTTTTTTTTTTTTTTTTTCATTTTCCACCTTATTACTCATCATTTTTTTTTGTTTCTCTAGCGTTAATTTTCTTTTTGCCTCTAATTGTTGTTTCATTTTTTCCCTCTTTTTTTTTTGTTCTATATCAAACATGCTAGTTAGGAAGTACGGGATAATATTTTTTTCATTTAACTTATCATAATCAATATTAATTATATCATTAATTTTCATTTCATCCGAATAATGATACTTTCCACCTCTTTGTAAAAAATGCTCTAATTCGTTCTTTGTGTGTTCTCTTAAAAAGGCAACACTTTCGTTGCTTATACTCGTTTCGTATTTTTCTACATAATTATTTCTAAATGTTTTAATAAGATTTTCATTCATTTCGTCTTCATCCTCCTCATCATCGTCCTCTTCTTCGTCATAGTTTGCATCTAGTGCATTTTCCTTTTGATGTTCTCCTTGACCTTTTAGTTTTTTCTTACTGTAAATGTTGCTATTGTTTGAATCAGATTGATATGTGGCATCTAACTTTATGTCAACACTTGCGTACGTGTTTTCATATGTGTTTGTGGGCGATTTTTCCATTTTAAAGGAACTTAATTTTTTACTTTTTTCATTATTATTCGTTAATTTTATATTTTCATTAAAATCAATTTTGACTTCTTCCTTACTTAAGAATTTATTTACATTATTTGGTATTCTTACGATAAGACTAGGCATATTCTTATTATTTTCTGTAAGATTTGTTATTAAATACTCTTCCTTTTCGTTCTCTTCATCCTTCGCCCCCACTACCATTTTTACCTTCTTCTTAGGGGAGTTCACCTCGATGTTTTTCATCATTTTAGATATGTGCGATTAGGACGGAAAAATGTGAAAGGTGCATTAGATAGAACTGCAACAGGGGTTTAAACAAGAACAAAGCAAAAAAAAAAAAAAAAAAAAAAAAAAAAAACTGACACTCAAAGGAATATTAAATATTTTAAAACGAATTCAATGTTCAAAATGGTTATTGAGAATTAAGCAAAAAGTGAATGTATATTTTTTGGGAAGGCCCCTTCAAAAATATTAAATGAAGAATATTCCCATAATTAAAAGTGAATAAACACTCTAACGCATATATTGTGTGGGTAAATACGTTTCGGAATATTTACTATATTGTTGTGTATTTTCCCTCATGCAAGAAAAGTCAATGATCCGAACAAAATATTCTTACGTGAAATGGCACAAGTACGTACGTATATAAATATATATATGTGTTTATGTACATATATATATATGTGCACATGTGCATACATATGTGTGTACACCTATTCAATTTTGCATTTGCACGAAATTAATTTAAATTCTTCCAAAAGCATCTTATTTAGCAAATTTATTATTTGCACTGTTTAAAATAAAATACAAGTGTAAGCATTTTTAAACTGTAAATTCACGTACCACCTTTTTTAATTTTCTTTTAAAATGTGAAGAGAATATATTTAAGGATTATATTAGTCTTTAAAAATATGAATTATTCTAATTATTTATATTTTTTTTTTATTTGAACAATTTTTTATTGTTTTTTTTAAGCGTATTATTTGCTTTTCTTTTCAGCTCATATTTTATTATAATGCTATATGAAATACACTTACGAATTTTGTCCTTAAACGTATTCTCCTTCAGTTAAAACAAAGTGCTGAAAAAGTATTAAAAGTGCAAAAAAGAGAAGAAAAGTGATGATGAGCTATAACATGCGGTGAAATTATTTACAAAATGATGTATATTTAAGAGTTATTATCCATTTATAGCTTAAAATTAAGTATTTTAAAAAAAATGCTATTTTATTTATTGCGCATACTTTTTCTTTTTGCTTTTGATTTTGTTTCACTTCTGCTTTCCTCTTCGCCCCATTTTTTTTCCCCTTACATGATTAATATATCTTATTCGCAACTTTTCCACTTCCTATTATTTTGCTAACATGGATAAGCTGCTACTATATTTTAACATGGTCAATTTTTTTTAACTTTTATTTTCGTATTTTCTTATATAATATAAGTATTTTCGTTTTTCGCGTAATGTAATAAAACGAAAATATTTGTATTTTCCTATTTTTTTGTACTCTCAGTATTGTTTGCGCCCCTTATTATTATTATTTTTTTTTTCCTCCGCATAATTTTCGTCTATTTTTTTTTAGTGCGAATACAAAACATTTTAAGGAAAAAAAAAAAAAAAAAAAATTAAAGCTATACAAATGTAGTGAACATTTAAAACAAAAAAATTAAATAAATTAAAGGAAGTATAAACGTAAAGAAAGTGTAAACGTAAAGAAAGTGTAAACGTAAAGAAAGTGTAAACGTAAAGAAAGTATTAACGTAAAGAAAGCATTAACGTAAAGAAAGTATTAACGTAAAGAATGTATTAAAGTAAAAATATAACATTGTTACAAAATAAAAAACGTACCAAGGTAAAAAGTATAACAAAACATGGAAATTTAATAGTGTGATAATGTAAATTAAAAAGCTGTATATGCCACAAAGAATAAAGCGCAATAAATGTATTATTATTACTACGTATGTTCTTGTGCAGAGGACATTAAGATTTGGTTTAGCAGCAAAAATAGAACGAATAGCATTATATACTCCTTAAAATTATACAGTTTTTTTCGTATTTTGCCTTTTCATAAGAATAATATCGTAGTTATAATTTTTTAAAAAACATTTCATAACATCAAATAGAACTGTAAATGTGTCTATATTTTCAAAAGCATCAAATAATACTTGGACAGCCACACTTGTATCTTTTGTTTTTATAAGCATAGGTATAATATAATTAAAAAAAGGGACATTTATATATATGTTTTCAATTTCGTTATTACGTAAATCTTGGATAATATGTCCATTGTATATTAAATCATAATTCACTCCTTCATTGTTATAAATATTTATATTGTTCCTTTTTAAATAATTATAAAAAGCATTATTTTTTAATTTTTTCTCCACGCACAAACGATTGAAATATCTGATCACGTCGACATACTCGTTAAAATTTATTACTTCCCTGTAATTGCCTCGGTTGGCAATGCTGCTACTGCTGCTACTGCTGCTACTGCTGCTACTGCTGCTACTGCTACTACTGCTGCTACTGCTACTACTGCTACTACTGCTACTACTGCTACTACTGCTACTACTGCTACTGTTACTGCTACTGTTACTGCTACTGTTACTGCTACTGTTACTGCTACTTTTACTACTGCTACTGCTATCACTACTTCTGTTATTACTACTACTATCAGTTTCACAATCCAACGTAGTGTTCATTTTTATGCAGTTCCTTTTGTTTATATTATATATCACAGAAAATACTAATTTGCGATATATAAATGAATATTTATAATTGTAATAGGAACTTTTAAATTTCTTAACAAATAAATGTTGCAGCATTATGCTCTCTATAAAATTTTTATCTTTAATAATGATACTCAAATCATGATTAAAAATAAATAAAAAATAATTTATTAATAAAACAAAGTTTTTCCTACTCATTATGTTATGTTTATTGTCTATTTGTTCATTTTCCCTCTCAGGGGGGTGGAAATGGGAGGAGCTTTTTTTTTTTGGAATATTTTTTTCTTCCCATTTTTCATGTTTATTATTCTGTTCAAATGATATGTAATCTGTTGACGATGCATAATAATTATTATCATGAAGGGATTGTCTATCATCTGTTAGGCATATGTTTAATATATCTGCGAAATTATTTTTAAGGTGTAATATAATCTTATTAAAATTGCTTAATACATTTCTACAAGTTTTTCCTTCCATTGCATGATAATATTTGAAGTTATCATGAAATAAATTAGAATGAATACCAATATTAATGAAAACAAATCTAAGTATCAGAAATTCATACGAATCATCTTGGTTCATTTTTGTAAAAGAAAAGTAACTGCTATATTTTTTGTTCTCTTCTGGAAGCACTTCATCCATCTCGGTGCTTATTACGTTATAAAGGTTATCACTACTATCTTCATACGACTCATTCTTTTTGTCATTATTTTTATCCTTGTCTTCCCCATGCTCATAACGAATATCACCTTCCTGTAAATATAGTTTCATAAAATGGTAATTTTTATCTTCTTTTAACTCATCTTCATCTAATAAAGACAATAGACCTTTGTTTATATTTTGCTGCGAAATGATATACTTTTTCTTGATATAAATGAGAACAAGGGTTGTAATTATATTTATGTTTAAAGATGTGTTGTTCCCCCTCAAAAGATAATATTGTAACAATAGGAGTATGGAGCTTACGTTCACATGATTTATATTTGCTAGTATCTTTTTTTCAAATATTGCTAGATCAATTACTTTACATAAATTTAATTCTGCAACGGATAGTAATATACTACACAAGGAATCAAAAAGGTAACGTTCTTCATCCAGAAAATGATTATTATTATACATAATATTCTTTTTTACTTTTTCTAATAGATCTAAAATATTTAGAGAAATATCCTCTTTTCTCAGGTTTAACAGACTATATGTAAAAAGTATTTTATCTAGGTCGAATATATGTATGTTGTACTTAAATATATTGTTATGAAATAGGTTTAATAAATATATGTAAAAGTTCCTATCAGAACTATTATTTTTCAGTGATATTAGTAAGTCCAGAACATTCATGTAATAACTCTTATTTTTTTTGACATCTACTTGTTTATTTATACCTTCTGCGTTTAGTGTTATTTCGAGGGCATTTGCTAGTATGTTGCTATGGCTAGAAGTTTCGTCCTCCTGTGTATGCGGTTCTATTTCTGCTACTACGTCTGCTTCTGCTGCCACTTCTGCACCACATGGATAAATCATATTAGCACTTGTATAAGTTGTGTCATTATATGGACGAAATTGATTTGAACTGATGCCCGAATTCTTCGTACCTGCACACTTATTTATCGATTCTATAATTTTAACTGTTTTACTTTTACTCTTTCCTAACAAACAGTATTGCCTGTTTTTTGTATCTTCATAAGAATAAATGCTTTTTAAATTTTCACAAATATAATGAGACAACTGAATGCAGTTGAATAAAATATATCTCCGAGTGTCAATACCACTGTTGTTATTGCGTATGTACACGGATGTGCTTCCTTCAGTATATAGAGGATCTCTCTTATAGTACAACTCGTTTTTAAAATTGCAAAAATATAAAAAATTTAGCAAGATTATATAATCACTACTGTTTGAAGGGGGTATGTAATTATTTATAAGATAAAAAAGAAATAAATAAAATTGTGTATTAAGGTAAAGATTGTTCCGAATAAGGGATAAAGCTAAGGAAAAGGAAGTTAAAAAATGTATATTCAAAATTTCTTCATTCATTTTTCTATTTTCTAAAAATATTTTCATATTCTTCATTAAGTAGGAATACATATTATATATTACTTGTACATATTTCTCATATGTATCATTTGAATACCTTTTTGAATAGTCATAATGTAACAATAACAGGGATAGCAAGCCTATATTTTGTATAATCTCTGAATTAACTCCATAACTAGTAATGCACTTATCAACTAAAATATGGTGAAGCGAGGGTATGTCAAGTATTATGTTATTTTTGATTTGATAAAAGAGTAAGTAGTTTACATCTTTTAATGTTATTTGTCTTTTCATTTCTTTTGTTTTGTTGATAAGTAAAAAAAAAAAATTATCATATTTATTTATTTCAAAATTATTTACATGTAATAATAAACAAATATTCTTACATGATAAACTAAACAAACCATTTTTTAATACGGAAAATAAGTAGTCATACAGCACATTAAAAAAATAACATTTTAAATTCTTCTTTTGTATCACTAGTAAATGTAGAAGCATGTCCAATCCTGCAGAATTCCTTATCTCACATTTGTTAGTATTTTCATGTATGTTGTCAATTTCTCTTTTTAAAAATGAACACAAATATAGAGATATAAAATTAGTACTATCATTCATTTTATAATAACTTAGGCAATACGATAATTTGTAAAAGTCCCATAGCAAGAGATTCGTGTTACTTCTGCTTCTCTTCAACGTGTTCATTAGCCTGATCAGCAACTTACGCACGTAGTCCACTTCCCTTTGCTTAATATGTGTATAGTTGTGCACGTGTGAACATCTCCTAGTGCTCAGCTCCTCTTCCGCTGTTTCTGTTATTTCTGATTCCATCCCTTCTTCATCGTCCATTTCCTGTGCTTCTATTCCTTCTTCCGCCGCTTTCTCTTTGTATTCACCATAATTGGTGTAGTTCATAACGGTATGGTCCTTATTTGTAACACCAGAAAAGCTATTTCTCGATACAGTTTCACTGCAATTTGTATCGTCCTTATGCACACACTTAGTAGTGAATAATGAGGGTGCCCCTTTTTTCAAGTTGCTGTCATTGTAATATTTAAAACCTTTTTCTTCCGCCATGTAATTTACATTTTCTTCCTTTAATTCATTCGTGTAAATTCCAATGTGATCCGAGATATCTTCATAGTTGTCATTATTTAAATTCTTATTTGCTATACTGTTACTTGTATTAAATAAATGATTGTCTTCATCTTTTCTTTTCTGTTCGTTCAATTTATGATATATTTTATTTTTTACAGCCAAGTACAAAATGCTAATAACTTCAGCTATGGACAGGTAATCAATATTTTTATAAAGTATAAAAAAAGACTTGTTCAAAGTTGTTTTTTCATAAATTTTTAATTTCTTAAATATTATTGATAACACTTTTCTTGTTTTTTTTAATTTATTTTTATCCAAACTTTTTTCAAAATATTCGTTTCTTTTTATTTGTTTTGCTTCTATATGTGGCGAAGACTCTACATTAGTCTCTTTTAATTTTTTTAAATTTTCGACATTTTCAAAATTAAAAATAAAGTATTCACTATGCAATTTGCTAGATGTTTTTATGCCTTTCGCTTTAATTAACCTGTTAATTACACACAACCTTTTCGTAACATCCTTAAAAAACATTATTCGAATGATAAGAGTGAATAACACAGATTAAAAGAAAATGCATACATCAACGGAAAAGAGAAAAAAGAGATAGGGGCGAAAAAATAGAAAAAAGGGAAAAAACAGTTAAAATATCTCAAAATGATGAAATCAACAAACAATCGAAGCGAAGAGGGACGAGGTAAAAGAATTGGAGCATATATGCCTACATACGCACGTACATTATCTCTATGTAGGTGTAATTATGAACCTGATATATAAGTAGGCTAACGAAATGGATATCTAACCCTCACATATGACAGCTATGAAAAAACTCTCCAAAAACATTATACTTATCACGAATTGGTCATAATGAAATGAATTCTAAAATATGAAGTTAAAAAAAAGTTATAATAATACAAATTAAAGAAAAGGAGCTTCTTAAAAAAAGGAAAAGGTTAGTTGTTTTTATTATTTCCTGAAATAAAATCGTGGGCAAATGTAAACTAAGTATGTTTAGGCAAGAGAGAAATATTTAATTACTCCCAATTAAGTCTTAACAGGCGGGCTTGTATGTATGTATGCAACAAATAACAAGTGCATGAAAATTTATTCTACATAAAATGAATGTTCATTAAGCAAGTCGCTATTTAAACATTTGAGATTGTTCAAAAAAAAAAAAAAAAAAAAAAAAAATGTTTCTCATATTTTTTAGTATATTAACAGGGAAAAAATAAATAAAATGCATATTTTTACTTTTACTAAAATCACTGCATGAATCGTTGTTCGAACATTATTCTGAGGGCAACAGTTTAGTTGGGGTAATACTAATAAGAAAAGGAAGACTGGAAATTAGGATTTATAAAATGAATCTTAGAATATATACAATCATACGAGTATATAAATATGTACATATTACGAATGTTTGTATGTAAATAATACGAAAGAGAGCAAGCGAAACTGTCAATATAATTGCTTTAAGGGGGGTTGCGGCAAGAAATGTGTACCTTACATAAGCTTATATATCTTTTATATACTTTCGAAGCTGTTTTTTTTTTTTTTTAATTTTAGGAAATTATTTTCAATAATAATTATTAAAATAACCACAGAACTAAGAAATGGTATCAATGCTGTTTTAGAGCAAACACGTTGGCGTATGCGAATGCGCGGGTGTATGAATATACATATACATATATATATATATATATATATACATACGTATATAATAAATACTCAAGAGCGTAACATTTTTTTTTTTTTGCCGAATTTTACGAAAAAAAACAAAAAGTTTTTGTTGATCGGTGAAAATGCAATGCATGAAAAATCACAAAAAAAAAAAAAAGGATAAAATAATAAAATAAAGAAGCAAATTAGTACTCATCAAATAAGCAATAAGTAAATAAGCACGAATCAAATAAGCTATAAGCATATAAGCACATATCATATAAGCAGTAAGCAAATAAATACATAAATAAGTAATTAAATATATAAAAAATAAGACAACAATTTTTTGTTAAAACAAATGTTCACAGATCATTCATGGATGTGATACATGTATGGGAGGATAACAAAATAATGATCCTGCAAAAGAGACTATTTCTCTTTTTTTTTTCTTTTTTTTTTTTTTTTGATAAATTATTTTGGCATATTTATTGCCCGATTAAAAATATTTTTTTGGTCCCGACAATTTGTGCTTCCACTTATTTTCGTAGTATTGTAAAGCAGAAGATATGTTTTTATTGATATAGTTAAAAACTTGATGTTGTTCACTACCTTTTTTTTTTATTTTTTTTTTTGGTGAGTTATTATAGTCGGAAAATGCTGATGATGAAACCTCATCATTACTACTAATATAAGAATTTAAATGTCTACATTGATATAAATGTATGGGTGTTATATCCCTAAGAAGATCTTTCCCATCAGATATTTTTGTTTGCCCATTTTTGCTTTTCTTTTTTACAGAATTACCATTTTTCTTTTTGACTACATTTATCAACTTTTCCTGTGATCCGTTTAAAGATTTAATATGCATCTCTTCTAAATATGCTCCAGATGATGTCTTATTTTGTTGCATATATGCATACAATGCTTTTTTTATGTTACAAATGATATCATCATATGAAGAGAAAATATCCTTTTCATGACAGCTTACATTTTTGTCTTTCAAAACACACTTAATGTAGAGGGAAGTAGTGTTCACACAATTTTCCAAAATCTTGATAATATCACTTTTTATGCTATAATATTGTTCTTGCTTTTGTTGCACTTCTTTCTGTTTGTCATCTTTTGCTTGATCTTCATCTATTTCATTGTTATTGATTTTTTTCAAGCAACTTTGTTTGTTATTCTTTTCAACGACAGTATCTTTTTTTATGAACACATCTTTTGCATATCCATTTTTTAGTTCCTCTATAAAATATTCATTTTTTTTTATTACCTTTTTTTTTAGATGATTAAGAATAAATTGTATCTCCTCTATAAAACTGTCCATATCTTTATTGAGTATACATTTCAGTTTTTGGCATAGCAATAAATCAAAAGGGTTTTCTATATGAGAAGTATACCGTGTGTTGTTCTTCATCTCCTCATCAGCGTCTTCTTCATCCGTGTCTTTCCCATATACATCTCCTTCTTCCTCATCCACGTCCGCGTCTTCCCCATCTGCACCCGCTACTTCCTCATCTGCACCCGTTACTTCCCCATTTACACCCGTTACTTCCCCATTTACACCAGCTACTTCCCCATCTGCACCCATTACTTCCCCATTTACACCCGCTACTTCCTCATTTACACCCGCTACTTCCCCATCTGCACCCGCTACTTCCCCATTTACACCCGCTTCCTCCTCATCCACATACTCATCTTCATCTTTCTTCGTATGTTCCCCATTATTCTCACCTCTGTAGACTTCCCTATTAGTGACAATAGTATCTTTCATTTCGCATATGTCCGAAGGAATTGCATTTTTACTACACGTGTTGCAGGTGATACTAGTATGGTTATCCATCGTCTTATTGCCCATTTCGTTCCTATTTCTTGGGATTATTTTACTACCGTTACTGTTGTTACTACTATTATTGTTTCCGCTGTTATTACTATTATTGTTTCCGCTGTTATTACTATTATTGTTTCCGTTGTTATTACTATTATTGTTTCCGTTGTTATTACTATTATTGTTTCCGTTGTTATTACTATTATCGTTATTGATGTTACTCCTGTTACTTCCGCTGTTACTTCCGCTGTTACTTCCGCTGTTACTTCCGCTGTTACTTCCACAGCTATTTCCACAGATATTTGCACTGTTATTTCTATCGTTATTGCCACTGTTTTGATTACTTTCAAAACGTCTGGGGGAATGCTGCTCTGACAAATTTTCCAAGTCAATGGTTGGAAAGTCATGTACTTTTAAATGGGATAAGAAGTGCATATTATCTTTATTTTTTAAACTATCATATTTAGTTGAAATGTTATATTTTTCTATGTGAATGCTGTCTCTATTCTTCTCGTTTGAATACTTTTCAGAATAACTCTTTCTAATGATATCCTCTCTTCTGTTGTCGTTATGAGTTACAGTTCTCATACGTTGTTCACTCATGGAGACGGTAGCTTTTTTTATATCCCCCAAATGAATTAATGAACTTTTCTCTTTGAAATAGTTTTGATAGATTTGTTTACTTTCGCAATTTTCACTAATCGCGAGTAGTTCATTTCGTTCGTTATCGTGTTTTGTGTCTTCATCCTCTACTCCTTGCCTCATTTCACTCTTTTGATCCCTTCCTTCATCTTTCCCACTTATCCAATCTTCACTCCTAATTTTATATTCGTTTATCACCCTAACTGCATTATTTACCCTACCTTCACTTATTACCCTACCTTCACTTATTACCCTACCTTCACTTATTACCCTACCTTCACTTATTACCCTACCTTCACTTATTACCCTACCTTCACTTATTACCCTACTTCACTTATTACTACCTTCATTTCTTATCCCATCTTCATTTCTTATCCCATCTTCATTTCTTATCCCATCTTCATTTCTTATCCCATCTTCATTTCTTATCCCATCTTCATTTCTTATCCCATCTTCATTTCTTATCCCATCTTCATTTTTTCCTCTATATTCGCTTTTCCCTATATGTCCACTTCTCCCCATGTGTGCAATTTCGTCATCATGATGCTCCCTATTGGACTTCCTCAAACTAAAGGTGCCCGGACAACTCTGCGTGACGCCGAAATGTTTTAGTAAGGCTCTGTTTTGGAATAGCTTGGACTTATTACCCACATTGCTATCACATAATTGCAATAAATTTTTTTCAATTTTTTTACAAATATAAAAAATCTGATGATCATAACAGTTCCTATTAGAAACAAAATAAGACTTCTTTATATATTCATAAGAAATCCTATTATCACATATAGTCCATTTTATTTGGTTTGCTAAAATTAATATAAAATAACCAAAAACATATTTATTATTATTTTTATCATAACATAACATATAACTTTTTTTTCTATAAAAATTTTCAGTAAAGTCAAAAAAATTTAATTCTACGAATCCGAAGGATAATATTTTATACTTATGATCTTTAAAATATTTTATATAAATTTTAATAATTTTCTTCTCATCTTCAATAAAAGGTTCAGTAATTAAAAAACATAAATATAAATTATTTATTTCTGCATTTCGAATTTCTATATTTTTGCTTGTACATGTACTTTCTTTATATTTTAAATATATAACTATATTCTTATTTTTTAATTTTTCAAACAATCTTTTATTTAATTTTAATTTTTTAAAGTATAACACATTGACGTATGAGTTCTGAAAATTACCGTTTCTTTTGGCTACATCACTTCCGTTTATTAAGTTGTTACAACTAAATGAAGGGGATCGAACATTCATTTTAATATGGTTGTAACTTTCGCATTCATCATTACTACCCCTTTTTCTTTCATACTCATTCTTTAAGCAAATATCATCTTTGTCTTCACTGGTTTTATATGTGTTCCACTGTTTTCTCTGCTTACAATTCCATATATTCAAGTTGTAATTATGTATTCCCTTACTTCTATGTAGCTCAACTGTGTCACTACAACTCATTTTATTTTTCTGAACATACCTTTTTAAGCGATTCAACTGAATTTTGATATACCATTTATGTACGTTTCAGTTGTAAGATCACTTGGATATCATTCATTAAGAATATAGAGGGTTACTGATAAGCGGTGTGCTACTATTAGTCGGTGAGTTACTGTTGCGTGGTGGTTACCATTACATATCGTGTTACTACTACGTGGTCTACTATTATACTATAAATTTGGTTAAATGCAAAATTTGCGTAGTAACAATTATTATACGTTTATGTAATATTATAAAGATATTACAAATTGCTATTTACTAGGTTATGCTAATGTATGCTTCAGTGTATGTACGAGGCTTACATTATTGGTGCTTACTTATAGTCGAACAAGAAAAATAAAAACTTAGGAGTTTTATAAAAAAAAAAAAAAAAATAAAAAAAATACGAAAAATATAATTTCCTTTAACTTTATATCCTTTTTATTAATTTACAACTAATTTTGAATTAAACACTATGTAAAAGACAAGAATAAAATAAAAAACAAAATGTATGCATAAATAAGCAATAAAATAAACCAGAAAATATGCTACAAAATACATCAAAAAATATACTATAAAACAAACCAAAAAATATGTACACATGAAAAAAAAAAAAAAAAAAATTTTTAGAAATATATACAAATCAAATTAGTTTTTTCAGAATGTTCCAATGTAATATTTACAACTAATTTTAAAATATTTTTTTTCAAATTCCATTTAAAATAATAAAAATTAAAAAAAAACATTTTTATACAATTATGCTATTTTTTTGTTATTTCTAATTGTTTAGCAGCATTTTAATAACTTAGCGTTTTGGAAATATTAGCTTAATTTAATTTACTACTAATTAGTTCCTTCCTCTCTCTTTTTTATTAATAAAATAAATAATGTTTTCACAATATTTTTTGAACAGAGGGAGTTAACGGTTTAGCTTGAACTGTTCTAATTTCTCGTACATATATACATGTAAATATATATATGTTCTTAAGAGTGCATGCGTTAATAAAATTATATATGTGCTTTTATTTTGGCAAAAAATGAGGAAAAAGAAAATTTCCTTTTCCAAAAAGAAATAACTATTTGATTACACTTCATTTACAGTTTCAATAATTCCATTTTTTTTTTTTTTTTTTTTTAAATTCTACGATGATTATTCGTGGAATATATAAATACATGTAAACACCTAATTAAGCTGCTTATACGTTCTTTTCTCTACAAATATATATAAATATATACCATAACGCATTATTTTAAAAAGTTTAAGAACGGCTTTAGTTCTTCATATTGCCGAGAAACAATATATAAATTGAAGTAATAAGTATTAGTATTTTATTCCCCTTACATATTTTTTACATATTTAAAAACGTTAAAATGTTATGTTTGCGAGAAAATACATGAAGGGTAAAATGTGTTCTGTGCGTTAGGTAAGTTTACATTTATAATGTACTAATATAAATATTGTATGCATATAAATAGGTATAATTAATAATGTACCTTATATTTATTTTTATGCACATGAAAAAATGTTTAGAGCATCGTTATGTGCATTAATTTTTCTCTTGTTTTTTTTTAAAATACAGATATGTCTCACTTGAAGAAATTTCTTTTTTTCTTTTTTTTCTGTTTTTTTTTTTTTTTTTATTTGTAAGAACGATTTTTCTAATTTTTTAATTTTTTTTTTCTTTTCTGAATTTATTAAAATAAAAAGAATTCTATATAACTAGAAGTTAAACTTTTTTGAGAAGAATAGAATGAATTGGAATTAACTGCACGATGTATTTTTTTTCCATAGAAGAATTACAAGGCGGAAAAAAAAAAAAAAAAAAAAAGATAAAGAGCACAAGGAGTGTAAAAAATAATTATACATAAATATTTCTTTTTTGAAAAAATAACTGCTTAAAAAAAAAGACTTATGTATGTATGAATGCATGTATATGTATAACGTGTAAATATTATGAACATATTTAAGCATAATTATATGTATGTAAATATATGTACATAAATAAGTAAATAAATAGATAAATAGATAAATAGATAAATAGATAGATAAATAAATAAATAAATAAATAAATAAATAAATATATATATATATATATATATATATATATATATATATATATATATATATATACATATCCAAATTCATGTACGTGTACTTGTAAAGGTTGACGAATTACTGATGAAGATGTGAAGTTGTGAATAAAGAAAGCTAACAGCGTAAATAAATATGAACCCTGAGAATTGTAAGGAAGAGAAAGAATTATTTTATACAGAAAAATGTGGAAATGAATATAACAGCAGTTTAAATAAAAATAACGATAGTGAGAATATGATGATACTAAATGAGAATAATTTTAATGATATAAGGCATGATGAAAATATAGAGGAGGGTAAAAAAGATAGAGAAATATATAAAGGTCAAAATAATGCGGAAGACGGTGAAGAAGATACAGATTCAATTTTCGGTTTATCATCTCCTCCTCGAATAAAGAAAAAGAAAAATAAAGAAGATGACAACATGTTTATAAAAAAGCAAAAAGATGACAGATATGAAAAACCAGAAAAGAACGATATAGTGCAAAATTATGAGAAGCATGATCGCGAACACAAACACAGACACAGACACAAACACAATCATAATTACAAAGAAGAAGATGAAAGTAAAGATGAAGATGAAGAGAAAAAGATAATCATCGATAAGAACCACCTATTTCACGAAATAAATTCGTTAATAAAAAAAAAATTAAATATAAACGATGTTATTAAAATTGACATTTTTTATAAGGACAACTGCACACAGATAAAACCCTATACCTTATTTGATGATTATAAACATGTAAATATTGAAAATAAAGTAAATATTGAAATAATAAATTTTTTAAAGAACAGTTTAAAGAATAATAGAAAATTTATTAATATACATAGTAGTGTAGTGGAACTCCGAGGGACTTTTAATGACGAACTAATAAATTTACCCATCATTAATCAAATAATATTACAAAAGATAAGTAACAACAATTATAAGTATAAGTTTAATATAGATAACGAGGTGCTCAATTATATTTATGTTGATCTTTTTAAGATTCATAAGAGCAAGTATAAGTTTAAAATACTTGAGAAGAAATTCGAAATAGAGGAGTGGTATTACTACGATACAAAGAAGAAGAAGCGGAAAGGAGACGCAGCATGGGAGAAGCAAAACAAGGGTGTAAATAAGGGAGCGACGGATGAAGAGGTGAATGAAGGGACGAATAAAGGGGCTCATGAAGAGCCATATGAAGCCTCGAATTATGAAAAGGACAAAGAATGTAAGTATAACTTTATGGAAGAGGATGAAGAACACGAGAGTGTGGCATCAAGAGAATGTAACGAAAGTGATGTCCTTCTAAATTTATATAATGAGGAAAAAAAAAAAGAGGAGAAAAATTTAACAAAAACGAAAAAGAAAAAAAAAAAAAAAAAAAAAAATGTTGATAAGGACAAGTTGTATATTGAAAAATTAAAAAAACTTTTAGAAGAAAACAGTGAAAATGAATCAAACATTTCTTCAAATGAGAAAAGTTCTGATGATTCAGATGACACATCGAATGTTAAAAATCAGGTTTTATATAAAAGGAAAATAATATATTCAAAACATAATGACAACACAATAATAAATGTTTTTAAGGAAGTTGAAAATGATACAGTATGTATCTATTACCCCAACAGTTTTTATAATCAATGTTTAAATTTAGTTTCACTGGAGCCCATATCAAACAATGATAAGACCAGGGCGGCATATGCCAGTCGAGCAAATTCGTGTACGTATGACATGTACTTACACAAAAATAAAGTTTGTAATTTACATAACGATGCAGAAGACCATGCATATTTGAATATTCTTAATGAAGAAAATATTAAGATAAAAAAAAGATATGTAAGGGACATATCTATATACAATTTTTGTTGCGATGAGAAATACAAAGGATGCAGTTTGTTTTTACACATAGCAAAAAATAAAAAATTGAAGAATTTGAAAATTGATTATAATATTAATTATTCTGACTTTGTTAATAATTATGATATAATTAAAATGTATGAAATTAAAAAGGAAGACAACTCGAATTACAAATGTGCAGAAGGTAAGAAGATAAATGTGGGGAAATTGTTTGAGCTTGAAAAGGACTGGAAAGTCAACGTAGATATGCACATCGACATTGATAAGCTTGTAAGGGAATTTCAGAAAAAGTATGACATAGGGGATGGGGATAATGCGTGTAAAGCGGATAATGTGTGTAAAGCGGATAATGCGGGATATGCTCAGTTACGCAAAGATTGTGACAAGGGCGGAAAGAAAGATAGCGAAATTGATAGAAGGAAAAGGACGAATAAGCTGGACTACATAATATACAACTTTTACAAAAATTTCGAATGTTTAATTAATTTTATAAATAAATTAAAAAATAGCTGCACGAAGTTTGAATATTTTTACCCCAAAATGATTGGAGATGTAAATGAAGAAATTAGAAAACATTATGACAAGAAAAAAGTTATTCTATTAAAAAAGTCAAATATCAAATATATTCGTATATTTAATAATGAAGTAAAGAGAATAATGATTTTATTTTTTGTATCATATGATTCGAAAATATTAGATCTTGCTTGTGGACATGGGCAAGATATGCTTAAATATAATACAGTAAGAAATAAGGTATATGTAGGTTTAGACATTTCAAAAAAAGAGATAGAACTAGCTAAAGAGCGACTAAATGGAAATGATATGAAGGGATTATGTAATAATGATAATTTTCTTTTCTTGCAAGGGGATATTTTAAATAATAAATTTTATAGAAAATGGAAAAATAAAAACATCACCTTTGATATAATTTCTATCAATTTAGCATTACATTATGTAATATATAATGAAAAATCATCTAAAAAATTTTTTAAAATTATTGAAAATTTTTTAGAAAGTGAGGGAATTTTATTAGCTACGACCATTTCGACTATAACTCTGGCCGATTTTTTAATGAAACGACCTAACATTGAAATAGTTAATGGTTAGTGTGAAATAAAAAGATATACATACCTTTTTTTTTTTTTTTTTTTTTTTCTTGTGAATATAATTGTGTTAATTTGAAGCTTGCACTCGTTAGCCGTACGGCCTTGCATATATATATATACATACATGCATATTCCTGCATACTACCATGTACGCACAGGTACGTACTCACATATATACATGTATGAATTAACACACACACTTCTTTATTTGCCCTTCGACGCAGACACTATTTCGCTCACCTTAGAAAATGACTTGTTTACCATAAAATTTGACCAAGAAAATTTGCTCAAAATTTTCAAAAATAAATTATGTCTTGAAGAATTTATAGAATTTATTAATTCCAACAGTTCAAATTCAAGAATGAAATATGATTACTTTTACAATTTAATAAAAGATTCTCTGGATAATACTATGGGTATTAAATATTACTTTTATCTATATGATACTATAGATGCTAACGAATTTGTTATACCTCAAAAATATTTAAAGAAGAAATTACAAGAATTAAACATGGTTGAATTATTTAATAATACAGCCATTATGTTTCTTCATTATATAACAAATAATTTAGAAACTTATGAAAAATATCAAAATATAAAATATTTTAATTTAATTAATAAAACAATTGATAAACATATCTTTGAAGATATTAAATTAAGAATCAACAAAATTCATGGATATGATAGGGATTCGAAAATATATTATGATATATGTTCTTTGTACCATGTATATGTGTATAAGAAAAATTTTGATGGATCCATCCTTGGAATAATCTAGCCGAACAACGTTGGACCATTATATACGTGCTTTAAAATGGCGCGTTTTTTTGAAAAATTTTTTTGGCGAAATAAAACACTTTTAAATGATTTATTTTTTACGTAGACATCTTTTAATTCTGTTTATAAAAATAGCCGTTAAAATTACTTTTTTTTTTTTTTTTTTTTTTTTCTGCAAGATATAAGGAATTATATTTTTGCATAGCCCTTCATTTTTGCTTTCTTATGGATATTCGAAACGATTTTCCTGTATTTATTTTTAAAGCATACCTTTTTTTTTTTTTTTGAAAAAAATGGAAACTGTATTTCACGTTTATATCGGATGCCATATAAAATTTTTGTTCCTTTTTAGTACACTGTGTTTTTTATTTTATTTAACGCACTATGTTTTTTACACTTATGTTTTTTCTGCTTATGCTTTTGAATTCTTTTGAAACTGCCTTCAACTTTTGTAAGAAATTTTAAATTCTAAATATCGCAGAGAAATAAAAAGAAAAAATGGCTATAAGTTCGAATGGAACATTTTGAGGCACGTACTAATTACTATATAGTGTTCGTTAAAAAAAAAAAATACATATATATATAGCAAGTTGAAAATAAAAGCGAAAGCGCGAAGGTTTACATTGTGTTATATTTTTGCGTTGTATAACACTGTATTTTATTATTTTGTATTATATTATATTGTATAATACTATATTGTATAATACTATATTGTATAATACTATATTGTATAATACTATATTGTATTATAATGTGCTGTATTGCATAATGATGTGCTATACTGTATTATATTATTTTTTTTCTTAATTATTGCCAAGGAACTCACGTTTGACATGTTAATAAAGTGTATGTATAAAATTTTACTATCTATATTTGACAGAAATCTATTTAGCTGCTGAAAAAAACATATTACATTGTATACAACATATATATCTTACATATTATCGTATATTATGGTGTAATTAATTATTTTTGAAAAAACAAACTAAACGGAAAATTTTATGGAAAAGAATAGTGTAAGTCAATCTTCGGTGAAGCTAATCCCTCTTCTAATGTAAAGGGGTAAAAAAAGAACGTTTAAAGAATCGTGGGCAGACTAAGTATAAGGTAAAGGATGAGTGTACATATTAATTGTAATTTATTTAAAGAAGCATGAAAAGGCTATAAGAACCTTTTTAACGAAAATTTGCATTTGTACCAGTCCACTTTTGGAAGGTAAACTTGGGCAAATTAAAATTAGATATGCCCTTTTTCAGTAGAAATAGCATATGTATTATAATGTACGTATGTTTGTAGTTATGTATGCATTCATATAAGTAACAACTTATGTACGTATGTGTGCGAGTACATACGTATGCGCCCATTTATACATCAATTAAACAAGGTGTGTCTTAAAAATTGAACACAAATTTTAAAAATGGTAATATTATGAATTTTATTAAAAATTTGATAATATATATTTTTTTTTTAACTATATCTATTAATTGTAAGAATATAAACATGTTAAGAAATTACTTTTTTTTATGCAAGAGTACAAAAAAAATAAATAAGAAATGTTTAAGTTCATATATAAAAAAGGATGTTGAAAACTATTCCAAGTATTTTAAAAATTCGTGTTCGCTGATTTTATCATCAGGGACAGGTGGAACAGAGGCCTGTGATTTCTGCAGTATGTTATATAATATGTATATAAAATATTTATCAAAAATTAAGAACAAAAAAAATGTAAAATATGAAATCGTTGATTTAAGTAAAAATGAAGTAGGTATTAAAAAAGTAGAAATAAAAATAGATGGAGAATACAGTTTTTATAATTTCGTATCAGAAAAAGGAATACATAGATTAGTAAGGAACTCTCCATTTAATGCTCAGAATAAGAAAATGACATCCTTTGTAAAAGTAGATGTAATACCAACTTTAAGTTTTAATGATGCAAATGTTATGAATTTTTTAAATATTACTGAAAATAATTCTAATACCTTGAAAAAAGGGAATAACAACCAAAATATTAATATGAATGATATTTCTATAAATAAGAGTGATCTGGTTATTCAAACTATGAGGTCGGGTGGAAAGGGGGGTCAAAATGTTAATAAGGTCGAAACTGCAGTTCGAATTTTACATAAACCAACAAATATTTCTGTAAAAGTATCAAGTGAAAGATCTCAAATTTTAAATAAACGAATTGCTTTAAAAACAATATATGAAAAATTATTATATTTACAACTAGAAGCATTAAAAAGTAAACATTATGAATTAGCTAACAAAAGTTTAACACATTTTGGTGAACAAATTAGAAATTATATTTTGTATGGAAATAAAATGATAAAAGATACTAGAACAAGTGTTTTTTCAACTGATGTCGATAAGGTTTTGTCACAAGGTGAAATTGACTTATTTGTAGATGCCTATCAGAAGTATCTCTAAAAGGAGGGACCTTTTTTGGGGGGAAAATGGTGTATATGTCCATGCGCTCGTGATTGTAAGTAGCGTTTATATTCGGTTGTAGGTAGGGTATATACACGTTTGTAGATAACATTTGTATTTACTTATAATTATGCACCACTGTTCAGTTTTTCACATGGGATTTATTTAAAAGCGGAAATTACCTTCTCTCACATGAGCTTTTGGATGTTACTTTTTTTAGTTTTCTTTATTTTCTTTTTTGATTTTTGCCTTGTTTTATTTTATCCCTTTTTTTTTTTTTTTTTTTTCTTTTTTTTTGGTTACTTAAGCGTTATAAAATATATTACATTTACACCTTTGCAATAACACATTAATTAATATGTGTATGCATATACGACGAATGGCTAAATTATAGAGTCCTGTACTGTACGTCTATATATTATATAATTTTTATTTTAAAATAAAAAAAAACAGTTTTTTTTTTTTTTTTCATATGGAATGCAAAAGACATCCTTTTAATTTAAAGATGGAAATGATAAAAGGCATTAAAAAAAATTACAGGTAAAAAAAAAAAAAAAAAAAAAAAAAGATGAAAAATTCCGAAAAGATTATTTATATAATGAACATTTAACGTTATATGTTCTTAAGAGTAAATGTGTGCGTATGAAAATTTACCTGCATGGTGCCATAAAGATGACTATGTAATGGAAACGGTTCCATCTATTCATCGTTTGCGGTGTGTATGTATAGGCATATGTTCAAATATATGCATAACAGCAGATAGTTGTAAATATTAACATGCCCCTCTTAAGTGTATTTTTTTTTTTTTTTTTTTTAACCCTTTTCAACTTTTTTTATATTTTTTGAATGAAGAGTTATAATTATATGGAATTTTATAGTATACTACAAAATAAAGGGAAAAAATGCTCTTTATTTTTCGTGGAGCAACTCATTTTAATTATACTACTTCGCCGAATGCGCACGGCGCATATTATACATACGATTATATTCCCCTTTAGTGCTTTTACTTGACTTCGATGACTAATAATGTTGTTCATTTTTTTTCTTTCGTGTGAACATTTACATTTAGTTTTGAAAAAAGAAAAAAAATCATATTTTAACTGACATAATTTGGGGAAGTTATATACACATATACCAAAGTAGTAATATACCTTTTCTCAAGTTGATAAATAATTTTATACATTTTTATATTTTTTTTTTTTTTTTTTTTTTTAATGAAAGAAGAGCTTGAATTAGTTATTAACGCAAAAAAGGACAAAATGGCTGAAAAAATCGAACAGTAAGATTTCCAAATTGTCAATAAACTTGTACGCCTTTTTTTTTTTTTTTAACACATACGATTTTATTGCCTATATTTTTTAAAAATAAGGAAATTTAAAAATATTAATTACGAAGATGAAAATTTTGAAAGGAAGATAAAAAAAAAAAAAAAAAAAAATATATATCCTTCACTCCTGCATTAATTTCCTCCTTTACCATTCGTCATGATTCTATCTGTTTTTTCCATTAATTTTAATGCGTCGTTAGTGCTAAGAAAATTGCATTATCGTTTTCCTGTCAATTTTTCTTCATTTTTTCGTTTCTTCATTTCATAATTGCTTTATTTCTTTCTTTCTTTCTTTCTAATTTTTTTTTTTGGAAAATAAGAATAATATAATTTAATTTGTTAAAATAAATAGTTAAAACAAAAAGAATGAAAAAAAAAAAAAAAACGAAATGTATAAAAGTACCAATTAAAGTGTTATACACATCCTTGCGGAAAATTTAAACTTGTTAATATTACAATACTGCACATTTTTCAAAAAAAAAAAAAATTAGTGTTTGGTAAAGGACGTTAGTAGATATTTTTTCCAAAGTTTACAGAAAAATCAGTGAAATTTTACTCTTATAGTAGCAATATAGTACAATACGTATATGTGTATATGTATTATGTATAAATATTTATATTATTTGTATGTGTGTACATATTTAAGCGCACATATACGTACTAGTTGAACAGTTTGTTTTTACCCGTCGGAAAACTCTTCAGAAGCGTTACAGCACAAAGGGAAACCTAAGCAAACTTCAGAATCAATTCCTTCTTCAGAGCCTCTTTAGGTAGATTGCCGTTTCTGCGTAATGTTGTCATGTTAACCTATTTTGCACATGGCATAAAAAGGTTCTATAGAGGCTTATTTATTTTATTATATTTTTTGTGTATGAGGTTTTTAATTTTTAATATTTAATTAAAAAGTTTCTTTTGCTTATATATACATACGATAGGATGAAAATACAAAAATGCAACAACTTTTAAATAAATGCTTAAATGTGAATAACTCAGAAAATGTAATAGATGAAGAGGAGAGTCTTTTTCAAACATGTAAATTAATAGTAGGTTTAAGTGATAATATAGGTGAGGTGAATTGTTTAAATAATGATAGTATGGATAACGATTTTTTATGCGGTTTTGATGATTATGCTAAAAAGAATTGCAGAGAGGAAATAAAAATGAGTGTAATGAATGGAATGAAGGAAAGGAAATTAGAACAGGTGAACTTGAATGCATATTGTGAAAATGATTTTAATAGAATATTTAATATAGAATATGTAGACTTACCAGTGAAATTTTACGAAACGATATTTTTAAATTTTTTCAGTTCTTTTATTCAGCTTGAAAAGATGGAAAAAATATTTTGGGAAGACTACATATATGTGATGAAAAAAATATATGACACAATGAAGAATCAAAAATATGTCCTATTGCACAAATTTAATTCCGTTCCGCATCAGCAAAAAAAAAATAATGTAAATTATAAAAACGGTGATGCATTAATATGTAGTGACAATATTATAGCTGTAGCAGATGGAGTATCTTCAATAAAAAATAGTGGTATTAATGTAAGTAATTTTTCAAATGAACTTTTAAAAAAATGTCTAAATTTATATTTATATAGATGTGTTAATAATGAATTATTTGAAGAACAAAATCAGGTTATATTTAAACATTATAATTTGAAGTATAAAATGGATGAAGTATTAAAACCAATTATATGTAGAGGCGCATGCTCCTCTAATTTTTTAGGTGCATCCACCCTTTTATTTTCTTCCATAGAAAAAGAAAAGTTACATATATGTACTATAGGAGATTGTCAAATGTTAATTGTTAGGTTGAAGGAGAATTATTTAAGAGACAAAATTTTCGAAAAAGTGAAAATAAAAATTCAAGCATCTGATGAAGCGTCAAATTTTACGAAACGTGAGAGCAATATTACCACTATCGTGGATTGTGATACGGGTTACGATCTAGTAAAAGACGAAGTCAAGGGGGAAGGGGGGAAAATTGCTCAGAGCAGTGCAAAATTAAATGGTCATTTAAATGATGATTTAAGTGTAAAATTAGACGATAATATAAGTGTAAAATTAGACGATAATATAAGTGTAAAATTAGACGATAATTTAAGTGTAAAATTAAACGATAATTTAAGTGTAAAATTAGATGATAATTTAAGTGTAAAATTAAACGATAATTTAAGTGTAAAATTAAACGATAATTTAAATGTAAAATTAGACGATAATTTAAATGTAAAATTAGACGATAATTTAAATGTTAGTTTTAACAAATGGGAGGACGAATTCAGTAGTAATATGTCTAAATGTCAAGGAGTATATAAAAACGGTGAGAATGATAACAGGCTTCTAAATAATAAGTTTGCATTAAAAGACTTATATTTAAAAAGGAAGGAATTATATCGAGATGATATTAATAGTAGTATAAATAATATAGATGATGTTGGGAAAAAAAATGCAAACATAGTATTATACGTTGAAGAGGTATTAGGGGAAGAGATCTGTGATGATTTTGAAAAGTATGTATCTAGTCAGAATTATAAAATTGGAAATCTGTCATTCACAATAAAAGATGGAGATTTATATCAATACCCCAATATTAGATCAGATACAATCATTTCTCGAAATATTTCCTGTGCAACAGAAAATGACTTTTACGAAAATGAAAAAAACAATCTTTATCTAAAAAGTACTATAGATGAAACCGGGTTTAGGAAGTTGTTAAATTTTTTTAATATTGAAAGAAAAGATATCCTAGTGGATTCGAAGAATTATGTAAGGATGGAAAATACAAATGAGATATTATCACGTGAATGGACGGGGGGTGGGTCTTCAGTTGGAGTACATAAAAAAGAAGGGGATGTAAAAAAGGGAAGTGAAATTGAAAGTAGAATTAACAGGGAAAAAGAAAAGAATAGGAAAAGTCAGAATTATATGAACGTTAATAATTATAGATTTAGATGCTATAAAGAGGAACTAAGCCATTTTTATATAATTTACAAATCAAAAATTCAGCAGCATTATTTTAATTGCCCATATCAGATAACTTTTATGCCTACAAATTTGAGTACCAATATAGGTAAGGATAAATCAAACATTACTTTAAAAAATAATATTAAAATGAACAAATATAATGATATTATTTCAAAATGTTTAAGATATTGTGAATATTCCAGTATTGACATTAGGACAAATGACATTATAGTAAGTGGAAGTGATGGTCTTTTTGATAATATTTATGACGATGACATAATGGAAATTCTATATAATAATTTTTATATCATAAAGGATAACGATTTTATAAATTTAAAGCACTTTGTGAATTTTGTTGATGAATACAAGCGAATATTAAAATACATTGAGCATATGATATGGAACAGTTCATTGAAAGGGAAGAGGACTAAATACATATGTTCAGGTAGTTTGAGGAACTCCTCAGATGGAACTGAAAAGCGTAGTGAAAGAGAAGAGCTTAACACAAAAGGGGGAAGTAATAAAAAGAATGGAATATCAGTTATGAGCTACATATCTAGTGATGATATCTCGGGAAACTTGAACAATAGAAATAAGAACAGAAGTGGTGTTAGAAATGATAATAAAAATGATCATATAAGCGATCATAGAAAAAATCATAGAAACGATCATAGAAACGATCATAGAAACAATCATAGAAGCGATCATAGAAATAGTAGTAACAGTAATAAGAATAGCAGACTTGGGAATTATCAGGATAAGAAGAGAAAGAGTGAAAAATGCACTACAAAAGCGGCAAATGACACAACAGATGAAGAAGGAGAAAACCTCAAGTCATTTACCCTAAAAGGGAATTCCATTAGCTATCTAGGCAAAAAAATCAAAGACAAAAAATTTGGTACTAATAATAACTGTGATGTTAAAAAAAATAGTGATGTTATAAAAAATAGTGATGTTGTAAAAAATAAAGGAAAGGATCAAAATAATTCTCTTGATAAAAAGTACAAGAACGGCTTAAGCTTTGCGATGAACAAACTGCATTTTCCATCTAAAATAAAGGGAATGTTTTCCATTAAATCAAAGAATAAAAATACATATATAGCAAAAAAAAAAGAACGTGTTATGGATAAGGAGAGAACTGAAAATATCCTTTCGAAGGATAAGAAAAATGGTAAAGTGAAAGAAAATGATAAAATAGTATCAAACGAAAATAGTTATAGAAGTAATAATAATTCATATAACAGTTTTATGAAGAATAAGACGTTTGATTATGATGATGATGATGATAACAGGAAATATTCTGCAAATTCTGAACACATAAAAAGTGGAAAACAGGAGAATGTTCAGGAAAATTTAGAAAATGATGGTAGCTCAGCAAGTTATATGGTAAGTGATGCTTTCACAGAGGGTTCCAACTTTGACAAATTCAATAAATCCAATAATGATTATGATGGAGTATGGGTAAAAAATATGCACCCAAATCAACTCCAGAAAGGGGGAAAACAAAATACTGAAATTATTGTAGATGATTATGTAAAGTATCTAAGGAGAAAAGAAACTAATTACACAGAGAAATGGATGACTGAACAAAAAACATTGACAGAATTTTCAAATGTGTGTGATATGAAATATAATATAATGGGAAATTCAGAACGGAATAATTATGACATAAAAGATATGAGAAATATCAGAAGAAAAAAAAAAGTAATTATTGAGAAGAAAATTGATTGTTCTATATTTTTATATGAACCATCTGATTTTATTTTATTTGATAAGAATAATAATATTTATTTAAATGCTAAAAAGGCTTGTGATGAAATTATAGAGCTGGCAACAATTCTAGCTAGCCAACCAGTAAATAATACTTTGTTAAAAAAAAGAAGAAAGGAATACAATGAGGAACAGAAAAATATGAACGGCAATAAAAATAAAAAAAGCATAAAAAAAACAAAAACACATGAACTAGTGAAAAAAAATATACAAATAAATAATAAATGTATTAGCGGAAATTTGGTTTCAAATATTAATGAAAAGGAAACATATTTATTTGATCAGGTTAATTATGATGATATACAATCAAATAAATCAAATGATAAAATTATTTTAACACCTATATCCGAATTTATTTTTGACAAATACGAAAAATATTTTAATATGGGTAAGCCTGACGATACAACTGTTATACTTTCTGTTGTAAAGGAAAATAAATACAATTCTTAAAGAAAAAGACGTAATTCTTTTTATTTAATTATTTTTTTGTTTAAAATTTTATGCCAAATTTTGTTATATTTTCCATAATTTGTCCTATTTTCCATAATTTGTCCTATTTTCCATAATTTGTCCTATTTTCCATAATTTGTCATATTTTCCATATTTCGTCGTATTTTCCATAATTTGTTATATATGCTATATTTTGTCATATATACTATATTTTGTCATATATACTATATTTTTCCATATATGCTATATTTTGCCATATGTGCAATATTTTTTTCTGAATTGCACCTTTTTTTTTGTTGCATTATAATTTGTAATATACTTTTATATTTCTTCCTACAAATAATAAATTTTTTTCTGTACGCTGTACATAACATACAAGTTTTTAATAGAAATATATATAACAAAATTTAGCAAATAGGGAGAAATATACATACATGAATAATATAATCATATACATATAAGAATATACCCGCCAGCCCGTACATACACATGTGTGTAAATGTGCGTCTTAAAAAACAGTAGTAATATTTGTTGTGCATATTCGCCTCTAATATCTACAATTTTCAAAAAAAATTTGTTTTCATAAATTTGTGGATTGTGAAAAGAGACGTAATGAAACAAAACAATGTTAAAAAGACTTAAAAAAAAAAAAAAAAAAAAAAAAAAAAAGTTTAAAATTTTAAGAAACAGATAACCATAAAGGGTGTACATGAAATTTTCTTATAATATGGCATTTTTTAAAAAATCAAAATGAATCTAGGTGCAAGTAATTAAGGGAAGCGAAATAGGGATAATAATAATTTTCATATGTTAAAATATTTTGAAAAATTATGTTGTAAAAGGATAATACATTTAAATCTTTCGCATCCTTGGGACAAGCAATACTTGCCAATTTTATATAAAAAGGGGTATGTGTAAAGTTAGTAGTACTTTTTTTAAGATCATATTTTCTTTCAAAATCGATATTATAATTATTTAAAGGAGATAAATTCATAATTAAGTATCTATGAATTATGGAATATTTTTTTTGATAATGAAGATATGGATCAAAAGGACTGAAATTTTTTTTTTGCTTTAATTCCCATTTTTGTTTAATATAGCTATTTATTATCATTTCCATATGTTTTTCAAAGCTTACCAAAAATAAATACAAAAAGTCCTCTACTTTTGCTTTACGAACAGGTTTATTTTTATTATATTCTCTATTCTTCGAGTAAATTAAAAAGTAAAAGGAAAAAAAAGAAATAAAATATTTGTCTAGAAATTTATAAATTAATATTTTTCTAAAAAAGAATATTTCGTTATTATTATTTATATTTATTCTAATTAATGACATGAATCTTTCGTTGTAACAGTAGTTAGAGCACGTCCTTCCCCTTACATAACTCTGGATATCATTTATACTTACTTTGTTTTTACAATTAAGATTATCTTCTCCCTTCCGAATTTTAATTTCATAGAGGTTATTTATAATCAGCTTTTCCTTTATTTCTGAATGCACAATAAAAGGGCACTGCTCAATATCCTTTCTATTTTGTGTTTCATATTTAAGTTGTTTACATTGTCCGTCGTTAAATACCCTCTTTCCATCATTAATATAATCAACATCACCCGCATGATTAGAAGCAGCCATATTACTATTATCGCTTAATCTCTTTGAACATGTGTTCAAGCAGGTTATTTTATTATTTTTTTTTCCAGGAACATAGTAATTATGACTAAAATTAGAACACCTATTTTTGAATCTGCTCATTAGCGCATAATTGCATAGAGTGTGCGGTGTAACAATATAACTATGCTTGTATAACCCTTTATCTTTGGAATAATTAGAAAAATACAAAGAAAAATTAAATTTTTTTAAAAAAGAATCATAATTTGAATTGTTGTATTCATTTTCTTCTTCTATCTTACTGTTCCCTGTTTTAAGTATTTTTTTTTGAAAGTTGCAAAAATGATCTTTTCTTGCATTAGGTGCAGGGTTGTTTACATTGCCCTGCAAGGTACACTCATTAATTGATTTTGTTTCGCTAGAATTTCTTTGAGATTGTTTTGACATATCTTTTGACTGGTCATATGAATGACCTTGTTCAACTTGTTTCCCTTTGTTACGTCGTACATGCCACTTAAGTTTTCGTTCTTGTTTACATCGTCTATCCGCGTTTTCTTTAGGTAAATTTTTTAAATGAAAAACTTTGCAGAGTATTGATATGGATAATATCACAAGGACAAAAATGAAAACCTGGTTTAGTATTTCCTGCAGGATAGTATCTCCTACATTGTGCATATAAATTCTCAACATATTTTCATCATGTATGTCAAACATATTTATTTTTTTTTCTACGTTTTGGTTAACATTCATTACAATATTTTTATTTACAAATTCCTCCTTTCTTTTGATTATTAACAAGATCATATTATTATAAAAAAAAAAAGAAAGAGTAATGGAAATTTTCATAAAAAGTTGTATTTTATTTTGCGACTGTTGTTCATCAGCAAAATGATTAACAAAAAAGGACAACAAAACAAATAAATGCCTGAAGAAATCATTAATAATATAACTACATTCCTCCTGGCTATTTTTGTTGAATTTATTTTTTTCCTTATGTATTTTTTTTTTACAAAAATAATTTCTAACTTTGTATATATAAAGCTTTTTAAAAGGAGTTCTTACATTTTTATGCATAAAGATATCTGTATACATTTGTATAAGAAAATATTCGATATTGAAAAATAAGCATGCATCAATGAAGTAACTTAAGAATTTTGCAAATTTCCTTCTTTTTAAAAAAGAATTTTGTTTTCTAATTATAGTAGAACTGAACTTTTCACCATCACATAAATCGATTGTATCAAAAATGTTCAAGCAAGTTCTTGCCTTTTCAGCATAGTTTTTTTTATCACTATTGACGCTGTCACATGGTGTGTTTCTATTATTATTACTATTATTATTATTATTACTATTATTATTATTATTATTACTATTATTACTATTATTATTATTATTATTATCCTTCATTTGATTAATCTCATTGCTTGTTGTTTTATCACCATCTGTTTTAACCTTTTTAAATAATAACTTCCTTCTATTTACCACACTATACCCGTTTGCTTCGGACTCCTTTGACATTGTTAAGCAATACAAATCCTTAATATCAACTGCAAAGGAAAAGGGGTCGTGTATTCTTTTAAAAACAATGATTTTTTTTTGCTCCCTTCTATTACTTTTTTTTTTAGAATTTAAATGGAAATTCAAATACTTGGAAATTTTTCTTTTCATTTCATCTGCAATTAAAAGTTGTGTTTTCTTTCTGCAAAATTTGCCTTGATATATTTTGTCTATTTTTGATTTTAACAAGAAAAGATATTTTTTTTTTAGATTGTTATATGTAGGAATAGTGTAATTCTTTTCCTTTTCTTTCTTGTTCTTCCCATTCCTTTTCTTTTTCTTCTTCTTCTTGTTAAAATAATACAAGTTTACAAATTTTTGGTATTTACTTTTGTTGTATTCCATTGATGTTTGAGTCTTTTGGCTTGTTATAATTTCATACAAAATTTTATGAGAATTTTTGATTTTGATAAAAGGCATTATATGTTCAAAGTTATGAAAAAAAAAATGTATGTGATACACATTTTTAATTAAAAATAGGATGTCGGATATATGAAAAATTCTTAATTTTAGATCATCAATTTCTTCAGAATATTTTTTGTTGTATATGTTTTTGTTATTATATAAACCGATGTAGAAAAATTTCTTTGTTAAAAAAATGGAATAAAATAACAATAGCATATGACCAAAGTGTATTTTGTCAAACGTACCTGCAAATAATCCTATGTCACTTTTATGTAAATTTTTGCTTATTGTTCTTTTTATTTTATATTTTTCGACTTTGATACCTTTAAGATTTCTTTCTCTATTTATATAAAAATTAGATTCCTTTTTGTTTATTTCTTTTATCAAACTTATCTTTTGTTTAGGACTCGTGATGTTCTCTGCTTCTGTTTTATTGTTATCCTCTGCGTTTTGTGCATTATCCGGTTTTGCTAAGATATCAGAATTTGGAGTATTTGAAGCATTTGGAGCATTATGAATCATTTCACCCTTTTCTGGGATTTCAATTTTTTGCTTCTTTTTCTTAACATCATTTTCGCAATTCATACCATTTGTGGAATTCATTTTTATTAGACCTAAGCCATAAATTTTCTCATAAGATTGCGTCAAGTTTTTTTTCTTATTATTAAGGATGATAAAAGAGCAATAGTACCTTCTGAGTTGACCTCGACCATACTTTGACAAAACATCCTTATAATAATTCGTAAAGGAAAAATTCTCGTAATATATATACGAGTATAACTTGTGTAAATCAGCTATGGGTAAAACCACACGCACTATCTTATCTAGTTTTCTTTCATAAATTTTCTCAATTATAAACTTTAAATAATAAAATGTAGACATTTTTAATATACATTTTGAACTAATAAATTTGATAAATAAATAAATGTTTCTAACTTTATTTCTTAGCCTTATTATGTATTTAATTAACTGTTTCACATTTTTCTGTACCTTTTTGAAAAGCTTATTTTCCATATATAGTCTTAAGCTTAAGTTATTATTTACTACGCTAAAATTATAGTTCTGACATATTTTACAGAAGTACGGGTTAACATTGTAGTTATTTAAATTTTTGCTTTTTCCATGCCAGCAGATTTTTTTTCCATTCGTTCTTGTGTAAATAACATAGTTGTAATCCTCAAAAACTAAGACCCCCTTTTCACACGATACATTTTTCCTCATTTTGGCAAGGTGCATATTATATACACACACATATATATATATATACATACATATGTACACTCGTATATAAGTATGTATTTTTCAGTTAATTTAAAAATGTATTAATAAATAAAAATAAAATTAAACAGCGACATTTTTATATTGCTCGTTGTTACATGCAACACATATAAACGTAACAAGTTATATGGGGAAGAGTTTTACTTTCGAAAATTCTGAATATCCCTTTTCACAATTTATAAGATTTTCTTTTCCGCTATAATCTCCATTTACTTTGTTTTGGTCATTTGTTTCATTTATTTCGTTCATTAACCTCATTTATTCGTTCTTTAACTTCATTTATTTCATTCGTTAGCTTCAAATATTTCGTGCGTTAGTTTCATTTATTTCGCTCATTTGTTTAACTTATTTATTTGTATGTTTTACTTATTCATTTGTTTCACTGATTTATTCATTTGTTTCAGTTATTTATTCATTTATGTTACCTATATATTAATTTAATTCGCTTAATTTTTTATATATTTATTTATTTCACTAATTTATTTTCATTTTAATACATCCAGAACAAAGCAAAATAAAAAAAAAAAACAAAAAAAAAAGTGTTATATCATGCCTTTAACCAACTGTATAATAAAAGATTTAACAGGACATACACATTCTACAAAAGGTTTTTCAGATATTATACGAAAGTGTAGTGAATTTTTTTGTTATAAGAATATACAGTCGCACAAATGTATTCATATGTATATATACACATGTGCACGCAATCTATTCGTCGCTAACTTGAGATGTTTTTTGCTACTTATCGACATTATCCTTGAGCATAATTCTACAAAAAATAAAAAAAATAAATGTTCGTTAAAATAAAGAGGTAAACTTATATAAAATGAAATGTAAAAGAAAAAAAAAAAAAATTAATTTAGACAAATTTCAAATAAAATAAATGTATCAAAGATGAATTAAATAAAATATGTTTTAAAAGTCTCTTTGATATACATTTACTCATGTAACATACGCTCAGAGATATTCCAAGAGATATGTTTATAAACTTTCATAGAAAAATTTAGAAGAAAACATTTTTTTTTTTTTAATTTTACGTATAAAAATTCTTTTCAAGATAATGATACATAATTTATACAATCCTTTTATTTTATTTTATTTTATTTTTATTTTAATTAGTGCTGAAACCGAATTAAGGTGTGCACGAAATTATACTTTTTAATTATGAAGAGTAAGAACAATTATGTATTTGTACAAACATACATTAAAATATTTGCAAAGCTATTAAGATGTTCGTGATTTTAATTAAATAAATATATTTTCTATGTTTTTTTTTTTTTTTTTTTTTTTTTTTTTTTTGTGTAAATATATAAAACATTCTAATGAACATTCTATTTAGTTAACTAAAAATATGGAAAAAAATATAAAAAACAAGCAGTTTGATTAATGTAACATTGTTAATTTTCCAAATATATTTCTTAAAAAAAAAAAAAACAGTATTACTTATAAGCATTACTGTTAAATGAAAACAAATTTTTAATGAAGTTGGTCATAACATGTGTGTAACGCTGAATGAATTAAAGAGTGCAAGGTTATACGCACTTTTTAGTATAATATATGTATATATGTATACAGGTATATGTGTGTAAATTATGCATATATGTGTATATTATGTATGCGTACGTATATGTGTCCCGTATGTGCCTGTTAATATGCACAGTATTCATTTGCTAGCGCAGCTATGAAACTCAGCTATTTTATATGCTGTTCATAATTACTTGTGAAATGCATAATACAATTGTTCAAATTGAATGTGAAACAATTTGGTAAATTCGAAAAAGGTAATTTTGTCTTTTTGTATTTGCGTTTTGTTATTCGTACATTCCTTTTAATTTTTTTTTTTTTTTTGCATATAAAAGGTCTGTGTAAATGAAATTTGTCCTTATATATATATATATATATATACATATGATGCAAACATTTTGTACGATGTTCGAGTTTTTAAAATTCTCTATTACAAAAGATATACTATTAATATTTCATAAAAATTAACTGCGGAATTTATATATTTTTCATTTGCTGTATTATTGTGTGTATATTCATATATTCAATGCGGTTGCTCTCTCTAAGAGTTTCCTTTGTGAATATAGTAGTTGTGATTCGGGGACTGTCCTGTTTTTTTGTTTTAATGTAACTATCTGTATCCTTAACAACTGTAGACTTCTTAATATACCAGGTTTTTAATATTTCTTACGTAGCTATATATATATATACGTGTATGTGTGCGTTAAAATGTTTTTTCTAAACTAGGCAAGAAAAAATGGTTTAACATTTTTGCTGTGTACATGAGAGGATTATTTTACAATGTTTTTCAAAAATATTAAATAGTCATAGCTCGGTATAAGGAAAACAAAATTGGCATACCTCTCCACATAAACCTTAAAAAAATATTATATAAGAATTATTCTAAAAAAGGGTAGTTAAAACGTTGTTACTAATAACGAAACGTTAACTTAGTTGCAGTTGCTTTCGTAACACCATGCGCACATAAATGTATACGTTACATGTAGATAAATAACATATGCTTTATACTTCGCGTGCATTTCTGTTATATTTAAGGGTGATATATATATAAATATGTATATATAAGATATCATAATAAAAATAACAGTATTATTGAGGAATTAATTTATATTTGAATAAAAAAGCTCAATGAAGGAACTGTATAACTTGTTTTATAATCTAATATTAAATAAAAAAAAAAAAAAAAAAAAGCGGATGTCCCAAAAAAATAGGAAAATTTTTTATAAAAATATGGAATGTTTTGTTATGTATGAAAGAAAATTAAGTATTGATCAAAAACGTTCGCACACTAAGTGTTGCTTTATTTTGTGAGAATTTAATTCGCTTTTTATTGTAAGATGTATACGCATATAAATACCTAAAATATATTTGTTATATGTACATATATATATTTATTCGTATGGGACCCTTGTAAATTTCTTCATGTATATTTCTTATATTATTGAATTATTTTAGAATTATTTTTTCTCTTTTATAACAAAAATTGTTGTCCTTATAGCTAAAGGGGTTTAAAAGTTTTACTTAGGTCAAGCTTAATATATATGTACATAAAACATTCAAATATATGAGCGAATATATTATACGGATACATTTATACCATACATACACGCATATTTACACGGATTATTTTATGCATTTTTATTGCAAATGTATGAATTTATTTATTGTATATTATATATGTTTTTTTTTTTTTTTTCCATACTAATTTTTTTAAACTTCATACGAAGTGCCCGTTAAAGTTTTTGTACACCACAAAACATGCCAAAAAATAATAATCAGAAAAAAAAAAAAAAAAAAAAAAGCACTGTGAAGTTGATATTTATTTTGTATATATAATTTTTTTTTCTGCGTGAAAGAAAAGTAATAATAATAATTGTTTAATTTTACTACTTGAAAAAAAAAAAAAAGATGACATAATAAATATAATATTAACTCTTTTCTTTTATGAAGCTATTATTTTTTATAATAAAAGAAATACGTACAGCAGCAACAGTTATACTTTCATTTTATTTTATATTTTAAAATATTTTACTGTATTATATAATTTCTGCTGCTTTTTTTTTTTTTTTTTTTTTATTTACAGAATTTATTTTACTTTTCCTATTTTACTAAATTCTATTTTATTTTTTTTTCATTTTTGGAATGAATGAAACATACTTATTTTAGCTCTTTTAAAAACAATCCCATACGTACATATATTATATATATATATAATATACACGTATTTATGTATGTATATATGCATACATATACACATGTCCCCAGCAAATATACATAAATATAAATACATTCGCCATATACGAATTTACTTTTATATTTGCACATATTATATATAATGCATTTTCAGATTATATTTGATTACTTTTTTTAAAATAAAAAAGATATTAAGAATATATATATATATGTATATAATTTATTAGCGCTATATCAAGGCATAGGCATATACAGTATATTATATATATACATGTATATATTTTTTTTTTTTCATTATTTTATAATTATTCATTTTATACGAATTACGTATAGTATTATATATACCTTTTTAATTCTTTTTCTACATTAGATATAAGTATGCAATATTGTGATTTAATTAATTATAATGAAAAAATACTTGGTTTTTGAAAATTCTCAGTATTCGTATATCATAAATAGTATAAAAAATGGGGATGAGTCGGAAAAGGTAAAATTTGTATTTTGTTTTGATAAATTGGTGTTTATTTTTGTAAAATCGTGTTGACATTTTGTGTATATACATTTATGTTCGTATGTACTTTCTTTTATGTAATGATCTTCACACCTTTTGCAAAATTTCTTCGCAATTTTTTGCGTTACATCATATTTCTGGGTGTATATATGAATATGCATACTAACACACATACTAAGATACACACTTGTGTATTTGTGCATATACAGTATATCTGTATGTATATCAGAATGTGGGCATATGTACAATGTTATATTATGCAGCTAGTTTCTTGTATCATTAAATAGGACATTGTAACGTTTTATTGATGCCTAGTCTTTTTAGCCCCCCTGTGTTTGCATTTTTAATAATTTCTCCTACTAGATTCATCCATTTTGTTATTCTGTTTATATCTTATATGTTATGTTACATATGTTATTATATGCGTGTATGCGTATGTATACATTATGAATGTATATTCTTTGTGTTATTTTTACAGTTAGCTGCGTTGAACGATTTTTATGAACAACTGAATTTATCAGCAGACGGTGGATTAAGCAATTCGCACCTGGAAGAATATATAAATGTGCTGATTCATGTAATTAATAATCCACACATAAGTTATAATAGTGTATATGAAAGGAATGATAATAATAACAATAGTAGTAGTAACAAGAATACGTCAAAAAGTTGGGGTAATGAGAAAAAATTAAATTCAGATAAAATAAATGACTTAGTTGGTAGTGGTTTAAATAGTTTTTTCAAGATAATACAAGAGCATATTGGAGTTTATACGTCAGATTATGAGGATATTGATAGTGAATTAGACTATAGTGAGAGTAAGGAGGAAAAGAAGAAGAAGAAAAAAAAAAAAAATATAGATAAGAGCAGTAATAGCAATAATGATAAAGATAAGAAAAAGTCAGTCGAAATTTTGGATGTGAAGAATGAGGACGAAGAAGTAGTCAAAGTAGAACAGGAAGATAAGGAGGAAAAGGACGAAAAGGTAGAAAAGAAAGAACTGAAGGAGCTGAAAGATATTAAAGAAGCTAAAGAAACTAAAGAAGCGAAAGAAACTAAAGAAGCGAAAGAGCTGAGTGAGATGAAGGAACCGAAAGAACTGTATAGTGTTAGTAAAAAGGAAATTGTAATAAATTCTGAGGATGATGAAAGCAGCGATTATTTTTCCTACTCAGAAAACTCAAGTAACTCATCGAGTATTACAAGCGAATGTAGTATAGAATCAGAAAATGAAAAAATATTTCTTAACGATGCATGTGCCATAGATGTAAAATATATTAACATTATATATACGGCGACATGTTGTATATATACCATTTTAGATATATACCCCAACTCAATAAAATATGTAATTAATAATAAAGACGGTGTGAATATATTAAATAAAAAACTAAATGATATAGAATATATAGATGTTGCTGAAGTAATCTTAAAAATATTTGAAAAATTAGTAGAAAAGGATCCTATGCTTATATTAAAAAAAAAAAGTATTAAGTATATGTTAATGCATATAGATTTTTACAATGTTAATATTCAAAAAAAAATATTTTTTTGCATCATTCAGATGATTAATAATATAAAGAAATATAAACATATTACAAAGTATATTACACCATATTGTAACATATTTGTTAATTTTTTTCATTTTCATTATATACATATATTAAATATTATATGTACCTTGTGGAGATCCTTACTTGATAAAATGATTTCCTTACGACTGGAAGATGAAAATAATTTACGAAGAAAAGAACAGCGTGAAACATCTGAATCAAATGTTGATGCAAGATGTATATTCAAAAAGAATCACAAAGAAACATCCTATTTAAGCAAGTTAATGGAAAAGGGGAAAAAGAAGAAAAAAAAAAATGATAATAATGGTAATAGTAATCTTAGCACTTATGAGGAGAAGGAAAGAGTGGACATGCTGTCCTCCTTTTATGTATTAAAGGATGAAAAAGAAAAGAACGTAGAAGTAGATCAAGGTGAGGATGAGGAGATTATAGAAATAACAGATGAAGAGCATGGTTGCGATTTTATGAATAAGGAGAATGTGTCATACACTAATATTAAGGATCGTAGTAAAAACGCTAACAAGGAATCAAAGAAAAAAAGGGATACATCGAGTAATAAGAAGATTAAGAAGAAGCCAAAAAGGGGCACCAAAAAAGAAGAGGTGAAAGGAGAGGAAGAGGAGAAGGAGAAAGAGGAAGAAGCAGAACTTGAAGAACAAGAAGAAGCACAAGAATTAGAACAGAAAGAAAAACAGGAAGAAGAACAAGGAGAAAAACAAGAAGAATTAGAAGAAGAATTGGATGAAGAACAAGAAGAAGAACAAAACAGAACGAAAAAGAAAAAAAAAGGAAATAATGATAAAGAAAAAATGGTTGTAACTAAAGACGTGAACACGTCTGATAGTTGTAATTACGAAAAGACGAACAGAAGCAACAGAAAGGAGAACAGCAACTTAAAAGAAAATAAGAGCAATAATAGTGTTATCAAAAAAGGTAGTAAAAAGGGAGTGAAAAAAGAAGAAGACGTATATATTTTAGATGACGAATACTCTGGTTGTGGCACACGTAAAAATATCAATTCGAATAAAAATATTAGTTTTCTTAGCTCCTTTTTGAAAAATATTATGGATGATAGTAAGGTGAAAGAGAATATATCTTCCTCAATCGGTGAAGATTCACTTTGTAAAGAAAAAAATAAAAAAGTTAATACAAAACATGGGAACGTAAATAATATTATTAATAGTAATAATAATAATAATAATAATAGTAATAGTAATAGTAATAGTAATAATGATACCAATTCGGCAAAATTTAGGAACAGCTTAAGAGATGCAAATAAGGATGAAGGAGCGCTTAAAGATGAAATGAAAATAAATAATAATGCGAACCATTCGAATAAGTTGTTACAAAATATGATTCATTTAAACAGTAATGAAAGCACGTATTTAAAGTTAAGTGCAGAAATAGAAAGTATTTACAATATCAACATTCGAAACAATATAATAAAGCTATTAATTGAATGTCAAATAGAGGATAATTTATATGCTTTTATGGAAACGTTTTATATAATATCCATATTAGTGCATTACAGTAATAATATACTAGAAAATTTTTGTAATAGTGACTTTTTAAATAAGTTCAATGAATTTCTGCAAAATAAAAAATTTCAAAATAATAATTTTTTAATAATTTATATTTTGTTTACCTTATATTCTTTTCTTCCTATGTGTACCTTTGATGGTTTACTAATTTACGAATTTGAAAAGAAAAAAAACATAAATGATAAAATGTTTTTTGAAAATATAGAAAATGAGAGGAGTGAAAATGATAGTGTAAATAAAGAAGAACAGGAGGAAAAATCTACCTATTTTGATAAGGAAAAAAAAGGTGGTGAAAATTTTTTTAATTACGACATGTGTAGATATATATTGTATAAATTTCCTGTAGATGTTAAGAAACATAAGTTAATATTTTATAAAAATAATTTTCACTATTTACTAACTTTGATTAGAATAATTATACCAAATATATATTCAATCTATGAAGAAACGTTATATTACGATATTAAGTATTTGTGCATAGTTATTGCTTTATCAGTCTTTATATCAATGTATAAAATTTCGTTTACATATTACAATAATGCACAATTTGTAGAGTGCTTAGAATATATCTTTTCTTTTTATAAAGAAATATATTCTTTTATTAGAAGTATTATTTTAAATAATTTATCCGAATCCTCAGTTATTAGTGGAATTGTTATATGTAGAATAGTTGAGCATTTTATATTTTTAATTTCGAACAATCCAGCTTACTCATTATTGAGAGAAACAATGAATAGGGGAACAAGCGACGTGAACAAAAATATTATGGACAATGTTAGTATCTTACATGGCAGTTATAAACCGAAAACTATTAATCGTAGCACATGTAACAAAGTGGATGATATTTCGAACAATACATACATGCTAAACAGTAGCAGAAGTTGTTTCTACTTAGCTGTTTTAAAAAATATTATAAATAAAATTTTACTAAAGAAAAAGGAGGAAATAGATATGCTGGGAAAAAGTAATTTCATTTGCAGTAATAAAAATATATATAACATTATTTTTTCATATTTTTATGACTTGTATTATAACGGCTCAGATGGTGGTCCAAACAACAACAGTAGTAATTGTGGCAGTAATATTATAAGTGAGAGGAACTTGCTATTTTTTAATAGAGATAGAGAATTGAAAAATGTTGCATTAGAATTTATGACTATATTTTTAAATTATGAAAATATGAAAAGATGTAAAAATGATAACGTTTCACCGCTGGTTATAAGTGAACTAATTGTAGATGAGGTTACGTGCTATAACCAAATGGTTTTGTGTTATTTCTATTTAATTAATTTGTTTTATAATTTATCAAAAATGAATGAAGATGCATCTATATACTTCTATCAATATAACATTGCAAAGCGTTTATATTTTTTTTTATTTCAAAAATTGTTTTACTGTGATGAGCTGAAAAATGTAGAGAAGGAAAACAAACGAGGGAAATTGTTAGTGCAGGATGATGTACTGTTTAGAGAAAAGAACAAAAAGAATGTTTTGAATTTATTAAAAAGTATTGATAGAAATATTAGATTATATATATTTTTATTTGCATTATTGTTTGTTAATAATAAGAAAAAGGAAGAAGTAGTGCATGGTTTATTTTTAAATAGTGTAAAAATGCTGTATTCTATGGTTTATGATTTAGTACAAAGGAATATAGAAGATATTGATGAAAATAAATATAACACAATGAAATTACTAGTAACAAATATTTTTGATTCATATCATTATTATCTGATTATGAATAATCTTTCCTTTACGAGTTGTTCAATACTTATAAATCTAACAAAGGAATGTTTAAACATGTATGATAATTTGCCCATATACTTTTTTAGAGAAAATGCTTATAAGAAGGAATGTGAGGAAGGAGGAGTAGCAGCAAAAGCAGGAGTATTGAGAGAAGGAGAAGGACAAGAAGAGGATTTGGAGAAGAAGCAAAGTAAAAAAGGGGGTAGTGTAATATCATGGAAAGGAAATTACGATGATTTCCCATCCCTAAAAATTGATAACAGTAACTTCACCAATTTAAATTCAAGAAATAGAAGGAGTAATAATGAAACTCTAGTGAAAAGCACAAAACAGAAAAAGAAAAAATGTAAGGATGATCCAAGTAATAATAAAGATTGTTTTATAGAAAATATTGTAGAGAATAAGGTAGATTCATGTGTGCATAATGAAGAAACTGAACTTTTAAAAAATAGAACTTTGAAAAAGGGAAATGAAATAGAAAAACAGAAGGGAAGAAACAAAAATGAACTAAGGAAAGTAAAAGGTGCCGATTTGGATATGAATCATGAGAAAATACAAATAATAAAGAACATACAGAAGGAGATGAAAATGAAGAAGGAGGATAAGGAACAAGAGCGGGAGAAAGAAAAGGATAAGGAGAAGAAGAAGGGCGAACCCAAAGGAACACCTGTTTTAGATTTCATAAAAGAATTAGATAAAGAAGTAGAAATAATAAGAGAAAAGGTAAAAGACAAAGATGTTGACATAGTAACAGATAACTCTATGTTTAACGCACAAATGAGTAGAGAAAAAATAAAAGGAAATAAATTTACTGATAACAAAAAAGAATATAATTTATATGATTATTTTAGTACAAATAATTATAAATATTTGGACTATATACCGAAGGATTCTTTTTACGAATACATATTTAACGATAATAATAATAACCTAACAGTTGATAGGAAAAAAAATAAAAGCATGTATAATAACTATAACTGTCATTTTCCTATGCATTTAAGAAGAAACGGATTATATATTGATAATATTTCTATCTTTAATTCGTTGAACAAAGGAATACCTATTTCTATGCATTTAGAAAAATTGAAAACTGATATGAATGAAGAGGGAGAAGAAAGAGTTAAGGCACAAAGTAGAAGAGAAGGAAATTTTTTAAAAAATGACAGAACTAGCAATTACGTGGAGGAATTCTCCATGAGTTCTAAAACGAACAATGCAGGTTATAAAAAATCGTTAACCGATAATGTTTCAAGTGGAGGTAGGAATATTAGTATTAGCGGAGGAAGTAATGTTAACATTAACATTAATAGCAGCAGTAATAGATTGCAGAGAAGTCAGAAAAATCTTCAATTGGATCGAAATTTATATACCAAGGATATCACACATCGTTTGCTGTACTATGGAAGAAATGCGTTAGAGAAAACAAAAAATATGCAGGGATCATTTAACATATTCGAATCTTTTAATAAGATAGAAAACTATATAAGGAAAAATATTAATAAGAGTAATAAGAACTTTTACCCAAAGTACTACTCAAAAGAGGATGATTTAGTTATCATATCAATTAATGGTGTTGATGTACATAAGGATTCATGCCTCTCTGAGTACTTAATAAAATTAAGTGATTTGTATTACATGAACAGAAATTCTGCTTGTATTAATGAAGAAAATATTTTTTATAATATAGAGAATTTTTATGTTTATAATGATGTTATAGAAAGTTTACCAACAAATTATTACAACGTTAGAAATAAAATAAAATATTTATGGAACAATAATTCTAGTAGTATTAATAGTACTGGTGGAAGCATAGGTAATAGTGCAAATTCTCATAGAATAAATTACAAAATTATTAAGAAAAGAAAAAACAATGAACGATATGAAGAGTTGTTAAATGATGAACTAATTAGTAGTAAAAGTAGCTTGATTGGCACTTCAAAAAAAAAAAGGACTAGTAGTAGTAATAACAATACTGTTGTTGATTTTTATACTGAGGAGAAGAGGAAATTATATGAAAGTCAAGATAAGGAAGATGATATATGTTCCTATGTTGATTCGGTTACTTATAAAAAAATAAAGACAAGCATAGATACACCGTTGTGTTGTAAAATTATTAACGAGAAATATAATTATTACAACATATCTTTCGATTTAGTAAAGCATTTGTATAATTCTAATGAGCTATCTGATATAAATAGGAACTCGGACGAAGTAGAAGAAAGAAACAAAAAAAGGAATTTTTTTGATATGTTGAAAAATGGAATTAAGAGCAATTTTCAGAAAGGAGAAAACAATTATAACGAAATGGAGGAAAGAGTTTGTAGCAGCACTGTACTATACTCAAGTAAAGATAATCATTATGATCATTATAATCATTATGGTGAAGAGGATAATGGAGATGATGATGTTATTATGTGGTGTGACAAGAAATATAATTCCGAGGAGGGAGATGAGAATTCATCTTATTTAATAGATTATATAAAAGATAAATATAAAAACAAAGAAATGAATTTCTTCCTTTCTGAAAGAAAACATGTAGAAAGTGATTCTATGTATTTATCAACCTATTTAAAAATGGAAATGATGAAAGTAACAGAACTTATTTTCCTTGAAGATCATTATATTAACAAGGATGTTATGCTCAGTACCCATTTGCATAACGCAAGTTTTCTAATGAACAAGGAATTTGGAGGTAGAAACAAATATAGTTGTAGAAGTGATATGGAAAATATTGAGAGGCATCGAAATAGGGAAAAAATGCTATTTAAAAAGTATAAGAATAGTAGTAGTTATTCCGAGGTAGGGGCGAATGATGCAGATAGAACTGTGGATAGTACTTCGGAAGAACTGGGCGATTCGTCGAAATGGCATAGTAGCAGTATTTACCATAATGAGAAAGAATTTTATTTGCTATATAATTACATGCCAATGTATAGTGAAATGATTAGAACAAATCATATAAAAAACGATGTAGAAAATGATACGTCAGGAGAAGCAGCATTGGACGAATTTTTCCAAAATCAAGAATCAATAAAACAGAAAGTAGATTCTCGTAGTAGAAACATGCATTACTATATGGGGAAGAGAAATAATGATGATAAAGATATTTTTATAGAGAATATGTACAATTTTTTATTTTATAAATTTTTATTTCTACTGTGTAAACATTTCAAAATGTGTAACATTCCGTCGCTCCTTAGTTTTTACATGAATAACAAACACGAAGAAATGATAATGTGTAGAGAAAGTAATGAGTCAAGCAATATGCTTAATGAAGAAACTATGAACGAAATAAACAATATGAAATATTTATTTTTTGAGAACATCAATGAGAGTGAAGAAAGCATGCCTTCAGTTGGAATAGAAGACATAAAAAAGAAGCACTTCGTTCTGAACAGTTTAAATAACAAGGTAATGTACTATTTAAACAATCCTTTATTTATATTTAGTGAAAAGTTACCATCATGGGTGTATAAAGTGTTTTATCTGTTCAATTTTGTTATCGATATTGATATTAGATTGCTCTTTTTTGAAATAATATATTTTGGGAATTATAGAGGTTTATATAATTATAAACAGAAAATAAAAGAATTAGTAGAAAAGTTTAATGAAAAAGTAAATTTTGGTAATAGAATTTTAACAGAAGAACATTTATTATCTGTATGTGCAAATTATACATATAATTGTGATAAAAAAAAGTTATTTAATTTTTTGTCTGATAATACAACTTTAGCTTTACCGAGAACAAAAATTAAGTTACATCGAAATAAAATGATTGACTCATCTTTTCGCATCTTTAACCATTTACATTTTATTAATTCGAATTATATTACTCCGTCTTATTTAGATATCGAATTTTTTAATGAGGAGGGAACAGGTCTTGGTCCATCTTTAGAATTTTATAATGAAGTAATAGAGGAATTAAAAAAAGAAAAGCTTAAATTATTTAAAATTGAAGATAATTATTTATTTCCCCTCTCCTACAAAATTGATTTGAATAATTTCGATTTCAATTTATTAAAGAAACCCAAAAATTCGGAATTAATGGGTTTGAATAATAATAATAGCAATAATAAATCGTATAATTCGTTAATTTCGCACAATTTGCACAATTCGCACAATTCGTATAATTCATATAATTCCAGTTCATATCAATCCTCATCAGTAAACAAGAGAGTGAATGTGATTAGTGAAGGGACAAATGCAAGCAGTTACAATTCTGTTAATAATTTAATTAATCATTTCCTTTATTCTATGAATTCAAATATATTTCAAAAGGACAGTAAAAGTTTTAATAAGAATTTGAGCAAGTACGATGATATGTCTGAAGTTGAATTCTTAGATACTAAAATCGGAAGTAAAAAGAGTAAGAAGCATATTGAGAATGTTAGGAAAAACAGCAAAAAGGGCGATAATAACACAATCAATGTTGGAAGTAACAACAATGGGAATAACAGCAGTGGTGGTAAAAACAGTGGAGGTAAAAACAATGGAGGTAGCAATAGTAAGAAAAAAAGTACGATGAACGCAGATGCCAGTGAACATATCAACAGTAACAGTAACAGGAAAAAAAAGAAAAAAGGGAAGGATCAAGAAAAAGCTATAGAGAAGAAAAATAATAAAAAAGAGGAATTATCACCCAAGGTAGGAATAAAAAAGACAAAACAAAAAAAGAAAGATAATAACAATAGCAATGATGATTATTATAAAGATAATAGCTATGAGGATGATAATGATGATGACAGCTATGATGAACATTATATGGATGATAACGACGATACACATACACAGAAATCTTCGAATGTAGCTACTAATACGTTGTCATACAAAAAAAGCGGCACTTTTGACATAAAGGAAGAGAAGGTAAATTTGGGTGAAGAGGAATACGTAAATTCAGAAAAAAATAAAAAAAAAAGAATCAGAAGCTATGCAGGACAGGATGAAACATGCGCAGAAGAAAATAAAAAAAAGAGTACATCAACTGATAGAAAAAGTAGTACCAAGGAAAGAGCAACGAGAAAGGAGAGCAAGGAGGGGGAGATGAATGTAGAAGAAGAGGAAGAAGAAGAGGAAGAAGAAAACGAAGAAGAAAACGAAGAAGAAGAAAATGATGGTGGTGAATATGACGAGGAGAGTAATATAGATAGTGATGAAGATGATGATGACTATGAGGAGTGTGAAGAAGACGACGAGGATTACGAGGAAGGGGAAGACTTTGATGCAGATTATGCAGACGAAGGTGAAGAAGAAAATCAATTGGAATCGATGGAAGGAACAGAGAATGAACAAAAAAAGAAAAACACAGTGAAAAAAAAGAAAAATGAAAAAGTAGCAGGAGGTAATAATAATAAAAATACGTCATCAAAATTTAGCGAAATTAAAGATTTTTCAATACATAATTCTTCAAATAACGCATCAGTAGAAAAGTCTACTGAAGCCATTGTTGATACATCGAACAAGGCAAAAAATAAAAATAACACAATTGTGAAAGATGAGATAAATGGAAAACAATGTTGCAAATTATTAGATAAGAATACAAGTAGTACCAAAGGAAAAAATGTGGATGTAGTGAAGAAAACTAAAATCGAGAAATCGAAAAAAGACAAAGGTCAAAAAATAATAAAAAATGAAGGGGAAAAAATTACGCATAATAAAGGTGAGGAAATAGAGGAAGAAAATGAACTGAATGTTGATATAGCAGATGATTACGAGAAAAAAGAAACATATGATAAAGAAAATAAAGTTGTACAAATGAAACAATATAAATTATTTACAAAAGATTTTGAGGATCATTTTTTGAAGGAGGATAACAATATGCAGATAAAAAAAAAAAGTGAACAGCAAAAAAAAATGAATACTGTAAATAATCAGGTAAAGTTAACCCAAACAGTAACACAAAATATAATTAATTCTCTTTTTAATGAAATAGAAAATAAAACACCTGTACAAGAAATACGAGATAAGCCAGAAAATGAAAGTATTGAAAAAATTGAAAGTACAACGACTAACAAAAAAATGAACGAATGTGTTAATAAAAAAAAGGCCAATGAAAGTATAAGTAAAAAATTAAATGAAAAGAATAAAAAAAAAACAGGAAATAATATAGAACAGGATACGTTAGAAAATAGATTATTTAAATATTTCAAGTTGTTGGGTCAACTATGTGCCAAAATTTTAACAGATAACAGAAATGTCAACATTAATTTACATCCCTTATTTTGGTATCTCGCAATGAATAATTCCGAGTATGTGAACATGTCCAAATTACATCACTATCAAGCGGTAATGCAATGAACAGGAAAAAAGACAAAAATATATAACAATAAAATAAAGCAATATAAACAAATGCGTGTTAAGAGGATGTGTATTTGTAAAATATTGACGTGTACATACGTAAATATGCACATATATATATATATATATATATATATATAAATGCATGACAGATTAAAGCAATAGTATTTTAGCTTCTTAATTCGGAAGCATTGTTTGCCATATGTATTTTTATATTTATCTATATTTATTTTTTTGTGAGACCACGTAAGCATATATAGATCTGCACAGTTATGTTTGTATTTTATTTATTTTATTTTTTTTTGTTTTGTATGTATTCCTTTTGCAGGTTGACAAAGTAAATATGAACAGTATAAATAAGTTATTAGAGTATAGAAGAGAAAACAGAAATGTCGAGGATTTATACCTTGATTTTACCTTATTAGGTAATTAAATTTTTTTTTTTTTTTTGCATTTAAATGTTTTAGTTTTATGTTTGTAAGATAGATCAAGTGGGAGTTACATGAATATTTAAGCAAACAGGAATGCAGTCATGTGAAGATATGTACACACTTCTGTAGATACATTTATGTATGTCATTTTTTTACATGGAAAATTTTATTTCAATTTTTATTTTTTTTTCTCCACATAAATTGATAGGAAGCTATCCGCCTATTGAGCTGATTTCGAATGGGTCAAACACTCCAGTGAATAATGAAAATTTAGATTTGTTCATAAATAAAACTATTGAATATTCATTATATGAAGGAATAAAATTTCAGGTAAATAATTTATCACATGCATAAATTTAGCACACTTATGTGTACCTGTTGCATATGTTTATGATATATATATATATATATGTTTAAACAAACGAATGTATACGAAAAATTTACAAGATTCACCTTAACACGAATAAATAAATATACTAATATTAATGTATTTTTCATCGAAGATATGGGCTTTTAGGTTTGGTTTTAGTACTATTGCACCACTAATTTGTACCAATATTTTTGATGAAGACGAAATTTGCGAATTTTTATTTGGAAGTAATATTGAAAATGATGAACACTGGACACAGTTGCATTTATCAACTTACATAAAACCAGATCATGGGTAAAAATAAGAACAAAGATCTTCAAATTAAGGGCAAATATGCTCAAAAATTAGCGTATTTAATGTGTATAATTGTGTATACGTGCATTATGAATTTGTACACGTGTAAATTTGTTATGTATTGGTAAATTTGCATTATATACATTTATGCGTACGTATGTTAATATACATATATATGTATATGCTTATATTTGTACGTATTAATACATATTCACCCCATACGTAGGTACACGAACGATTCTGTAACATTTATTACCTTAATCGAAATATTATCCGAATTTAACAAAGAGGAGAGGAAATTATTTGTAAAATTTTGCACCGGAACGTCAGCTTTACCAAATAATGGATTTGCGGCGTTAAAGTAAATAATAAAACATACCCGTAAAATATTTATTTTATATTTTTAAACTAAAACGAATGAGCATTTTTTTTTTTTTTTTTTTTTTTTTTTGTATTAACGAAATATATTTTATTTTATTTAGTTAATAAATATTCCTTATTTTGATGTTTTATATTGTATATTATGTTAATAATTAAACTAAATGTAGGCCCTTAATGAAAGTTGTCAAAAAGGAAGATAATAACGATTTGCCGAGTGTTATGACTTGTACGAATTACTTGAAAATACCAGATTATAAAAATAAAGAAAAGTTGAGAAACAGATTACTGTATGCTATTAATGAAGGTAAAGGAATATATTACTTTTTTTACGGGTGCATTAAGTTTATATATATATAATATATACACATAAAATATCTTACTATCGTTACATACTTGTATGTACATACGTGTGTGTATTATACAAATGCTTGATGGTAGTAGTTTCAAGTAACGCTTATCTTCTCCAAATCGTTATTATTCATACTGCATACGTGTACATATATATATATATATATATGTATATACATATATGCGCATATATGGAAAATTACCCCATATTTAGCAATATATGTACTTATTTTTGCGTATTTTTTATTTTCTTAGGTCAAAAAAATTTTTCCCTGTCATAGTTGCATACAACCGGGACATTTTTTTTTAAAATATGCGTATTACATAAATCAATGTAACTTCAACATATTACCAAATAGCTTTTTTTTTTTTTATTCTTTTTCTGTTTAGTACTTTCTTTTTTTATGATGTTTTATGAATTGTTGTTTAATGGTAAAAAATGACTACTTTTTTGCAGTATTGTAAAATTTTAAGGGAATATTTAGCACATTTATTTTTGCGTGTACATATGAAAAAATCCTGTGTGTATTTTTTTTTTTTTATTATTATTGCGTGCATAATGATTGTGTAATATATAAAGAAATATATACGTGTATACACCTTCATTTTAGCATTGTTCGTTAAAAAAGAATTATATATATATATATATATATATATATATATATATATACGTATTCGTGAAAATACGTATGTGTGAAGTATTTATCTGTTAACGGCACAAATTTGTTTAAAAAACTATTAAATAAGATTGTATAAAAAAAAATATGGAAATTAGTAAAATGTGTAATATATTTTTTTATTAGCACAAATTTTCTTGATTTGACCTAGGTGCATAATTCTAATTTTCAGATAAGTTGGAGAGTATTATTACGAAGTAATTCATTTAATTAAAATAAATGTGTGTAATAATGAATTGGTATATAAAAAATTTAATATATAAGTATATAATTAATTTTTTTTTTCTTTATATTTATTGTATTTTTATATTTTTATGGTTGTAAATACGATAGACAACTTTTTTTTTTAAACTGTATTTCATAAATGAAATAGGAAATTTACACTTCAGAACATAAAAAAAAAAAAAAAAAAATTAATTGTAAGTAGGAATAAAATTAGAAAAATTCAAAAATTTTAAAGTTGTAAAAAAAAAAAAAAAGGATAAAAAGTATACAACATGGTAACAAAAAAAAAAAAAAAAAAAAAGAAAATAGAACAAAATAAAGAAAAAAGTAAAAAAAAGAAAAGAAAAAATTTTCAGTGACAACTCAATTGAATTTTTTGTTAATTAAGTGTTATCATAAAAAAAAAATTATATATATATAATATATATATATTTATATATATAAGCTAACGTAGGACATTTAATACACATTTTATAATAAAGAATACTAAGTTATTATTATGGTAAAATTCTAAGGAACACTTTTTCCAATTTAAAAAATATCGTATTCCTAATTTAGTTTGCTTTGTAAATGAATGCTACATTTTATTATACCTAACAACTATGTATACCTATGTACACAAATGTAAGAAGAGTCATAAGCCTTTATATATGTATATACAGATATATGCTTATATCATACATACATCACATAGCGCATAACAGATGCCGCATTTTATATAACCTAGACTACAATGAAGAAATACTGAAGAATAGTAAATTTCGTTAATAATATTATCAAGAGTAAATATTAATATTTATTTTTTGTCTTGGTTATGTTTTTATATTCCATTTTTCTTTTGTAACTCTGCTACTATTTATTTCCCTTAACTAAAATAAGGGAGCTTTATTTGTTCTTTTATTTATTGTAGTATTATGAAAAAAAAAAGCTTTTATATCTTAGCTTTTGTCGTTTGAATTATGTATGTCTCCAAAGAAAAGAAAAAAAAAGTATATAACATGAAAATACATAAATGTTTTTTGTGTAACTATTTACTCAAAATACTCAGAAGGAAAAGGAAAAAAAAGAAATGTAAATTGAATATTAAGACTCATATAGAAACGGCAAGAGACAAATATATTATTGAAAAAGAGGACAATTTAAATAGTACAAAAAATGAAAAGTGTTTGAGTGATATAAATTATGGTTTATATGTAACAGATAATACAAATAATGTGCAAAGCAATGAGAAAGGGAGGATGGTTAGAGACACTTCCACTGCTATAGTTTGTATTGATATTGAGAATATTTATTATGCCAATGCTGGTAGTAATAGTAGTAGTAATAACAATAGTAACAGCAATTGTAACAGCAATTGTAACAGCAATTGTAACAGCAACTGTAACAGCAATTGTAACAGCAATTGTAACAGCAATTGTAACAGCAATTGTAACAGCAATTGTAACAGCAATTGTAACAGCAATTGTAACAGCAATTGTAACAGCAATTGTAACAGCAATTGTAACAGCAATTGTAACAGCAATTGTAACAGCAATTGTAACAGCAATTGTAACAGCAATTGTAACAGCAATTGTAACAGCAATAGTAATAATAATAATAGCACCGCGACAACCATAACATCAAACCGAGATAACAATAATGGTAGAAATGCGAGCGTTACGGGGGTTGGTAATTTTTTCTATAGCAATAATCAAATGGAGAGGGGTGATAATCAGTACTCATGTATGCTACTGCAAGTGCGTGATAAAAATGAAAATTCAGCATATTCTGGAAAAAAGTCATTAATAAGAAATATGAACTTAAAGATGAATTATTCTTTGGACAGGTATTATTTTGAACTTATAACATATTACAGAATTCAAAAAGTAAAAAAATATATTGTAAGATTGTTATATGTTATTCATTCATATTTGTCGTTAAAAAAGTACACCACTGCTATTAACTTATTACAATATATCAATAATTTGGAAGATGAGAATGTGATTCATGAAAATTGTAGATTAAAAAGAAAAAAGAAGAAAAAGAAAAAAAAGAAAAAGAAAAAGGAAAAAGGAAAAAAAAAAAAAAATGTATGCTCCTTTTTAAATGTATCTTGTAATTTTACATCTATATGGAATAAATTATATATTTTATTTTTTCTCAAAATATATAAGAAAGAAATTGAAAAAAAATATTTTTACAACAATCCCATTCTTGAAATTCGGAAAAATAGATCTATTTATTTATATAAAGAATTAGTGAGGAAGTGCATAAGAGTTATAAACTTTCTGGAAATCAAGCGAATTAAACATAATAGACTGGAAAAAGAAACAAAAACATTTGGATTGCAGAACTATGGTGATATTACCAAATTTATGAAAAGGAGAATTTTAAAAATAAAGTATTTAAAGAGTGTAATTTCCTTGTACAATAAATTTTTAAAATATATTGATAATACCTTATTTTGTAATATATACAAAATAATTAGATGTTATAATTTTGGAAAATACAGCATAGATACTAATAAAATTAAATATAAGCATTATCATAAGAATAAGAACCCTTGTATTACTTATATATCGGATAAACTATCAAATAAGGCTACAGCTAGAAATATAAAAGACGGGATCCGTATCAATGCAAAATATATGAGGAACATTATGCTTTTTAATAAAAGTAATAAAAAATATATTAATGATGGCAAAATTCAAATGTACGTTAGGGGAAAAAATAGTTTGAACACGAAAGTGTATAAGAATTATAACTTAGGTCATTCTTGTTTATCAGTAGAAAATGGTGCGAGTGCATCTACTATTAGAAATAGTGAAATAGAGAATAAAGGGGATATTACTAATAATGTGTTAAGTTTAAATAATGATAATAGTAATAGGAGCGCTGAATGTTTGTCTATAAAGGTCAAAAAGGAAATTAAAACTATTGAGACTAAAAAAATAAAAGTGCAAGGAAGGACGATGAACCAAAGAAAACATTCAAGCAGTAGAAGTGAGTATTATTACTTAATAAAAGGGAAAAACGATATGACCCAACGTAAGGTAAAACGAATGGAATGTGGAATAAGAAGAGTTACAGGAAGAAGCAATATGCATGTTAAAAAGCGTTATGACAAATATAACAATCATATAAAGGAGAGAAAAAAAAGGAAAAATATATATAAAAATAAATCTTTCAAGAAAATCGACAAAAAGTATATTATTACAAAAATTAAGGTGCACACCGAACGAATAAGAAACGGGTGCGCTGTATATAATGCATCAGTTGTTAACAAGGTACACAATGAATGTTTTGAGAAGAAACTATATGAACATAGTAATGTGGAAAAGGAAATAATTGTTAATACACTAAAGGAAGGTGAAGAACATTCAGCTTTGTGCATTCATTTTGAAAATGCAGTTGCCATTTTAGAAGATAAAGAAAAAATAAATGGGAAAGCAGATAATGCAGAAATTTATGAAAAGGACGAAAAAGATAATATCAGCAGTACAAATAACGAAAAATACAATAACTCTAGTGAAAACAACGAAAATTTTTATATCTTGAACGAAAATGAAGAACACACTGATCAATTTAATGTTAATAATTCAAAGCAATACGAGTGCGATAATTTGTGTCATAACGAGTTAGTTGGAAGTGGAAATGAGAAAAGATTTGTAGAATGCTTAAAAAATTGTGAACATATAAAAAATAATTTTAAAATGGTGAATTTGTTAAAAGACAATTGCTCAAATTTTGTTTATAAATGTTATGATTTAAATAATAAAAGAAATGTTGCTATTAAGAGTGTAAATAAGGAAAAGCAGTTATCAATAATGAGTTATAATACGTACATAAATATATATAAAATTGTACAAAAGATAAACAATGAGAATGTAATAAAAATATATGATGTATTAGAAAATCAATCTCATTTTTTTATTGTAATGGAACTATGTGAAGGTACAGATTTAGTAGAATATGTATCGAAGGAAAATATATCTTTTGAGAAAGCAAAAAATATTATCTGTCAGTTGTTAAATGGGATTAATGCACTACATGCACACTCAATTATTCATCGAGATGTTAAATTAGACAATTTAATGTTTAAAGATAAAAAATTTGAGAAACTTGTTATAATTGATTTTGACATGAGTATTTATATTTATGGTAATGATGAGATTCCCATGTGGAGGGATACTTTCTCTTATGCAGGGGTAACAAAAGACGATTTTTACAAAAATAATATTGAGGTTAAAAGGGTTCCGGTCAATAAATTAGAGGAAAATACCGTTCACACAGATGAAATTTATACGGATGGTGTTAGGGGAAAAGACGTTCAAGCGAGATACGATCAAGAGAGAGATGCTCAAGCGATAGACGTTCAAATGAAAGACGGAAAAACGGGTGTGCTTCATATGAATGATGTTATGGCAAAAGAGATGGGCAGGAGCGAGTATAAGACAAATCATTACAACGCGAAAGTGCCCGGAAATATTCTGTATAAGAATCCGTTTCCAACAAATAATTTCGACTTGAATAATGCATACACAAGTAAAATTCTAGGGAATACTGAAGAAAGAAATAATATCATGATGTACCCCCCTTATTCAGAGAATTACAAAAAGATAAATAAAAACAATAATAAAACTACTTCTCTTAATTACAATAGTATAAATGAAATGGAAAATGGGTTATTATCTTCATGTACAGGAAATACTGAAAAAACATTTATTAATGAAGGAGAGAAGGTTATTTACAATGATTTAATTATAGGAACAAAAGAATATATGTCTCCTTACTGCTTAAAAGGTATATATAGTATAAAAACAGATATATATAGTATAGGTGTAACTATCTTCTTAATTATTTTTAAAAATTTCCCATATATATTTGAAGATAAGGCTACAAATAAATGGCAAAAGGAAGTAATTAATAAAAATAAAGAAATCGTCATACCATTTTCTTTTTTATTTCATAATATTACGTGTTCATATTATATAAAATTAATGGATTTACATTTAATTAATAATAATATATATTTCTGCAAAAATAGTTACCTACTAGACAACAATTTAAAAGAAATTGAAAAAATACAAAATATAAAAATTGACTTTAATCAAATCAAAATAAATCCTAGAAATATTTATTTAATAGAAATTTTGAAAAAAGCATTATCACTAGATATAGAAGATCAATATAGTTGTGTTTCAGAGATTCTGGAAAACAAGTTTTTTAGTTGAACAAGCTTTTTCATGTGTTGTTCATATATAAAACGTTCTTAGCTATCCCTATTTTCTAGTAAATTAGCAGGTGAGTGAAAACGTGCATAAGGGTGTACGTGCATAGGTGTAAACAGGGGTTTAAGTTTGTATGCGCGCATACACATGTGTGCATGTATATACACGATCATATATATAAATAAATAAATGTGTATATATATATATATATATATATATATGTACATATATGTACATATATGTATCCATTTTTTCGCATGTTTACACATAGTTATTCCCAATTTTTTAAGAATGTTTCTTGTTTTTTTAAGTGTTTAAATTCAAAAGTTTTATCCATTTTTCCTTTTCCTTTTTCCTGTTTATTCAACAAATGCAAATTAATGGTTTAAGCACGTTCGATTTTTTTTTGTTAATACTTATTAAGCTCCTTTTTTTTTTTTTTAGTATCTTATGTTTTTGTAATTTTCTTTCATTAAAATTAATTTTACAAAACTTTTGTAAACATATTTAATTTAAAAGAACTGTTTTATTTTATCTGTAAATATTTGCTAATTAAGGTTCCTATGTTTAAAAAAAAAAAAAACTTCACGTGAAGTTCCCATTTCGCGTGCGCACATATATATATATATATATATATATAATGTGTACGTATAAATATATATATATAATAAGCATGAATATACCTGATACTACAATGTAAGACTTTTTTTCATCTTTTTACTCACTTTTTAAATTACTTTATTGTGCGTTGCGATAAAAATAGAGATAATGAAAGATTTCCGTTATTACGCGATAAACAACACATAAATGTTTTCACAAAAAAAAAAAAAAAAAATTGACTATAAAAAAGGTGAGCTAAAAAAATAATAAAATAAAATAATAAAATAAAATAATAATAAAAAATAATTATAAAAAATAAATATAAAAAATAAATATAAAAAAAAATATGGAAATAAAACATACAAAAAAAAAAAAAAGTTATCTAAAAGCTGAAATTAAATCATCGTCTTCATCACTAACATAAACAATATTGTTTTTTGCATTACCAGAGTGATCCTTTTCATTCACATCATTTATGTCATTCATATTATTTATGTCATTCATATTATTTATGTCATTCACATCATATAATTCATTCATATTATTTTTGCCATTCACATGATTTATATCACTAAAATTATTGATGTCATTCATATTATTCATATCACTGATATGATTTACATCATTCATATCGTTAATTTGAAAAGAATTAACCTTATCGACGCGCGAACTGTTGTGCACCTCGTGGGGTGTGGAGTAGTTATTGTTAATCTCATGTGAATCAGTTCCATAAGACATATATGCATTAAGATCCTTTTCATATATGTAGTTTTTATGAATATTGTTACTACAATTATTTATATACACGTTGTTAGATCTATCTTGCGTATAATTCGGTTCATAGCCTTGATTTACATTTTCGGTCGATATATTATTATCCTTCATATTTTTATCTGATATACTTTCACAAAAAATATTTCGGCTGGAATCATAACCGCAATATGGGATATCAGGAGAATTCATCCTTTTATCAAAATCGAGATCTACACTGTACTCATAATTACTAGCTTGTCTTTTCTCATTTTTATTCGAAATAACACAAACGTCTAAATTACTCGTATGTGAGGAAAATTCATGAGGTTCATTCGTTATTACACTTTTATCATAAAAAATATTACTCCTTGAAGATTTGGTACTGGTTACAATTGTTGACTCATTGTAATTAAGAAAATTTTTTTTATATTTCGTGGTATCACAAAATTTATAATTATGTTTTTTATTGGATTCTTCTAATAAATTATCTATGGACATGGATTCACTTTGTACACTACCTTTGCATTCCTGATCGCTGTTGTCACTTTCGTTAAAATTGAAAGTATTTCCATCTGCCATATTATAACTACATTCCCCATCTTTCTTTTTCCCATTCTTCACTTTATAATTATTTTTAATTTTCCATATTTTAAAACTGTCTAAATCATTTTTCCATATCTTTAAATTTCCTCCATTTCCACCTGACAGTAAAAAACCTGAACTGTTCAGAAATTTTAAATAGTGAACTCCATTTGTATGACCATGAAAGGATGAGATAATTAAACCATTTATTATTGACCAAATAACAATAGCATCTTCGTATCCTGCATATAGAATTTTTTTATCCTTATCAACACTCATAGACAACACTGCATTGTCGTAAAATAACGGGGGAACATATTGTGCTGACATATTATTGTCAATAATTAATTTTATTACATTCTCTTGGTTTTCTTTATTCAAGCTTCTTGAGGAAGGCGTATCAGTTCGATCGGTCAACTTGTTAAACATGTTTCGCTTTACTTTATTGTTGTACGTGTCCAATGGATATTCATCTGAATGATCATAAATTGGATAATTATTAAAATTACTACTACTATTTTTGTTATCACATCTGTTCAATGAAACGTTACTTATGTTGGTGGACATAGAATTTTGTATATTATTATTCTTTGCGCTTTTTGCATCATTACTGTAACGATAATTATAGCATGCAATAATATTGTCATATCCAATGAATAAATATTTATCTGTATTAGTAAAGCAACTAATTATTTCCCCATTTTTTAGTTCCTTAGTATCTAAATAAATAGGAGGGTTAGTAGTCATGTTATACACAAAAAATAAGGAACAACTTGTACCAATAACAATATTGTTATATTCTAATAAATGACAAGTAGTAATTTTATCATTATCTAATCTTTTGTTACATCTTCCTCCACTTAAAATTTTATAATCCTCTAAATTTATTAACCTAAATGCATTATCATATCCGCATGTACAAAAAACTTTATCATTTATTAACATCATCTTTAGTATAGTATCATTATGACAGAAGATATATTTTATATAAGTTAATGTTAATAAATGTGTATCTATTTTGTATATATGTATTTTCCCATCATCTCCTGAAATAATAGCTTCATTTTTATTTTCTGAGCATATAATGTTCCTCGCTTTGTAAACTGTTTGTTCTCTATATGTTTCAATAAAAGTAGAGGTAAGATCATTATTATAAGAAAATATTTTAATCTCTCCAACCATATCAGGTTCAATTATAGACCATAATTTTCCTAATTTACTTAGATTACTTTTGTCTTCATACACGCAAATCATAAAATTATGTTCTTCATTAATATATAAATCACTTAACGAAAATCTTTGTGAACCTATACTATTTAACAATTTCGTTCTTACTATTTCCACTGATAAATTAATCTTGTCATAAAACAAAATAAAATTCAAAAATAGTGCACAACATCTAATGTCCGGTCTAACAAATAAATTCTGTATATAAGAATGCAAAACTCTTTTTCTATAGTTTATATACTCGTCATTTTTATAAGACATCAATTTTCTTTTTGGTAAATTTGGTAATGCTGAAAATCCAAAATGTAATAATTCGCAATGTAATTCTTCAAATTCGCTATACCTTCTACTTATTTCATATTTCAGGTCTTTGTATTCAACTAAAATAATGTAATATACTTTTTCATCTTTCACTTCTACTCTTTGTATGCCAATATTAAATTGTTCTAAGTCCATTATGTGGGCACAGGGAATATTGTACAATTTGCTGCTGCGTTGTGGCCGCTGTGTTGTTGCTATTGTATTGCTGCTACTGCGCTTTTACTAATTTATTTTGATTTCCACTTTCAGCGCTTCGTAATAATTAAAACAAAAATAATGACGTTAATGATCTGAAAATTCTTTTTATGGTAACCTTTTAAAAAATAAATTGTACATTAGGCTTGTTTACAAATCCAAAAAAAAAAAAAAAAAAAAAAAAATGGGAATAACTGTAGCTCAAAATGCTTTACAAGGAACATAAGGAAGAAGTAAAAGATATGTAACAAAAGGAAGAAAACAGGATATATATATATATAAATATATATATAATTACGAAAGAAGAGATTATATATAACTAATGGGAGAAAAAGAAGATATTCAACAATACATAGAAAAATTACAATAATTATCAGCTTTACAAATGAAAAACAATTACAGAAAAAAAAAGTGTAACTCTTATTAAAAGTATATTGCAGCAGGAATAATACATTGTCAAATAATTTAGTTCATTTTCAGAGCTTGAATTAAAAATTATATACACATTTTAACGTGTTAGATTAAAAGAAATAAAAATGTACATATATATTTAACATATGTAACGACTAAGTTTTACTGTATCACACAAAAAAAAAGATGATAAAAAAAATTAAATTTCAATGAAGTAGGAAATTTTTTTTTTGTTTTTTATTGCTTTTATTTAACAATACATAATTATTTAAACCTCTTAAGTTATTATAACAAATAAACAAGCAAAAAAAAAAATATAATATAAAAAAAAAAAAATATATATATTACCTCAGTAGGTTTACATAGTATATATGGTCGGGCATATAATTTAAATTTGATCAGTATGCCAATTCAGAATATTACGCAAAAAAACAAAAAAAATAAAAAAGGAATGCGGACAAAATATATTAATAAGAATTGGTTAAAACTATTTGTATAAATATGAAAATGTTTTATTATTTTTCTTTTTCTTTTTTTTTTAAAATAATATATATACAGGTTTAATATATGTACACCGAACATGTAGAAATTTGTATACTTCGTTGATAAAAGATAAATGTTATTGTGTGCAAACATTTTTATGAAATTGATATTTTTTTTCTCTTAGAAATATATTAAACGTGTACCCAAAACAGGCACATTTCATGTGCATATTTGTGTATTACCTATTTTATAAGTACATAAATTTAAAACTAACTGAAAAGAAGAATCGCAGTTTTTTTTGTTCTTTTTTTATTTTTTAGTACCAAATAATGTTATATTTTTTATGCTGATACTGAGGCTTAACAAATAACATACAAAAAAGAGGGCTGTTGATGAACATCAAATTTATTGTAATATTTTTTAATAGACAAATAAAATATTGTTTATAAGTTTTAATTTTATTTCCCTATAATATGTAATACTTTATTACGGAATGAAAATAAAGTATTAGTTACTCATGTAAAGTATGAGGGAAAATAAAAAAAAATAAAATATTTTTATATTAATATACACAACGCAAGCAAAAGTTTCATTGATATGACAAAAAGTGTAGCAAGGAAAATTTTGTGTACAATGAAACATTTTTCTATATTTAAAAAAAAAAATAGGTAAAATTATATAACTATTTCAATGTTACACGTTAAAAGGATAAAATTAAACTCAAGATTAATCCTTTAATCATTCACTCATATATTATTGTTATAAAAATGTATAAAAGGGGTGCATATATATACATATATAATTTTACCAGTATGGTTAAACTTTCGAAGTCGTCTTCACGCATTGTTCGATTTTTATTTTTTAATTTCTATCAATATGCTCTACCACTATTCTTATTACACTATTATGTTTTATATAATGATATTCCATATCATGTAATGCATTACTACTAACATTTTTTTTTTTTTTTTCTCACCTCTTAATTTTTGCTCATCATTTATGCAATCTTTTTTACATATTTATATACACCTATCCTCCCTCATTTTTTTTTATTTCTTTTTTTGTTATTTTTCTTATTTTTGGTTTTTTCATTGTTGAACGTAAATGTATTTTGTTTTTGAAGCTTTTTGATTTTTCCCTCTTTCAAGGAATTTGCTTCGTTAATATTTCCTTCGATATTTATTTCTCTGTCTATTTCGGTGTCTATAAGATCTATCGTATTTTCCTGCATTATGCGACTATTTTCTTCATTATTTGAGGATTCATTTAATAAGGTTAAATTATCAAGGGAAATTTTAGGCATCGGAATATTATTTTGGGTTTGTTTGTTATTTAATGTTGTTGCTTTTCTACATCCACCCATATTTGTATATCTTAATAATGATATTTTTGGGTCATCTAACTTTTCATTATTTTTACTCAATTCACTAGGACCTTCATCACCCTGGAATGTTTTTTTTTCTTCTAAATATTCACTTCCTTTATCTATAGGATATATAGAAAAACTTGATAAATCAGCTCTACTGTTATCAGTTACACTATGAAACTCTTCTTCATCTGTTCCTTTGTTAGAATAAATTTCATTATTTAAATTATTCATTCTACTTATTACATCTTCTGAAAAAACGTCTTCTTTAAAATGATTATTTATTATATTTGTTTTAACCACTTCCGTACTATTAATACCTACATCCGATAAATGTTCATCACTACTGTTAATATTATAAATTTCTTTATTTTTCTCAGTTACGAGGTGGGATGCTTTTCCCATGTGGTCTTTGAAAACGCTATTATGTTCTTCCTTATTTTTATTATCACACTTGTTAGCACTTTCTTCATTTGCTATCTTTTCAGTTTTATCTATTTTTTCCTTATGCTTTTCATTTGTTTCTAACGCTCCTTTTTCCTTGTCAGCAAGATCTACGGTTTCCTCCTTATTTGTTTTTCCCTCGTCTTTGCTTTCTTGTGATAGCTTGATAACCTGTTTTATTTTGTGTTTGTCACCATGTGCTTCCTCACTTCCTTTTAATTCCCTTTTTTTTACCTCTTCACTACCTTTTACTTCCTCACTACCTTTTACTTCCTCACTACCTTTTACTTCCTCACTACCTTTTACTTCCTCACTACCTTTTATTTCCTCACTACCTTTTATTTCCTCACTACCTTTTATTTCCTCACTACCTTTTATTTCCTCACTACCTTTTACTTCCTCACTACCTTTTATTTCCTCACTACCTTTTACTTCCTCACTACCTTTTATTTCCTCACTACCTTTTACTTCCTCACTACCTTTTACTTCCTCACTACCTTTTATTCCTCACTACCTTTACCTCACTACCTTTTACTTCCTCACTACCTTTTACTTCCTCACTACCTTTATTTCCTCACTACCTTTTATTTCCTCACTACCTTTTATTTCCTCACTACCTTTTACTTCCTCACTACCTTTTATTTCCTCACTACCTTTTACTTCCTCACTACCTTTTATTTCCTCACTACCTTTTATTTCCTCACTACCTTTTATTTCCTCACTACCTTTTACTTCCTCACTACTTTTTCTTTGTTCACTTTTTTTTTTCCTTTCACCTTCTACTTCCTTGCTATCTTTTACTTCACTTTTTTTAGTCTGTTCAATTTTTTTTACTTCCTCAGTAGGAACCTGTACTTCCTCCTCCTCTTTCCCCATGGAACTAATTACATTTTTGTCATCATTTTGTATGCCACCACTCTTTCCTTTTACACTTTTTTTTTGTTGACTATTTTTAAATTTTATAAAGTTGACTAAGTCGGTAAAAGGGTTTTTTTCATTATGATAATGCAGATTACTGGAGGGGGCAGGTAAAAACTCGACATCTTTACTAGGGGCGTGCTCACTTACTAAGTCCTTTTTGCTTATATCTTTGAATTTATTACTAGACATTATATTTTCACTCATATTTTTAATATCATTAGAATTAATATCAGAGATAGGATTGTTTGTGGATATAGTTTTTTTTTTAACTTCTGTAAAAGATTTTTTTTTTTCTCTATAATTTTTAATATTATTACTGTCTAATAATATATCCAAGTTATTTTCTTTAACATGTATTGCTTTACCATAATTGTTGTCATTTTGCACTCGATCAGCAACAAAACTATTTACACTATGACTCAAATGGAAATATAAATTATTGTATGTATCATTGTTAATGGAATTTGTTGTAATATCGTTCTCCATTTGAGTAGTTATTTTTGAACTAATCTCAATATCTTTTTTTTGGTTAAAATTTGAGTTATCAGTTAAATGGTTAAGTGTACCTCTTTTCAAGGTTAAACCATCAAAATTTTTTTTTTTGTCAGAGTCGTAGGGTTCATTAGGTTTTACACTGTCCTTAACCATTTCACTAGATGATATATCACCGCGTTCAAATATAACAAAATATTCTGTTGCTTTTTTTTTATTTTCTACGTTCTTATTTTCCTCAACGATTTTTAATTTCTCATTTTCATTAATATTAGTATCACAAAGGTTTGTTGCTGATAAACTGTTCGACAAAAGAAGTTTTTCATTTTTTTCTGGACTTGTTGTTTTGCTATTTTCTTTTGTACTACTTTTCATTTTATCATTTATAATATAATAATTATCCTTTAAATTATGTACTTTTTGTAATTTTGAAAAATTTTCTACCATATATTCAAAATCCTTTTTACTATTAACATCACCATTTAAATAAGATTTATCATTTTTTTTATCAGGTGATGGTAAATTCTCTTTTTTTTGCAGGTTCATAGAAGAATTAAAATTTAATCTTTCATTCACAATTTTGTTGTTTTTTTTTTTTAAAATTTCTTGTTCATTAGTATGTTCCATTTTTACAGAATTGCTATTAAGAGATTTGTCTCTTTTTAGATTTTCAAAAAAGGACTTTCTTTGTTGGAATATGGAATTTGAGTTAGATTCTGGGAATCCTTCGGAGTTATTCCCCCCACCATTGCTACTGTCATTGTTGTTATCAAATTTACTGTTGTTACTATCATTGTTATTACTATCAATAATAACATCCATATTTGTATCATTCATGGTACTGTTTAAACTGCCGACAACATTCATATAATCCATTGGACTTGAAGATTCGTTTATGACATTTGTACCTTTTATGTTTGCACGAGAACTACTTAATAGATTGGTGCCATCATTTATCACATCACCTATTTTAACTGTTATTCCTCCTGTATTATTATTACAGTTGTTGCTATAAACGGCATTAGTGTTATCACTTGTACTAACTAAACTTCTAGGACCTATTGCATCATTGTGATTTATATCCTTGTCTAAACGACCATTATATAAAAGCTCTCCATCAGTTTTGGATTCCATTTTTAAATTATTTTCATAATTTCTATATCCTTCCTTTTCAGTATTTTTTACATCTAAGAGCATGATATTGTTATAGTTGCTTATATTTTTCAAGAAACTGCTTAAGCCTTTTTCATTAGGTTTTTCTGCTTTACTATTTTTACTTTCCTCATTTTCATAACTCTTCGTGTGAATAAAATCCATGATCCCTTGGTAATTTTTCGCTTCATCTTGCACGATATTTTGGTTAAGTTCTTCTATTTTTTTTATCTTTATATTATCCCTATAAGTGTACTTGTCAAATTGATTTATTTTAGAATTGTCATCAATATCACATATTTTAACAGTGTCTAAATTGGGGGGAATACTACTTTTAACACTATTTACGTCAGATGTATCATTTATTTCTAAATTCGTTATTTTTATTTTTTTCTCCATAATTTTTGCATTAGTTGTTTTGTCTTCTTCTTTCCTCTCTTTTGTATCTTCCTTTTGATCTTGTTCTATATTTATATAAGAAGGATTACCATTATTAGAATTAATGGAGTATGAAAATAAATTTTGCTTTATTTCTTTTTCTTTTTTATATTTTATATAATAATCATCAATTGGTATATGTTCAATACTGTTTATATTAACAGACTGCTTCAATATTTCTATATCCTTTTTTTCTAATTTTACCCATTCCTTTTGATACGTTGATGAATCGTTTCTTTTAATTAAATCTTTACTTTCCTTTGTATTAATTACAGTATCACTTCCGTTAAACCTTTGATTAGATTCGCATATCTTAGCTTCCCCTTTTGCATCAATATTGCAGCTTTTTTTGTTTTTATCATCATATTTTTTTTCATCCTTATTATTTTTTGAGCCGAGAATTTGGGGTTCCAAGGAACCTTCGGCTTTTTTGTATTGCTCATTGTTTTGTTCATTCATCGTTTCCTTATTCCGTTCATTCATCGTTTCCTTATTCCGTTCATTCATCGTTTCTTTATTCTGTTCATTTATCGTTTCCTTATTCCGTTCATTCATCATTTCTTTATTCTGTTCATTCATCGTTTCCTTATTCTGTTCATTCATCGTTTCCTTATTCTGTTCATTCATCGTTTCCTTATTCCGTTCATTCATCGTTTCCTTATTCTGTTCATTCATCGTTTCTTTATTCTGTTCATTTATCGTTTCCTTATTCTGTTCATTCATCGTTTCCTTATTCCGTTCATTCATCGTTTCCTTATTCTGTTCATTCATTGCTTCCTTGTGTTGTTCATTTTTCATTTCCGTTTGATGTTCAATCTTCATCATGTTCTGTTCATTCTTCGTCTCTTTTTTTTGTTTATTATTTATGTCCTTTTGCAATTCATTTTTCATTTCCTTGTTCTGTTCGTTCTTCGTCTGCTTATGCTGTTCAATATTCATGTCCTTGTTCTGTTCAGAGTTCACCTCCTTTTTCTGTTCATTCTTTGTGTCCTTCTGTACAATCTTCATGTCCTCATTCTGTTCATTTTTCATATCCTCTTGCTGTACAATCTTCATCTCCTTGTTCTGTTCATACTTTGTCTCTTTCTGTTCATTTTTCATATCCTCTTGCTGTTCATACTTTGTCTCTTTCTGTTCATTTTTCATATCCTCTTGCTGTTCATACTTCATCTCCTTGTTCTGTTCATACTTTGTCTCTTTCTGTTCATTTTTCATATCCTCTTGCTGTACAATCTTCATCTCCTTGTTCTGTTCATACTTTGTCTCTTTCTGTTCATTTTTCATATCCTCTTGCTGTACAATCTTCATCTCCTTCTGTTCAACTTTGTCTCTTTCTGTTCATTTTCATATCCTCTTGCTGTCATCTCCTTGTTCTGTTCATACTTTGTCTCTTTCTGTTCATTTTTCATATCCTCTTGCTGTACAATCTTCATCTCCTTGTTCTGTTCATACTTTGTCTCTTTCTGTTCATTTTTTATATCCTCTTGCTGTACAATCTTCATCTCCTTGTTCTGTTCAAATCTTATCTCCTTCTGCTGCTCTTTTTTCTTTTCCTTGTAATAATCAATTTTCATCACATCCTGTTGTTCATTTTGCATTTCCTTTTGCTCTTTATTTTCCATCTTATTTTTTTCATTCTTCCTATCCTTGTGATATTCATTTTTCATTTCCTTTTGTTGTTCATTCTTCGTCTCCTTCTGTTCATGCTTCATCTCCTTATTCTGATCATTCTTGATCTCTCTGTACTGCTTACTCATTGTTTCCTTGTTCTGTTCATTCTGTCTCTCCTTCTGTTGCTGATTCTTCATCCCCTTGCATTGTACCTTGCTTTCTTTTGTTCCATAATAAAGTACACTTTCGGGCACTTTTATATCCTCAAAACCACTTACATTTTTTGGATCATTACCAGCTCCTTTTGCTCCTTTTGCTCCTTCTCTATCTTCTTTTCTTGGAATGTTGATTGTAGGTGTCTGCTGATTTACAAAATTTATTTCTTTCACTACGTGGGGGATTTCAAAATGTTTATATTCTCTAACTGTTGATCTTTTCTGGTCCATTCTAAGTGTCACATTTTTTCTGTATTCCTTCTTATCAACTAAATTATCACAAATTAAGTTATTACTACCGATATGACCAATATTTTTAAGTATTTCCAGAGAATTGTTTTCATCATATTCTTTACATCCTTCAGAGTTAATCCTTGTTTTGGACTCCTTTTTTTCATACTTCTCTTCCATGAAATTATTAGTAAGGTTAACACTGTATTGATTATCTATGCCTATAATTCGTTCATTACCTTTTTCTTTATTTGAATTTTGCGAATAGCTTACAGTTTTTTTTTTGTTTTTATCTAAAATAAAATTATTTATTTGTTCTTCCACCTTTAATGGGTAAGAAGTAATACAGTTTTTTAGTTTTGAAATCTTTTCATTGTCTTTTTGTTTAAATTCTTCATTTATTTTGGTACTGTTATTCGACAGTAGAAGTATGGTGTTCAATTTTTTTATTTCTCCACCCTCTCTTTGTACGATATTTCTATTCGTATAACTTGATTTTTTCTTAGTTTCATACTGGTTCTTCATCTGTTTTGTAATATTATGTTTATAATAATCATCACTTAGAGTATTTTTATTCTCTTTCAGCAGTTGTTGCTTTGTGGGTTCCTGGATTTCCAAATTGGGTTCTATATTTTGTTTTATTTCTTTTTTGTTTCTTCTTCCTATAAAATTTTCAATAATGCGATTTTCTTCCTCATTAGTTACTACAAGGATTGTGTCTTTTTTCTTTAAATGTGGAGTAACATCATTTTGTGTGTCTTCACTTACTTGAGATACCATTTTCGTTACAGATATATTTGAATTTGCACATAACGAACTGTTCGAATGTTCCTGAGTATGTAAAGAGTATTTACTTGGTGTTAAATAATTCTTGTTATTATTTACATCTGACGAAAGTGTGTCACTTTTGTGTCCTTTTTCATTTTTTGCCAAATAATTGGAAGAATAAATATCAGCGCTTTTATTATTATCGACATTTTCGTACTTATCATCGTTTTCGTACTTATCATCGTTTTCGTATTTATCATCGTTTTCGTACTTATCATCGTTTTCGTACTTATCATCGTTTTCGTACTTATCAACATTTTTGTTCTTATCCATGTTTTTATTCTTATCAATACTTTTTTCTCGTTTGTTGGATTCCTTTTTTCTATTTGCACATTCTGAGTTATTTCTGCTTCCATCACTGGTTTGTACATTTATCCTATTTTGATTGTTTATATTTTCATTCTTCTTACTTTCCTTTTGTATAATGTTACTTGTTGATGAATTACTGTTGCATGGTTGATATTCTTCTTTTTTCTTATTTTTATTACTTTTATCTTTTACTTTACTAAGTTCATTTTTTTTTGTATATTTTTTAATTCCTGCATGAACAAAGCTTAAATCTTCGCTTAATCCATTATAAGATATACAATTGCTTTGTGAGAAGTCTCTGTATTGATTTTTCCCCACATAAATTGTTTTATTTTTTTCAATATCCCTATCTTTAAAATATAAGGAGAAATCGTTCTTCTCATAATAACTATTATTATGATCATTGTTATTATGATGATTATTTTTATGATTACTGCTATTACGAAGCTTGTTACGATGATGTTTGTTATGACGATACTTGTTATGATGATACTTGCTACTATAATTTTGATTACTCCAGTTATTATTCAAATCATCGTCATCACTTGAATAATCCGTTTTTTTTTCTATGCATATGTATTTTTTATTTTTGTAATGAGTTAAATAATATTTATAGCTCCTATCATATGTGTTTAGTTGGTTTTTTTCTAAATCTATTTGTAGGGACAACAGTTTTTCTTCTTTTACTTTGTCATTTTTTCCATCAATAATAATTTTTAGCTCTTGTAACCTCCTCTCTATATACCCTCTTTTTCTTCTTTTTAAACATATATATATTATAGCAACAAGTAATTCTAATACAAACAGAGGAAAAACAGTATACAACACTGACGAAAGAAATACTTCTTTAAAAGCATTGGATATATAATCTACATGTATAATTTCATAATACGACAATAATATAGATGTTAATATAGAAAAATGCACGAGTATATATAAGAGCAACGTCTTAAATGTGTTTACTATAAGTGCGTAAAAAGACACTACTACTGATATAAAAAAAATAAAAAATAGAGGTATATGATTATACAGAAATAACAATATACAAAATACAGTTTTTATTCCAAGTACAAATACTAAAAACGTAAAGTTTATTCTGCTCCAATCCGTTTGTTTTGAAAACAAAAACCTGGTGTTTTCTATTGCTTCTTCATTTTTCGGCATTTTTCCGTAACGTATGGATTAATTCTTACTGTCAAAATTTTGGTTGATTGGGAGAAATACAGTTAGTGAGAAAAAGAGAATGAAATATAAGATAACGCACAAATTGGTGAGCAAAAATAACGCACAAATTGGTGAGAAAAAATAACGCACAAATTGGTGAGCAAAAATAACGCACAAATTGGTAAGCAAAAATAACGCACAAATTGGTAAGCAAAAATAACGCACAAATTGGTGAGAAAAAATAACGCACAAATTGGTGAGAAAAAATAATGCACAAATTGGTAAGCAAAAATAACGCACAAAATAAAGGACAAACGAAAGGGGGAAAATTATATGCTTGCAAACAGGAATATCTTACATTCGCGCGGTATAATTATAAAATTAAAAAGTCACACACATGCAGACATACACAGATGGGGATGAGTAAATGGAGAAAAAAAAGGAGAGAGAAGGCATACAAAATACGATACATTAAGATAACAATATTGTGAAATAGAATAAATATGCAACAATATTCTCAGAAATATGCTCTAATTATAAACATGAATACGTAATAATAATAGAATATAATAGCATTACACCACGAAAACAAAATGAAAAAAAAAAAAATTTTACATTATATATTAAGAGAAACATTATGGTTGTAACACATTTCGTTTCTAGACAAAATTACATGAACTTTTAAAAAATGAAAAAATTCATTTTAAAAGATATGTAAAAGGGCTATTTTAACTTTTTTCTTTTTTTTCAAAGAATTATTAAAACTTAAAAAAAAAAAAAAATGTTAAATTTTTGTTACGCTTCAGCATTTGAATATATGTAACATATATGTATGAACACGGGCATTTGCTGATATTCTTGATAAACTATACACGTGCTGACATATATACATACACACATATATATAAACATACAATATATGACAAGTTCTCAATGTATGCACCTCAGCTGGGTAAAAATTTCATTAGCACATAAACATACATATATGTATGCAAATGTACAATAATTGTTACAGTTTAATTAAAATGAACTGATTGTTTTCCATTAAACTAAAAAAAAAAAAAATGTACATCCCACAAAGTCTTATAAAAGGCTTATTATTAAATAAGTTTCTCTTTTGAACAAAATTTTTATTTTTTCTCATATATTTTTTCTTTTATGCACATGCATATTTCCCTCATTTTTCATAAATAAGTAATAAATATATTTAATATATGTATGTCATATATATAAATATATATTTGTTATACATATAAATATGCATCTTTTATTTATATAGTACATATATATATATATTCATATATAAAAGGAATATTTTTCTTTTCGTTATTAGGTTACATAAATATGCATTTATGTATTCTAGCAAATTTTTTACGTATGAACAGCAAAAAATAGAGTTATATTTTTACTTTTTTTAATAGTTCATACTTTAGCATGGGCGAGATTTAACAATAAAATAAATAAATATATAAATATGCAAATAAATAAACGATATGAATAAGCGAAAAATAAACAGAAAAAATTGCTTAAGAATATAGCGTAATTTTATGCAAAAAAAAATAATTTTACTGAAAAATAAAATTTCAAGACCAATACAAAATAGCTAAGGTAAATTCTAAATCTAAAATGAACAAATCTTTCTAATGTGTTTTTGCTCCTTTTTTTTTTTTTTTTTTTTGTGTGTGTTGTATTAACATTAAAAATTAAATCCATCGATTCATGCGAAAAATACTTCTTTTTTCCTCTCATTCGTATTCATTTGTATAGGCCTTTCAGTTTATAATAAAAATTATTTTTCATGAAAAATATGCAATAATTTGTACTCCTTATATGCAGGTGTTAACATATATATATTCAATATATGTGCACTGTGAACCAAGCTAAAAGAAGTAACACAAAGCATTAATATTTCCATACATAAATACATTGTTTGGATTTGAATGTTGTGCATTTATCTTTACACAATTTAACATTGATGTTACCATTTAGATGTTTAATTAAAAGTTTTCGTAAGCGGATGTAACAACCAATCATTGATAATTTTTTTTTTTTTTTTTTTTTTGTAACCATTTAGTCTTTTAAAACAGTACAACATTATCATACATACCAAAAGACAATAAGCAAATATAACATGAATACATAGAGTATAAAAAAAAAAAAAAAGTAATAAGAAAAGCAGTTTTTTGCAAATGGTGAGTATTATGTAGAATGCCATCTCCTTTACGATTTAAGGCCATTGAGATGTTGAAATGGAGTGCCTTAGAGTATTTGTTATTAAATAAAACATAGAGGATATTACATGTACATCCCCTAATTCTACGAATAATAAAAGTACAATATATAGTCATTTTATAGTATAATATAAATTGTACTTTTTATTTGAAGCATTCGACTGAGTCCTTTTAAGTGCACATTTTCCATAAAATAAGAAAAATACGAAAATAAAATTTCTGTTTTTTACCCTTTTCCTTTGCTACAAAAAATTAGATTAATACTGTCTTTTGAGCATTCATACACAATAGCGACTATATTTTATTATATATATATATGTATGCATATATAAACATGTATGTATATATAAATTTAGATGTATATATAAATACTTAAGTGTGCATATATGCACTAAGAACATTTCGAAAAAGCTCTGACACTACCAGGATGTAAACATTTAAGAAAAGTTTAAGTAATTTTAGGTAGATTTATATATATTAGTATATATATCTGCGAACAGTTTATGTTTTAAAAACGAATAGTAGTACTGTAAATAACAGGTACAATACTATACCGTTATATTAAAAAGAATATAATTTTATATCTAATTATATTATAATACTTCAAAGAAGAGGGGAAAAAAAAAAAACACTATTTCGTATTTGAACAATTCGTGATTTTATTTTACAAAATTTGTTAAAAAGAATTTTTTCATCTTTCAGCATAAAAAGGGGGGTGTGATAACAAAGAGTGTATTCTTTGTTGCATCAAAAAATTAATTAAAGGAATTTGTATCTTTCTTCTATTAAAGAATTTGCCCTTGAAAAACTTTAAAAATTGTGTCGCATGTATTGCAACGTGGCAATACAAGTAAAAAAGAGAAAATAGCCTAAAATGAGCATTCTTTTTTATATATTCGTAAAAAATAAATAAAAAAAGAAAAAAAAACTCATATACACGCTCATTTAACTGTTATTTTTGTTAATTATTTAAAAATATATTTTATTGAAATAAAAAAAAAAAATAAAAGCGAAAGTTCACAAATTTATAAAAATGAACCATGTCATATAAAAAGCAGCCTAAAAGGGGAAATATCGAATGAGGAAATATAAAATTTGAACAAAGAAAGGAATAAACATAGTATCTTCTTTTAAATTAAAGGAGATAAAAATAAATATTAGAACAAACACAATAAAGTGGTTAAATTAAATGCAAACGCTTTCCGTATCAACTGAGAGTTTAATGTTTATCTTTTTCTGCTTCCGTATATATATGTATATGTATATACATTTATATAAGTATATATATTTAAAGATATAAGTACATAAAACGAAGCGCAAAATATTTTCTTTTGTGAATATACGAGCATTTGTACATGAGTATATATATATTTATATATATGTATATATAGACATATTTGCAGCGTGGGAAAAGGCAAAAATGAAAGGGAGCACGAAAGAAATACCGTATTATGATAACAGCGTTGTTTTAGAAAAAAATGAGGGCTTCTTTAATTATTATGTGAATCAAAATATAATAAAAAAGGAAGAAATTGATAACTTTATGGAAATAATAAATAAAGAATTACCCATAACATTTCGTGTTTTAAAGAATAATAAGTATAGTGATTATATTCATGAGAATATAAAAAAGAAATTAGAATGCATCTGTAAGGACAATTATTCCATAATAAAATTAAATGAAGAAGATCATATGTATGAGATATATATAACACGATCACAGATAAAGAAAAATGAAAATTATAAAAATTTATGCAGTTATTTAATAAATTTAAATGAAAGTGGTTATATATTTAGGCAAGAATTAGTTAGTATGTTACCTATATTATTTTTAAAGTTAAAAGAAAATTTTTTTGTTTTAGATATTTGTGCAGCTCCTGGCTCGAAAACAGCTCAAATTGTAGACTATATGCATTTGATAAATAAAAAAAATGTAAAAAATTATTTGATAAAAAAATTTATTCAAAAAAATTGCTCAAGTATTAACAATTTAAGAGAAAATGCGGGTAACCAGGATAGCGATTCATGCTGTTCTGATATACGGGATTCAGAGGGTATTAATAGCATCGAAGGAAGTAATGGCTACAACGATGATGAATATGCGTATATGTGCGGAAATAGAAGCACAAAGTTTAGCGGTAGGACTCCTGTGGAGGGGAATGTGAAAACGAATGAACATAAAAATGTAAAAGAAAATGATGAAGGAGAACGTAATAAAACGGACACAGAAAATATTTATAAAAGTTACTATACCATATTAGATAACAATTTATATGATGAAAAATTGTTTGAGTACATTTTAAATGTAGACAATAATTTGTATAATGACTATAAAAAATTGATATCTAACAATAACCCTACGGGTGTAGTTGTAGCTAATGATGCTAATTTTAAAAGATGTTGTATGTTATTCCATCGCTTGAAAAATATACACAGTAATTGTTTAGTCGTAACAAATAATAATGCTATCAATTTTCCATATATTTATATAAAAAATGGAAAGGAAAATAAAGTTGAAAAAAAGTTCTTCGATTCAGTGTTATGTGACGTCCCATGTAGCGGTGATGGTACTTTGAGAAAAGACAGAAATATATGGTTAAACTGGAATCCTTTAAATGCTTATAATTTATTTCAAGTTCAAGTAAATATTTTAAAAAGATCAATTGAATTAACAAAGGAAAATGGAGTAATTGTTTACAGTACTTGTTCACTAAATCCTATTGAAAATGAAGCAGTTATTTGTGAAATTTTTAACTCAGTAGAGAATTTTAATTGTTTAAAATTAATTAATTTTGAAAATGAACTGATAACGAAATTGAACTTTAAAGAAGGAATAACTCAATGGAGAGTACTAATTGATGATATCTGGTTTGATACATATCAACAGTTTTGTGATTATTTAAAAAATAAAGAATCAAGTAAATATAAAAAAATTTATGATAAAATACAAAATGGAATGTTCACTCCTCCGAAGGAATTCATCGAATTAATTAACTTGAAATATGTGAAGCGCTTTTTTCCACATCATTATAACGCAGGGGGGTTTTTCATAGCTGTTATTAAAAAATGTGGTAAACTCAAATGGAAAGAAAAAGCGAAAAGGGAAAATATGAATAAGTGTATTGTAAATAAAAATGTAATAAGTAATAGAAATAAACTCGAAAAAGGGGAATTGAGGAAAAAGTACAAAAATAGAAAATACAAGAAAAGTAACAAGAAGAAAAAAAATAAAAATGGTGATCTTTCTTTTAATGGCTACAATATAAAGCAAAATTTTTCTCGTGAAATAGAAAATGAACAAAGGAAAATACTTGAAATAAAAAATAATTCACCTGAACAGGTCATACAAAATGGTCTTCGGAAAAGTTGTTCTCCAGTGAATAGTGATGGCTCTGTGATGGACGATGAGCATATTGAGAAAAATTACAACGTGGTAAACCATGACCTTATTATGAAGAATTATAAAGTGATAGACAATATTAATGATACCCGAAATTATCAAGTAATAGGAGATGGAGATATCACAAAAAATTACAACAATGAGGAAAATGGAAATGTTACAAAAAATGACAACTTGGAGGAAAATGATAACTTTGAAAAAAACTACAATGTGATCGATAGTGATTTTATCATAAGTAGTTGTCCAATACGAAGACCTCATGAGACAAGCAAGGGTGATGTAATAATAAACCTAATAAACAGGAAGAGCGAAGAGAAATTAAATAATTATAGCAAAAATGAAATGGATAGTAGTGTAGAATATACAGAACAGTATGATATTTTGAAGGAGAATAACAAAACAGCAAATGGATATGTAAAACCAAAAGGTAGTGTTCAAACAAAATGTAAAGTAGAAGATCAAATATATATGGGAAATGAAAAATTGACAAAGCAACAGGAATATGTAAGTTTAGATTATTATGAAAAGTTATTTTGTATAAATGATACATTAGAAAGAATAAAAAATTATTTTAATTTAAATGAGGAATTCTTGTCTATTAAAAGTAATTTATATATTCATTTAAAGGATGATAGCAATTTTTGTAAATTATCTATTAATGAAAGAATTAATTCGAATATTAAAAAAATTAATTTTGTTAGTAATTATACAAAAGATATTTTAGAATGTTATACCAAAATAAAATTAAAAATTATCAGTGCAGGAATAACAGTAATTCAAATAGATAAAAATAAAAAAAATAAAGTAGAAAATTATTATAGAATTAACTACAGTGGTTGCTTGAATTTTGTTCCTTTTTTTAAGGATGTTGATGCTTTTTTGTTAAATAAAATATATAGAAAGGAAATTATTAAAAATTATTTTTCACCTATATATGAAAATAAAAATAGGGTCTTTCATTTTGAAAGTTATATGAATCAGTTGATCGGAGAGAGAAAAAGCACTTTATCAAAAGGGACTACAAATAATACTAAGGTGGTCAAAAACGTAGGAGAAAATACGCATCCTGCGTCTTATGTAAATAATGAAAAAATCACGAATAGTCTAGGAGGTGAAGAAAATCTTTCAGAAGAAAAAAATAAGCATAATAAATATTCCGATGAGACTGAAAAAAAAAATATGAACACTATATGGGTAAAAAGTGATGTTATTTTAGATTTGATAAAAGTAGATAAATCAAAAATTAATAATATAACTAATGAAACTATTAAACAAACTGAAAAGTTAACAAAATATTCACCTAATATTTTATTAACTTTAAATAAAAATAAACAAATCTTGGCTATCCCATCAAATAAGGGAAATCTGTATGTAGACATTAGCATTGACAAAAATTCTATCATTATGTTGCCATATATATTAAATTAGAATTTTATGCGCAAATAGTATGCATGGGAATTATATGGACATGTAATTTTACTATTACATTACTATTATATTATTATTATGTTATTATATTATTATTATGGTATTATATTATTATTCTGTTATTATATTATTATTCTGTTATTATATTATTATTCTGTTATTATATTATTATTCTGTTATTATATTATTATTCTGTTATTATGATATAATATGGTTATACTATTATTATATTATTATATTGTTATTATGTTATTATGATATAATATGGTTATACTATTATTATATTATTATATTGTTATATTTCCACGTCTCTTAATATTTATTAAACATTTTGTTATTTTTCAGTTAAATTAAGTTGTTCCTCTTTTTACAGTTAAAAACACGTTATCCTTTTTAGCCTCTTTGTTGAACGCTTTAAAATGAAACCATATATTTTGATCGTGCGCATTCGGATATGCCTTTTTTTTTTTTTTTCTTTTTTTTTTCTATGTTTTAACTTATTTGTTTATCTAGGACTTCTATGTGTGTATCACTTTAATTTTTTTTTTTTTTTTTTTTTTTTCGTTTCATTTTTCCGAATTTTTAAATAGTTGCAACGTTGTAATATTCGTGCGGTTCTTATTTAAAATTCAGAATTCACACAAAAAATAAAAAAAATTTTGTTATTTATAATATAGTAAAACTTTTAAATAATTATAAGTTTGTTAATATTTTCAGTTTTTTTCTTTCATAAAAAATTATTAAGGAAAAAAAAAAAAATTACTTTTAGGAATTTATCTCAAATAATTGTGCTTTCGTAAGAAACGTATTTTTTCTTAGTATATTGTTGACAAAACAAAAAAACAAAAAACTTAAATATTTTTATAATCAGAATTGCAAATTAAAAAATACGCTAAATATATTGCAAGGGGTATGTCAATAAAATGTATAACAAAAAAAAAAAAAAAAAAAAAGGATGAGTAAAAGGTTTAAATAAGGAATGACGTGTTGTTAATCTGCACCTCCGCTTCTTGTGTGTATTTTATTTATTTTTTTTTTTAGTTCTGTATATTCAGACACAGGTATACAATATTTTACGCGGACTATTTGGTTTTTTCATTTGCTATTACTCATGAACATATTTTCATCAATATCTTCTTCACTATTAATAACATTGTAAAAGCTATCTACTGAATAAGGAAATATTATAGGTAGAGCCTTATTTGGTGTGTGCGTATTTTTTTTGGGTAGTTTTACCTTATCTGCTTTTACATTGGTTTCACTTATTTTTTTAAAATTTTTAAAATTTTGAATAACATTTGTAAGCTTTTTGGGATCAATATGACTATTTCTTCTTATTATTTTGTTGTTGTTGTTGTTGTTGTGTTGTGTACAACATCGGTAGTATTTATTTCATTTTTGTTTTCTATACCTTTTCTTTGTATCTTCCTTTTTATTTTTTTCGCTGACAATTTTCTTCTCAGTTCTTGTACAAATTTTTTTTTTGGATCATAACTTATACTTCCCGGTAAATTACTATTTGCTTTTTTTATTTTATAAGCTAAAGCATTTTTCTCTTTATTTCGTGGGTTTTTCTTTTCATTTTTCTCCTCTGTATCCAACTTTTTCACATCACTTATAGCGCTGATCTGATGCTTATTACTGTCATTATTATAATTATTATTACGATAATTATTATTGTAGTAGTATTCTAATATTTTTTTTTTAATTCGCTCATCTGGAATATGTATATCTTTGATCGAAATTTTTTTTTTACGTAAATTTTCATTGTACTTAGATTCGAACGAAAAATCCGAATTTAGATGAACAGACTCATAATAGGGCATAATATTTTTCCTAGTTAGATTATTTTTTATAAAATTTTCTTCATCGAAGGAAATGACGAAGGATGCGTTATTTTGTCTTCCTTGTTTTGTTAAATCTCTATCTAATTCATAATTAGAATCAAATGTTATCTTAGAAATACTTTTATGGTTAATTTTTCTATTCGTTTTTGTGTACTTGTGTAGTTCACCATTTTTTTCGTACATTCTGTGTGTATTTATTTTTTTCAAAGAATTTTCACGAATGCTGCTTACTCTTCTTGGGTTGCTATTAACGTTCGTAGTAGACCTTAGCATTTGTTGTGTACTGTTATATAATGGGGAATAGCTGTTATTCTGTTTACGAGCACTATCATTACTGTAAGCCTCATCACTTAAATTTTCATTCTTATATTTGTTATGAATACTACTCTTACGATAATAGTTATTTGAATATCCTTCTAAGGTTTTTAAATTGATAGGATTTGCTCTCTTTGTAGAATTTTTTTTTTTATAATTCGGTTCATTCGTTTTTTGGATAACTTGTTGGTTTACCATTTTATTAATATCTTGATCAATCACTTGATCAATTTCTCGATTAGCTTCTTTATCATTCTCTTGATTAATTTCATTATTCGTTTCTTTCCAATTTTGCATGGTGTATTCATCGTTAAAATCGTCATCTGTGAATATTTTGATATTATGCATACTTATATCATTATCTGATATATTTATAAATTCACTTGCATCATCAATCTCCTTAGATATGTAACTCTGAACGCTACTATTTAATATGTTTTCACATTTATTTGAATAACTTTCATAGTCAATAACTTCTAATTTGTGTGATTCTTGCTTTAAAACATCTCCTACTTCAACGAAAGCATTTTTAGGATTATCTACGTGAACACCATCACTTTTACTACTTTTAATTTTGATGGTGGGGAATATATTACCTTGTTCTATCAATTCGACAAAAGATTCGTGTGTATCTTTTTGTAATTTTTTTATATCTTCTACGGTTTTGTACTTTTGTTGTTCTTTAAATAATTCTGTACGTATTTTTAAAAAAGGATACAAATTGTTTTCTGATTTCCATCTTTTATACTGTTTCGTTTCTATGTTTTCATAATTATTTGATGACATATTTGAATTAGAATTATCTTCTAATGCATCTTTTACAAAATTGGTTATGCTGGATGCATCACTATCTTCGGTACTACCTGTATCTGCACAAAAGCTATTTTTTTTTAAGGAATAATTATTTTTTTCTATATGTAGATTTTCAGGAGACCAAGAATATGTGCTAATAATGCTGTTAAAATGTTTAATGTAACCTGGGTTATAGAAGGGATTATTTCTGCTGCTGTTGTTATTATTGCTATTACCTTGACTATTATTATTGTTGCTATGACTATTTTTATGAATGTTATTATTACTATTGACATTGTTATTACTATCTTTCTCGCAGTGTCTATCTTTTTTTTTTTTTTCCACCTCCTTTTTTTCACTGTCCTCATTTATATTATTATAATTGTTTCGCTTCAAAAGTTCTGATGTAATTTTTGCATTTTTCTTGCGCACATTACAGTGTTTATACTGCGACACTTTTAAATTTTCAGACTTTGCTTTTTTAAGTGTTATTTTTGTGTTACTACCAGATCCGTTTTGTTTTCCCTTTTTTCTTTCTGTTTTCATTTTGTTCTCCTTCTGATTAGCTATTTTTTTTTTTTTTTTTTTTTTCTTTGTTGGTTTATTACTGGAATTTATCATTTCGTCCGTGTCCTGTTTATTTGAATATATATTGCTTTCCGTTTTCATGAGATCATTTTCATATAAATTGTTATTTGCGTTTTTATAATCATTTTTAAATTCATCTGTTTTTACATTATTCGATATTATTGATAAATTACTACTTTTCAAATAATTATCTGACATACACTTTTCTGAATCAACAGAGTTTTTATTTATCAAAGAAGAATTATTCGCAGTAAAGAAAGAATTACTTGAAGTGCTTCTATTATAGCTCGTTGATTTTTCACTATAAATATTTTTATGCGTTAAGTAATGTGGACCATTTGAGGAGGGTATGGGCGTATCTTCAGTGTCTTTTTTTTCACCATTGTTTCCATTATTTTTGCCAATATTCTTACATTCGACATTTACCCAATTATCATTTTCCTTCCCTTTTATAATAATCTTATCCTCTTGATGGTGCGTTACCAATGTCGTAGAATGGTTTTCATTACCTATAACTAAGCTCTTGTTGTATGCATTATTTTCATCCTTTTTTTTCAATCTCATATAGCTCTCACTAAAATTCGCTTCTAAAAAATTGTCAATATTAGTGTGACATGTACTGTTCCTAGTATCATTAGTATTAGTATCACAGTTATTACTGGGATTTGTTTGTTTTGTTTCAGTATGCAACATTTCAACATTCAACGGTATTTTACCATCTTTTTTATCACTTGCGTTGTCCTCTTCTTTATCTTGTAAATAACCACTATTCCTCATGTTATTTTTTATGTTAACGTCTACTTTAATTTTTGAATTTTCACAAATTTCATAATTAACAAAATTTTTTTTTAAAAATGTACTATCCTTTTCTTCACTCTTTTTATCATTGATATTTTTATCTAATTTAATATATTCCATATTACATTTGTTCCTGTATATGTAATCTTCATTTATTTTTATATTCTCCGTATTAACATGTAAATCTTTTATTTTATATGAACTGTTCATAATTTTTTTATCAGAGGAGTTTATTATGTTGTCCATGTCATTTTTTGGAGGAAAAACAGAATAGTTCGAATATAATTCCCTCGTTTTTTTTTTCTTGTCCTTCATTTCTTCTGCAATTTTATTATTCCTTCTGCTTATGTTATTAGTAGTATTTGTTATATCACTATAGTGATCCAATAGTTTGTCATCCTTTTGCTCAAAATGTTTGTACTTATTGCCTGTGTTGAATTTCAGGTCTCGTTTGTTTATTTTATTTTTTTTGGTATTTGAATTATCATCATCTCGTGATCTATCATCTCGCGATTTGTCGTCTCTCGATTTGTCATCTCTCGATTTGTCATGTCCTGATTTGTCATCTCTCGATTTATCATCCCTTGACTTGTCATCTTCCGATTTGTCGTCACCCGACTTATCATCACTTGATTTGCCATCATCTAATATACGATGAACTTTAAAAGACGCTTCCCTTTCATTTACCTCCTTACTTGCATCCGCTGCCATTGCTTTAATACTATATTCGTGTATTTTCCTTTTAAAATCATCAATATTTGCAAAACTATTATATGCAAAAGACTCATAAAATATATCATTGCCAACTAATAACCCCGTTAACTCATTATCAGTTGATGAACTAGCTTCAGATATTTTGTTTTGAAAACCATAAATTCTATTAAATATATTTTTATTAGGTTCATGTATATTTATTTCTTTCTCTTTATTTAATATACCCATATTACGTTCATATTTTTCGTCTTCACAATTTACATAATCATTTTGTTTTGGATTTTCAAAAGAGCTATCATCATTTCGTAAAAATAAATTTAAATCTGCTTTTTTAATAATTTGTTCATCTGTGTAATCGTTATTGCCGTCTTTTATGTTAGAAATATGTTTTCTATATGCTTCATTTATGTTTAAATTATCAAATGAGTTTATTCTATAATAGAAATTATTGTAATTATTTTTTTGTTTCATGTTTACTTTATTATTACTCTTCTTACGTTCAAGGATTCCTATTTCATTCATTTTATTAGACCGTTCTACCTTAGAATTATTAAACTTATCAAAGGAACCATATTTACAATTCAAAGACGGTTTTACGTCTTTCGTGCACTCTTTATTATCATTATATATGTTTCTATCATTTTTATCATACCATTTATTATGATACTTACCATCTGTAGAATTGGAAAACAGCTCATATGTTTTAATTTTAGATAAGTCTCTTCTTAAACATATGCTTTCTTTTTTTTTTAAATGAGTTCCTTTTAAGGGAATATTTGTCATTTTCTTTTTCTTTTCCCCCTCTTTGTCATTATAGTCGTTCGAATCATTTTTCTTTTCATCTTTTTTATGCAAAAGCAGAGGTGACACATCTAATACTCCATTTGATTTACTTTCGTAATGCTTATGGTCTATATTATTATCCTGTTTCACTCTTAAATGAGTATTTTTCATCAATCCACTATTATTTTCTAATATATATGAATTCAGAAAATTTACTATATGTTCATCATAATAATTAGAAGATGGTTGAATATTTACGGTTCTTTTATGATCCTTTAGTGATTTCTTTTCATTAGGGATGTCGTAATATTTTGTTTTTTTCTCTTCCATTTTGTTAATAGTAGATAACTGGCTATCCATTCTGCTGTTTTCTTCATCTTTATTTTGTTTTGTTTTATATTTATATAAAGCTACTTTTGTCAGATCATCTTCCTTTTTATTTCCTTCTACTATTACTTCATTATATATATTTATATTATAAGAATCATTATTTTCTAGGTATTTATTGACTAATTCTTTTAGGAACGTATCATTAAGTTTACTACTGTCGAAATCGGCTTCGTTAGGTGATGAAGATAAATATTTTTTTAAATCTCTTACCAGATCATAAGTGTCTAAATTTAAATTACTACTCGTTAGATAATTATTTGAATATTTTGGAGAAAAATTATTTTTTTCTTCAATTAGTTTGATATGCTCAGAATTATAACCAAGCTCCTTTTCATAATCATCATTTTCATTTTTATTAATTTTAATATCTTCAGCAAAATTTTTTGGGGACGAATTAGGACTGAAATTACAAGTTATGTCGTTGCTATGTATGCAGTATTTTTCAACAGCCGTTCTCCCTTTTGAAATGTTCCTTACACTACTAACATTTGAACTTGTCCTTTCATAAGTCCACTTATTACTTTCCTTGTTATTTTGTTGAACTTTTGTTTTGTTACCCTTTTGTTGTTCGACTTCCCCCCTATCTTCTACTTCTACTTTTGCTTTTGCTTCCATATCTTTATTTTTAAGTTGTTCATTAGAAATAAATTGCATGTTTTCCCCCATTCCATTCGAACTTTCGAGGATACTATTAGATAGAAACTTTTTTTTAATACTGTAATTTATATCTAATTTGATCTCTCTTTTTTGTCTAGGTTCTTCCTCTTTATTTTTAAATATTTTCCCCTCATTTGGTAGTATGGATGAGTGAACATATTCCCTTGAATCGCACAAAGGATAGTGGCTTGTATAATAATCTGTTTTATATTGACATGTCCTACTTTTGCTTGTTGTATCTCGTCTTTTTTTATTTTGGCTTGCTTTATTTTTTCCTGTTGTAAATAGTTCCCCCTTCACTCCAACATTGTATGTTTTGTTTTCTTTCCTATTATGATTCCCTATGTACACCTCCATCTTTTTATTAGGCGTTGACTTGTCTTTATTGTTGTTACAATATAGGGATTTCCTATTTAAATGACGGTCTATTATCAGTTTGTCTTCTTTAAATCCATCTTGGATTTTCTTTATGTGAGAAAATTTCATCTTCTCATTGTCATCCTCCTCCTCTAACTCTTGAATGAGTGTCTTTTTCTCATTGAACAGCACAAATTCCTTGTTCGAATTGGATAGAAAACTGTTTTCCGCAATGTAATGACTAACAAGACTATTCGAGTACTTATTTAAATTTTTGAACTTATTTAACGTTTCTATTTTGTCCAAATCATTATCCGTTTCACTATATGAAAACTTAGCTTGGTTATTTCGTTCATTTTTTTCATCCTTCATTGTTTTGATATGTGCTATATTGTAACTCGGCTTCAGATACATTACCCTATTTTCATTTAATTTTTTTGAAAAAGTGTAATCAGGCCAAGTTAAAAACAATTTGTTATTAATTTTGTTTTTTTCATCTTTTAGATCATTGTTGATGTATTCTTTGAGTGAATTGTAGGAAAATTCATTGAAATCTTCATTGATGTCTTCATTGATGTCTTCATTGATGACTTCATTGATGACTTCATTATATTTTTTTCTTAAACATTCAGTGCTCTCTCTAGATTTACTTTTTAATATGTTAACTTCATCCATGAGTTGTTTTTTCATTATGCAGTTACACATTTCACTTAATTTGCTGCTACTAATACTACTACTATTATTATTATTATTACTATTACTATTACTTTTACTATTACTTTTACTATTACTATTAATTTTACTATTAATTTCACTATTATTATTATTATTATTATTATTAATAATAATAATATTGCTATTATTATTATTATGTTCGTGTTCGTTTTCGTTATTTGCATCCCTATGTTTTACTATTAATTCATCTTTCTTTGTGTTATTCACATTCTCTACCGTATTATTTGGGTCGCATTTTTTTAAATATGTTTTCTTCTTCTTTATGTTCATAATATGTTGTTTAGTTGAACACTCATCATTTCTTTCACTGTCTATACGATTCTTATTGCTTGGTAATAAAATTTTGTTACTATAAGATAAAGTTTTATCTGGCTTTATACTCAAAAGATTTAACTGTTTTTCACTGTATATTGTTTTTTTAATATTTGAATATATTTCCTCTATACTTTTCAACGAGCCCATTTTTTCCCTAAAACTCTCTTCATCTTCTTTAAAATTGGTGCTATCACTCTTACATAAAATTTTTTTTATAAAGTTACTTAAAATTTCTTCAAAGCTGTTTATGCATAGAGAATCTTCTTCAAAATTGTTTGTTATATCGTTGGAAACGTTCTCTATAAGACCTTCCTTAATACCGTCACTTCCGTTGTACTGTATCATTAAAGATTCTGCATAACTCAATAAGCTATTTAAATTAAGATGGTTACTCTTTTCCTTCAATATGTCGTACTCTGCTCCACCATTATAACTCTTACCATATTTTGCCAAGCCACTTTCAAAGTCCCATTTGTTGAGCAAATTTTCCTTTTTCTTATACTTATGATCATTTTGCAAATTTATGTCTGAATATTCATTAAGTGGAATATTTGCATAATCTTTTTTTTTGTCATCCATCATTTTAGTATCCTGTTGAGCCTTATTTTCTGCTATGATTTGATCTAACTCGTGAATTAGACTTTGCATTATTTTAGATGGTGATGTACTCATTTCTTCATCAATAAACTCTAAACTATGTTTACTATATAGTGATGATAAGAAATGTTTTATATTATTATCTTCAAAAAATGACTGTAATATTTTCGAGTTTAAAGAAAAGGAGCTATCTAAGTTTATGTTGACATCTGTTAAGAAATTACTAATAATTTCATTTAAAGAATTACTATTTAATATATCATCGCTTAAAAAATTTGAACACTTCAATGTAGAATAAGAAGTTTTCATTTTATTTAATATGTTCGTATTACTACTTAAAACTTGACTGATATCAAATAATTTGATTTCTTCCTGTTTTTCTATGTTAGTATGATTGCTTTTAAAAAATTCATTTAATTTATTTGAGTTTGCAAATAGATAATAGAAATCATTGTTAAATTTCTTATAATCTAAATTTTTGCATTTAAGCCATTCTTTGTATACCCGTCCAATAATACCAGGGTAGTAATACCAAAAATAATTTTCTTCTTTTTTTGTACTTTCATCAGAGGATATTTTAGTTGTAGTAGAATATATAGGTATATTAAAATAATCACTTGTGTAATTGCTAAATAGCGAGTTACATTTACTAGGTTTTGTAATTGTGTTTGAGTTTAACCAGTACAACGAGCAGATATCATTGGTGTCCTCAAATATGCTGGGAATATTTAGATCAATTAATGTGTTACTTATGATATCGCTTTTATGCGTGTACGAATTTAGAGAGTAATTTCTTTTGCTCTTAGGACTTAAACATTCATTTGTTACACATGCACTGTTCATTTTAAACTTAGAATTTGTTTTTAAATAGTTGAAAATGCTTTCTTCATATGATGTAACAGTGATATCTTTTAATCCGTAAGTATCTGGTCCCATATAGCGTAAAGAATAAAGATCATCCTTATTTCGTACAACTCCTTGTGATGAGGATAGAGGAGTACTTTTTTCCTTATCTAAAGTTGAATTAGCACTGACTACAATGAGTTCTTTCATATCATCCCTTTGTCCATATTTATCATGAGGAATAATTTCCTCACTGTCTTCTGTTGAAGCTTCTAACAATGTTGTTTCGGTTAACTTGGTGATAAATTTCTTCTTATTTAAATAAAACAATAACTCGTCATAGCTATCTAATAACATCTCGATTATGAATGCATATTTACTATAAAATAAGGAGGTGGTGGAATAATTTGCATGTTCGCAATTACTGAGGTAAAATTTTTTACTGTTTAATGGGTACATCTTGGATTTACTTTTATTGCTTCTTTCACTCTGAATATTGGACACGTTTTTAAGCAAAAAACTAGTGCCTGTATTTGCATCGTTTGTAGTGCTTCTATTTTGATGTGCCTTATATCGCGCTAAATTACTATTATTGTTATTATTATAGTTAATATTATTATTATAATTATTATATTTAATACTATTATTATTATTATTATATTTAATACTATTATTATTATTATTATATTTAATACTATTATTATTATTATTATAGTTAATATCATTATTATACTCGCCACTGCTAAAGCAGTCAGATGATGTGTCACTTATGTTTAATACAAAATCTTTTGAGCCCTTGTTACCCTCCTTTGGCATGCTTCCACCTCGTTGTACAGGTTTAAAATTATTTTTTTTTCTACTTCCATTTAAATATACAAGTTTCATGTCGTTTTTTCCTCCATTTAATAATTCCTTCCTCTTGTGAACATTTGACGAATTCTTAAAATCGAGAGCTGTGTTAAGTAATAGATGCTTAAATAAATGGTATTCATTATATATGTACTTGTCTATATCTATATTTATTTCTTTGCTCCTTTTCTTCTCAACATTTAATATTTTATTATTATCATCTAGGCTTAAGACATACTTGTCATATTTAAAATAAACATCCTTATTTTTATCATCCGCATTGTTCTCAATGTAGGGAAATATATTTGAATAATGTGCTCTTCTTTGAGAAAAGCATTTAAACAAAAATTTTTTATATGAAAAAAAAATATAAAATATATATAACAAATGAAGAACCAAAAAGAATATCACGAATATCATATAGAATAAATAAACTTTATTATGCAAAACTTGTAATTCATCAAAAGATGTAGTTTGTAATTTCACTAGTTCTGTTGTATTGCTTGGTAATGAAACACAGGCTATAATCGCATTTGTAATAATTATAATCATTTGAAGAATTAACATTGTAACCATACTATATGTACGGAGGGTATATGTAAGGACACTGCTCAAAAATAAGATGAGAGAACATACAATAAATAAAATATCTCCAAAACAAATAAAGATAAAAAAGAATGCCAATGTACCAAAAGAAAAGAGGGTGCACATATCAAGGTAATTAAAATATGTAACTACATTATAATAAATCCACATGTTTTTCCTCTTATATTTCTTTATATATCGTACTGAAAACATATATACAAAAAGAATAGAAGCATAGATGAGACAAAGAACTGTTTCCAATACTAATAAATTCTTATTCGTGTTTATATTATTTATAGCATTTTGTTTTGTCGTCGTTTCAATGACACTCTCCTTATTAATATTTGAATAGGAAAAAACGGTAGCGATTGATATGAATAATATTCCAGTAATAGAATTCAACAAAGCCATATTAGTTCTACTATATTTTAGCTGTATAGATATTATAAAAAGTAATAGTGATAGCAGAAGCCCCATGTATTCGCTCATTATAGCAAAAATTATTAACAACGACAAAAACATAAAACTAAATATACAATTTATATCTCTCATTTGGAATATTCTTGAAAAGTACTGCTTTTTATTTGATCCTTTATATGCTTTATATACTCTATTCAATATATCATTTATCTGTTGATTTATTTTTTCTAAATATTCCTGATATTTTTCTGTAGACATGTAAGTATTGCATTTATATTTTTTTCTCATTTTTCTTTCCCCCTTTGTTTCTTCCTTTGCATTATGTTCATAAAAATGATTATAAGGGCCACTACAATTAAAATTTTCCTTTTGATTTTCTACTATTTGTAATTTCTTCTTGTTCCCTGAATATCTGTCATTATTTATTTCGTTTACTCCATAAATCTCTTTATTATCATGCATAAATGAATTGTTATAATTTAACCTTCTTTCATTGGTTGTATTTATCCTTTCGTCATTTTTATCGTATACATCTACATTTTGCTCATTCTCTTTATTTTCTTTTCTTTCTTCATTTACTTGTTCTTTGTATATGTCCATGCAATTATTATCCATCTGTCGCTCTTCAGCCATTTTTTCAGTGACATTTGTGTTAAAGCTATCTCTAGCATTTTCTAAAGTCCTTGAATTTGTTCTAATCGAATCACGTGCGTCCTTCATATTTCTATGGGTGTGTTTGTAACCGTTAGGTTTTGTTTCCCTTTGTTCCGTTAAAAATATGCATACATATGTACATATATATATAAATATATATATATTATTATGAGACAGAAAAAGAGCACACCGTATCTACTTCAAAAAATTATATACACAGCACTAAATATACGCTTACAGTCCGTAATAACACGTACCTGTGTCGTGAAATTCTCATAAAATACACAAGTGCAAATCAGCAATGTGAACATGTAATAAATTCATAAACAAAAAGTAGCGATGTAAAAATGTTTTATATTGATAAAAACATTTATACAAAATAATGAACATATGCATGTGAAAAGCTCACTTACAGCTGTTCCTCTTACATAAAACAATTTCTTCACAAGTTGGAGTGCAAATAAATAAGAATATATATATATATATACGCATGCATATGCTATAGATACGTATGAACTCATATATATGTATGTTTCTATGTGATGGCTATGTTCACACAACAATTTTACATTAAGAAGATAAGCTTGCTTTCTTCTTTCTTTTTGATATGTCTCAGCTAATTCACACTAACAGGCCAGCTTTATTTCAGAAGAGAAGCCAGCAACTGAAGAATACAAAAAAATAAGGAGACAGAAATAAGCAAACATGTATACATAAGTACATACATATACGTATATACACATGCGTATATATAAATACGTGTACATATGCACAATAAACAATACTTAAACATGTTTCACAACTCCTATGCTATCTTTAAAAATTAGACAACTTTCATTCCCTTTTAATTTGCAAAAAAAAAAAAAAAAAATTAACAAAAAGACAATGGTTGCTATCATTTTTTTTGAAAAAACATAATGATACTGCCAAAAAATTAATCGAAAAAAAAAAAATAAAATAAAAAGTATGGAAATATTTATACAAATGTTATAAAAAAAATTAAATAAAAAGTTCAATTTTTGTTGTCATATGTTTTGTGAACTTATTTTTGCCTTATTTCCAAGTTTTTAAAAAATTATGAAAAAGAATGTGTACAATAAAATAACAAGAAAAAAAAAAAAAAAAAACAACACAAAAATCTAAACACAGAAGAATTATATATCATTCGTATATATTTTGTGAAAACAAAAATTAATAAAATATTTTTTGCAATTATAAATTCCGTAATGACCTAATAAAAAAATAATACAATTTATATGAATGCTCGGTGCTTTCTTCATTTGCCTATTTGTGCATATGTTTATATAATAATATGCAAAAGAAAGAATTTTTTTTTTTTTTTTTTTATTTTTACACGTTAAGATTAAACATTTTTACAATTAAAAAAAAAAAAAAAAAAGGAAAGAAAAGAAAAGAAAAATAAAAAGAACAATATTAAGGAAACACAATATGTAAAATAAAGAAAATTATTCTATTTACTAAAAGAATAAACAAACATTGACCTGACATTTTTTCTACTATTATGTGCGCGAAACAAAAAAGTGTATTTCTAAAAGTTTTGCATACACATATATATGTACAATGTCAATTTTACTTACACAAAAATGGTGTAAATTCTTTTTACTTTCATTCCATTATTTATTTATTTGGAAAAAAGTATATATGCATATACGTATATTGTATGTATGTATGTATGTATGCATGTATGCATGTATGTTTGTTTTTTTTTTTTTAATTTACACATTTGTGTTCTTTTTGTGCCTAAGCAGAACAGTATTTCTCTTAAGAAAAGTTCTAGTACTTCAAGTGTTTCAAAATTTTGAAAAATAAACCTTTAACTTTTAAAAATATCATTGCACAATAAAAATTCATATTGAGAAAGTATGCATAAGTACATATAAAAAATAAACACCTGAATTTTTTAATTCTATCATTTTTGGAAATATATAAATTATAGCATTGAAAAATAAAAATTATATTAGTTATCTTTCGTAAACGTCCATTTTCTTTTGAATTTTTAAATATAACATTCTTTTAAATAACATAATACAAATTTAATTTATAAAAAATTCGTTTCCACATTTTTTTTTTTTTTTTAAGAAATAAAATTATATCTTATTAAAAAAATGAAGTTCATTATGAATAGTAATTTATAATGTAACACAAAATTGTGTAACGTTTGAATGTTACATAAATGTAAATGGATCTTAGATTCTCCTTAAAACATATAATATTATGCTTAATTACAAACTCTTATAACATGTATACATATCTTACAGATACTCAACAAATTTTATATTATATCTATCTTTGTAACGTAAAAGAAATGTGAGAGGTAATTATCAGATATACTTTTTTCAAAATGTTCGTGTGTTCAGCGTACACGACAAATTTTTTTTGCGGCTCACTATATATATTTGTATATATATCTCGTGTTGCAGAAAAATATAGCACGATAACAATATACAGAAAAAATGACAAAATTAGTAACACAAAATATGTTAAGACATCTTTTTACCACGAATTTGTAAATCTCCTTATACCAATTTCTGAAAACTTATTAACTGATTTAACATAATAACTGAAGATATTATTGAATAAACTGTACACAACAAATAAAAATTCAATAGTTATTAACACATAAAATTGGAAAAAATAATGTAAGTGCGTTAAACTAAATATATAAGTGGTCTTTTTTAACAATCATATAGAAAAGATAACATGTTGCTAATTTTCAGATCTTTAAACAAGTCAAAAAAAAATAAAATAAGGTTTACATATGTACATTTAAATATATATATATATATATATATTTATATATTTATATATATATTTATATATATTTATGGGCCTACAACGCCATATCTAGAAAACCCTTCATATCCACCAACAGGAATTAGTATCACTTTAAGCTAGTATTCAGAAAGAAGTTTCCGTACATATATAAACAGCTTATATGCAATGGTAAAAGTGAGTTTTCAAAATAACAAAAAAAAAAAAAAAAATGAAATAAAATGAAAATATAATAAAAGGAAACAAATTAAATATAAGAAGACCACTCTAATTTGTTTATGCGCAAAAAACTGGAATATTATGAAATAGGCTGCGTAGTGCATAAGAACTAAATACTTTTTCATGCAAAAAAGAAAAAAATAGCACTAGCAAAATGTTTATTATTTGCTTAAAAAATTATGTGTTACAGCACAAAAAAAAAATGAAATTTAAAGTAAAATAAGATAAAAAAAAAAAAAAAAAAAAAAAAAAAAAAAAAAAAAAAAAAAAAAAAAAAGCAAAAAAAAAAAAAAAAAAAAAAAAAAAGTAAAATAAGATAAAATAAAGAAAAATCCAATAGGCAGAAATGAAAAAAAAAAAAAAAACATATAATGGTATAGATACAACTGCCCGCACATAGACGTACAAAATATGCAATTGTTTAATTATAAAATAAGCGCTTTACACTTTAAAAATTGAAGAGTTAAAACAATACTGCGATATACCCCAATTTATTCATATATACGTATTCATTCTGGTATATACATATATACATGTACATACCCTATTGAATAGTCTGTTGGTTATTTCCCCTCATGCTATTTAAGAGTGAGGGAAAAAAGAAATTCTTACCGTCAGAGAGGAGTAGGTTTTTCTTCAGTTTTTATAATTTTTTAGTAAATGAGTTGAAGTTATATATAACAACTCTATACACATTACTTGAAGCAGTATTACACAACATTATACAGTGGTATATTATACAGTATCAACTCAAGAGAGCACCATAGCACAAAGCGCGGTGTAGAGCAAATAAAAGAATAAATAATATGAACGATAAAGAGCAAAAGAAGCATGCGAAGATTATCGAAGGTATAAAATATTTACAAAATGAAAATTTACTCCTTGAAAATTTAAGTGCGATTGATAAAAATTGTAGGAGACAAGATAACCATGTAGCGATAGAACTGATTGACATATTCCTAGATGAGAATAGTTATTGTTGTAATGAAAATTTTCTTTTTAATTATAATATATTAAATAAAAGTAAGGAATTAAATTTAAATGCTGAGAAGAAGAATAAGTCAAGTTTTGCTAAACAGTTTAAAGTACATGTTAAAAATAAAAATATAGAAAAAATAAATGAAGAAGATGCCTATTATTTTTTGTTAAAAAAAAAAAATGTATGTAGTTACAGTAGGGAATTTATAAATTCTAAGAAAATACTGTTTCAGTATATTTGCAATTGTGTTTTAAAAAATTATGTGCATATAAATTATTTGATAGATAAGATATATGTAGATTTTGAGGTTAAAAATAATAGAAATAATAGAAGTAGTAATAATGGAATTAATAGTGCTAGAAATAATAACACCAAACGTGTAATTTGCAATGACGATTTAGTAAACATTTTAATAGAAACAATATTTAAACTTTTTATTACGAGCATTGACCGTCAAAGCGACATAGATGATGAACGAAGTGAAAATAGGGTTTTTCAGTATGCAAAAGATATTCAAAAAAGCTATTTAATGCATTCAAAAGAACAACCACAAGAAGGAGTAGGGGGAAAGTCTGGAAATCAGTCTATTAATTATATTAATAACATTAATTATACTAATTACCTGAGCATTTTAAAAAAATTAATTACCATTGATAAAAGTTTTGTAAAAAATATATTTTATATATTTATAGAGAAAATAGAAAAATTAACCTCAACAAATATAGAAAAAGTATGTAAACACATTTTTAATATATTTAAAGAAATTATTTGCCACTGTGAAGAATTTGAATTAAGTACAGTTTATAATATATTCTTAAATAATGAGGTAATTGATAAAAATGAAGTCTTGTATAATTATGCCATTATTCTTTGTTTAATAAATCTTCGAAATGTGTACAATACGTACAATATGATGTTATGCATGAACGTAATTTTAGGTAAATTATGCTCAACTAATAAATCTAATTTAAGGCATTCCCTTTTTATAAATGATGAGAGATGTTGTAGAAGGGGTAGAAAAATTGAACATGTCAAATATCTTGAATGTGAAAAAAGTGAATCAGGAATATATGATGAAAATGATAGAACAAGCTGCGAGGAGGACGTTACATTGTATGATGGCGATGAAAATGATGGGGATTTTCAAATAATTGGGATAGGTGAAAACGAATCAGAATACAATGAAAACAAAAGGAGTAAACAGCTAAATAATGGTAGGTGTATGCAAATGTATAAAGAACAAATTGAGGAGAGAAAGATCAAACATTTTATTATATTTCTACTAATCTATGCACTAAAGATTTACGATATAAGTTACGTAAATGGATGCTTAAATGAGCTAGTTAAAAATTTTTTTTATTTATTAAAAAAAAAGAGACACTTGTTGAATAAGAAAGTTCATCATATTATAAAAACGATAGTATTCCTGCTAATCTTAATATTCTACAACTTAAATATTGACAACAATAAAACGGTTATATATATTTTAAAATGTTTAGATATTTTGCTGCGAATTTATTACAAAAATGTGGTATTATGCGAAGAACTGGGTGAAAGGTCATTGAACATGAATAATAGTAGCAGAGAGGAAAACAACAATAAGAATGTAGTTAGTTTAGATGATAATGTAAATTCTCCTTTTGATGTGGATAGCAAACCATTTATTGATAAGGCGAAGAGAGACGGGATAAGAAACTCAAAAATGTTTAAGAAAAATGCAGTTGTGAAAAAAAAAAAAAATTATGATATTGATATTACACATAACAGTATTGGATGGGAAGACGAAAAAAGAATTGACCCTTGTAATATTTTGGGGATAAACATTTTTGAATTCAACGTATCTCCTCTTTTATTATTTTTAATAATTCCTATAAATCTTGAATACAACTTGAGGAAAAAAGATGACCTTGTTTTGAATAATGTAAATGACAAAGTTATGAGGCTCTCAACAAAGTTAAAAAATAAATGGATGTTATTCTTTAAAAATTATTATAGGCATTTCCTGGACTTTTTGAGAAAAAAGGAGAGAATGATGCAAAAGGGTAGGGGAAATGCGAACATCAACGTGGAGAGAGGAAGCGAGGGATGCAGCGAGGGAAGCATCAAAAATAATGCCGAGAACAGCAAGCAGAATTGCAGTCAGAACAGCGATGAAAGCAATAACGAAAGCAATGACGAAAGCAATAACGAAAGCAATGACGAAAGCAGTGACGAAAGCAATGACGAAAGCAATGACAAACGCATTAACAAAAGGAATGACGAAAGAAGTGATGGTGATAGTAAAAACAACGATGGAGATGACGTGAATGGACGATGCTTCAGTATAATGGAAAACATAAGGGAAGAGGTGAGGTACTTAATCAGCGAAGTGCATGATTTTTGCGAAGAAGATCTTTTTAACATCCTGTGCTTAAATAATATATTATTTTATTTATATGATATATTTACGCACATTGACTTGATATATTTAATATGTTTTTTTCAATTATGTACGAAATATAATGACTATTTTTGCTGTGTAAATATTAAGAAGATAACTTACCAGCTGAATGCCCTCTTAAATGTGCATACAAAATTGTGCATTAACACATTTGAAAATTTAAAAAATGAGAATATATCAAAATGCACATATATATATATAAATTTGTTGATCTTGTCCTTATTTGAGTACAATTTATTTTTTGTTTTTAAATTTATTTCTTACTACTGTTTAATAAATCCGTCTGAGTTGCTAAAATTGCTTCCTTCCTTATTGTTCATATATAATATGTCATATGAGAATCATTCTATAGATATTAATGGAGATTTTAAAATAAGAAAGTGCTTAAACATTCCAAGTGATCAAAGAAATGTGTATTATATGTTTGTGATAAGAAGTTTAATTCTGCATGTCTTATCGAAAATTGGTTGTAGTGATAATAATATTCCGGTTATTTACAATTGTATTTACATTTTACTGAGTGAGGGAAGTAGTAAAATGAAAAAAGGAGAGCCCTCAACGGATGATTCGAGAAGAGGAAGTGGATACCTAATCGTATGTGGAAATGTAAAAGTAAATGCAAATGTGAGTGCAAATGTACATGTTAAGGACGGTCTTATTAGATCATATAATGTAGACGAAAATAATATCATAGATACCGATTTTTCGTACGACGGTATGTTCAACACGCTTTATCTTTTATATTTCTATGATAAATTAATTGACAGCAATGAGAACATAATGAGTAAATATTTCAAATATGTAGAAAAAAGTACTCTTCACGTACAACAGGGTACAGATGATGATGATCAGTGTAACTACGCAGCATCTTCTAATCGAATGAATAACAACGTAAATGATGATTATAATAAGGACAACATTAATAACACTAAAACGAATTACAATGAAAAACTTGTGAATTGCTTGGAGGAAGATATAAATATATTTTGTGACCTTAAGAACGTTTTGATTTTGCTAAAGATAAGCAGATATTACAACGTTAGTAATTACATAAATAGTATTATTAAATTAATAAACATATATTTCCGTAAATATAAGAACCAAGTTATTTATAATAATTTTTATAATAAGATACAAAATAGTATAATAAAAATAAGCATACTAATTTTAATTGTGTTATCAATGAATAAATATGTAGAATTTGAAATTATTTATAATTTATTGAAAAAAAATTTTCTAAAAAATAAGAATTATAATGAATTTAATACATACAGCACAAACATAATTTCGTCCGTCATTATATTCACAAGATATTATATCAACAATTTGGTGTATAAAAAAGATACGTTGTGTAATGAGCAGTACGATATTTTATATCACTCTAAAATAAAGTATATTTTTAAAGATTTTTCAAAATTATTAAGCCTAAATAATGAAAAAATTTTGGAAGAAGTGATTAATGTTTTGTCATCCATATATTTAATATATTACAAAAATTATCAAGTAGAGGGTCAAGATACTATTGCTTATTATGAAAATAGAAAAAAGGAATGCAATAACACAGGTTTAGACAATAGCACAAACAGAGTGTACAGTGTGAATAATAATTTGATGTTCAATTTAAACATGCATGAAGAAAAAGACTTAATGAACTTATATTTTGATAAACATTTTGTGCATAAGTCTTTTTTAAAATGTAAATCTGAGAATAACATTTACAAAAATTTACAAAAAGTTATTCTTAAAGATGAAATTAGTAATCTTTCTTTGTATCATTTAAAAAACATGAACAGTAACAACAATAATCATTTAATAAGGGTATTGTACAAGCTATTTAATGCAAATATTAAAAATGACAAAAATTCAAATTTTAATTATTACATTAAATTACTTTTTAGTGATAAATTTCAAAACATTCAAGAGATAATTTTAATTTTTAAAAATTTGCACTTTTTTAATGTTCATTATATTTCTTTATTTTTTTACATAGTAGACTGTTTTTTTCAAAAATTAAAGAACAAAATAGAAAATAAGGAAGAATTCATTTTACACCATACCCACAAGACAAGAGGGAAGGATAATTCGATGGATGATGAATCGAACGGAGATGAAAATGTGTTGGGGGGTACCACCAGAATTAACATGGTAAATACAAGCAAAAGTAATGTCGTTAATGTGATAAAGGAAAAGGGGAAGGATAAAAGTATGAACTCAACTTATGAAATTATTTGTAATAATATATATGAAGAAATAAAAAGCATGATTTTTGAAGAGAATATAAATATACATGTATTTTACCCATTACTTAGCATATTATGTAAACATAACAATGATATAAATGAAATTTTAGATTTTTTTTACAAACGAGTCGATATCTATATGAAAGATAATGATACCAAATTAAATGTGAGTAAAAACGAAATGATAATAATTTTTCTTTGTTTAAATTATGTGCATATGAATGTTTCTCAAATACCAAATTTTTATAACTTCTTAACGAATTTGCTTAAAGAAATATCAGATAAGTACATTAAAAACATTCTTTTATTTTGTTTAAGTTCGTGTTGTAATTATACTGATGTAAGTAGTTCTCATATTACTGCTATATTGGAAGTACATAAGGAAAATTTGAAATGTATATTAAATTATGACAATGGAAATACTTCTTCTATTAGGTTAGAGGAAAATATAAGGGAAGATTATAATAATAAAAATAAGTTAAATAATGATCTTTCATACATAGAAAATACGAATTCGAATGATACACACGAGTTGAATAATGATGATAATTTCTACTTTTTTATTTCTTTGAGTAACTTATGCTTTTATTTATATAAACATTATAACAACAGTAAATATGATCACATGGTAAAGGATATTTACCATATTATAATAAATTCGCTGCAAAAGAAAATTAGTAACGTTATAGTTAGTGTAACGAACATCTTAATGTATTTATATATAAAAAAAATAATTAGTATGTACGAAATAACAAGCACTTTGAAACTTCTTATAACACGTATAGGCAGTAATCATGTGTTTAACTCAAAATATGTTGTATACGCCTTATGCACCATTTATCGCTTCGTATCATTTTATTATAAAGAGAATTTTGGTTGTATTACGTATGAGCAAAGTAATTCGAATGATGGTAGTAATATTGGAAGCAGTAACAATACGAGTAACAATACGAGTAACGTCATTAGTAATAACATTAGTGGTGAAAGATATAGTACTAGTAACAACTGCTGCAAGAGTGTGAAAGGAGCGGTAGGGTTTATATTGAATAATTTACAGAAAATTATAGTGAAATATTTCGACGAATTAGAAGACAAATATATCAGCTTGATTTCGTATTGTTCTTTAATAGGATTAAAAATTGTAGGGGAATATATTTCGTCTGACTATTTTAATAATTACGAATGCTGCAATATGGTTATATTATTTATAAACAGATTTATAAAGAAAGATTTTGAAATAAAAAAATGCATAAACACAACAAATAGAATTTTAGCAAATACTAGCGAGTCGGAGGATGAAATTGAAAATGGGGGTGTTTTCGGCGATAAAAATGCTCAATATAATGAAGACAGGAAGGGAGAGCAGCCGGAGCAGGAGCAGATCGAGAAGTTGAAGCCGAAGGGAATTTTGACTAGTGATGAAAACCTTTTTGCGTATAATAATAACAACTACAAGTTGAATACCGATATTATAGTGAATGATCATGATACCAATTTAGTACTTCTGTACATGTTTTGTTATAAATATTATGAAGAATTAAATGACTCTTTAATTAAAATTGAAAATTTAGATAAAAAACATATGTTGTATAACGTATTTTCACACCTGTTAAGTATTGAAAATTATTTGAAAACTTTTTTAAAAACATGCAAACTTTTAGACATAGATACATTTTCATTAAATAGGGACAAAGAATATGAAGATATAAAATTGAATATGTCATTTGATAATAAGGAAAATACTATGAGTTACTTAAACTTTTTTAGCGATGAATTATATGACTATTTAAATAACTTTTTGAAAATAATGAAATTAATAAATTATATAAAATTTGATGTTCAGATAAAGAACAATATTCAGAATTTGTATTCATATATATGCAAATTCATAAAAATTCATTACATAATATTAGATGTGTTAATATTAAAAATTATGGAAAATATAAATGATAATATAAAAAGTTATTATAAAATTTATAAGGAGTGCATAAAAAGGGTTCAATTATTATACGAATGTAGAATTAGTATATTTAATTATTTCACAATTTTTAGTGCATTTAGTAATTCTTATAGTCATATTTTTTGTATCATCAGCAATTATTTTAATACCTTCAGTACATATGAAAAATACATGTTTATTAAAAATATAATTAATATTAAAAAAATTAAGAAGGAAGAAATTAAATTCATTTTTTTGAACATCCTGAAAAATGCAAAGCTGTTTCATCAAGACGCCTCCCTATGGATTTACGCTATTTCAGTTTTAAAAATTTTATTAAAAAGAATATATAAAATTGTAAGAAATGGTGAGGGGGATAAGGAGGATGGAAAGAACTACTATGATTTATTATCTTATATAAAATATTCCTTTATTACTGTTCTTAACGAAACGGTCTTAACTGTATATAGGGAAAATTATTATAATCATTCCACGTTATATGGGTGCGGTGAGATAGTGAAAAGGGAGGAAGTGTTACCAGAGAGGATCCTACAGGAGAAAATGCTTAGTGAAAAGAGTGGAAGAGAATGTAATAAGGTGAAAAAAGAGGAGAAATATAATGCAAAAGATAGGAGGATGTTAAATAATTCCTCAAAAAACAAAGGAGAAATTAATCGGGAAGATACTGTTCCTATAAGAGGCGCACAGACGAAGGACAATATCAATCTATATAAACGCACTTATGTAGATATCCCGCTCAATGTTATGTTATGTATAAGTGACTTTTTATTTTGCTTGTGTAAAATAATAATTAAAGAAAAACTACATGAGGAAATAAACATTGATGAGATGATAAAAGATTTTCCAATTCTAATACAAGGATATGTTATATTAAAATTAAAGGAACCGTTCAAAAAATTAAATATAATTAAAAGCAAAATGTTATTTCATGTATTTAAGTATAATTTTACATTTAAAGAAAATATACAAGACTTTTATTGTGCTGAGGAAAAATACTGTAGTAATAATAACAAGAGCGTGTTAACATTAAAATTTAATTATAACAAGTTAACTGAGTATTTTCAAAATATTTTCTTGATTAAAGAATGTATTTATTTATCATACATATATTCTCATTTTAATGAGAAACAGAAAATATTAGAAAACTTATTATCAATGTGTAATGTTAGCCAGCTTAATAAGGATTATCTCTATATAATAATTTCTTCTTTTGTTTTATTTTCCATGAAAAGTAGTAATAGTTCATTTTTTATTAACAACGTTTTGTACAACTTTTATGTTACAAACGATTTAATTGACAACATTGGTAAATTTTTAGCTAGCGTAGAAATGAATATTTCTTTTTCAATTAAGAGGGAAGAAAAACAGAGCTCAAGAATAAAAAAGGCAAATTGTAATTTAAACCATGAAGGTGTAAGGAGCAGAATTTTTGAATATAATGGGAATAATAACATAAATAATGAGAGCAAAAAACTAGAGGAGCATAGTGATAATGGTATAACAACAACTAAAGGAATGGTAGAGAAACAATGTGTGAGAGAGGAAGACGAAAGTGCAAAAATATTTTTTATCATTGAAGAAGAATTTGTAAGAACAAAAATGAGAAATTCCTTTCGAAGTAAAAAAAATAAGCTACTTAAGGAAAGTAATTTAGTGGACGAAATAATTTTAAAAAAAGAATTTTTTTTTTTAAAAAAATTAGGAATATATTATTTGATTAAAAATAATGAAAGAAGTACAGAGTTGTCAAAAAAATATAACAAATTGCTTTCCCATTTCCGCAAAAGCGAAAAACAAGATTTCTTTATTAAACATTATGATATACATGCTTTAAATTATAAGGATATTAGTAGATATTTATATAATCAGGATATTATCGATGACTCTTATTATAATAATAATTTTTTTAACAAAAATATAGAAGATAATTCTTTTGTTTCATTTGACTATGAAATATTTTCAAAATATCTGACTGTTCCCTTATTTATGAAAGATGTCTTCACATTTTTCGAATTAAATTTAAACAAAAATATTGTCACGCACAGTTTTGGTGAACTATTCCATAAAAATAAAAAATCTGATAAGAAACAGAAGGAGCATGGCAAAAATTTGTATGATTATGATACCCCTATGTCAGATTCGTCAGAGGATGAAAATAGCATGGAAAAATTATTATTTGATCAAAAACAGAAAAAAAAAAAGAAAACATTACTATATGATAACACTCTGCTTAATTATTTAAAAAGTAGGTCCCATTGTTTAAATAATTATGAACTGTATATAGCAAATATAAGTTTTTTAAGTGAAGATATCAAGAATATATTATTCGATAAAAATGCGTTTAACAAAAATTGCGTTCATAAAAATAGTTATAGGAATGATTTCGTTAATCATTTTCACTTGTTACGGATGTTTTTTAAAAATTTAATCTTGTTTTTTATGATTTTTCCCAAAAGCATTATTCTGAATAATTCAGAATATTTTTTTCCCGATAATAAAAATCATTTCCTTTTTAAGGTTATAAATTTCCTATCAGAAGATTTTGTGAATAAGTATTCATGACTATAGTAATAGCACTTTTGGTTATATTATAATAAAATAATTTTGTGCGTGTATTTTATATATATCCTAAGTATTTTGTAGGTAATTTGTTTTTTTGATGCCTTATGTAAAAAAATTTCATTTGTTTTTTGAAGGGGCATATATGATTTTACGCATGCTATATATGGATGTGTATATATTCATGCTTATAAATGGACATATATACTTAAGTATGTATTTTTTTATATTTGTATGTTTACATGGATGCGCATATGTGTATATGTAAGTGCTTTAGAAACAGAAAAAATGAAGTATATACGCCTATGTATTTTTTCGTGTAATAAATCATGTGCAAAAAAATAAGTACAGTAACGTTTTGCAAAAGGGGACATCTTGTACATGAAAGGGGAAAAAAAAAAAATATATATACATATACAAGTGTATATTATTGGTACACGTATGAATAAAACAAGTTTCAAAGGAAACCTTTTATAAGGATCATTTGTCGCATGTAAATATTTGATGTAATATTTTTAAAAGAACGTGACAATTTTTTTGTAACAAATTTTGAACTAATTAAAATTATTGTTCATTTTTATCTCGCTTAAGAAAAATGTAGATATAAATTTATATCACTTCTTCTACATCCTTTTAAAAAATTTTTTTTTTTTTGCATCTGTACTATTTCCGTTTAAATAACATAGATATTTTTGTTGTTACTTTTTAATTTTCATGTTTGCTTTTTTTCATTTTTGAATAATTTTTTTTAAATTTGAATTTTTTGTGTTTTAAAGATATATGTTCATTTATATTTATTATTACATCTATGTATTTATTTTAAATTTTCTCATTTCCAGTTGCTTATTTTTAATTTTTTAATTTTTGTTTTCGCGAATGTTGTTGCATAGAATGTGCTTCTTTTAAATATTTGAGTTTGTTATTTGTTAACAGAGATAATTAAAACGTGAAAGCTTGGCATCGTCACATTAGGTATGTAAATAATCCTAGTATACATATATATATATATATATATATATATATAAGTACATACATACATATACGCAAATACATAACATTCACCTATGTAAACATATGCTAGGAGGCAAAAAAAAAAATTTACTAAAAGCTTGTTTTTTGTTTGTAACAATATTAAATGAAAATAGTTAAAGAGTTTGTTGAATTACAAAACATTTTCACTGAGTACATCAGTATATATCTATTTTTTTTATATATGAGGAGAGTTTAAATACGCTCTATTATGCCTTATGTCATATGTTCTTATATCATTATAAGCCTTATGAACTCTCTATATATGTATAAATAGCACGGCATATATACATACATATTTAGGGAGCTTCCTATTTATGAGTCTATATTACATGTATATATATATATATATATATATATATACTCCTGTGACTGTTAAGAGAACGGAAAAGAAGCAAAATGACAGCTGTCAAAAATAAAATGAAAGATATATGTATTCTATTAAATAGTAAGAATGAGAAAAAGATACAGGATGGAATAAAGAAGTTGTGTTTGTTCATAAAAAATAACTGTGCCCTTTCTGATAATGAATATAACATATGTGTCAACACATTAATAGATAATAATTACTTAGATATAATTATTTATGTATTAACAGCTGAAGTAGAGAAAACAAAGTTGTCGAAAATTATGCGCGATGTTAATTTGAATTATATAGAAATTGTGTTTTATACATTAAGTTGGGTACTTCGGAATAAGTTTCAACAATTTTGTAGATATGAACAAAATAACAAAATGGAAAAAATTGACATTATTGAGAAGCTCGAAAAATCAGAAACTTTGCACCATATGGGTGTATTTTTTTGTGAAATTTTAAACTTTTTAGAAGTCATCATTTTAAATAAGTTTTGCTATAACAGAATATTTATTTTGAATTGTATTTTTTATCTTTTATTATTCCATGAAAGGTTTCATAATTTGTTTTTAACCTCATCATTGTTATTAAATTTGATAAAATTAAAAGAAAAGATTCAAATAATTTCCGATCTGAAGCGTAAAAATGAATTATATAATATAGAGGAAAATATTAAAGAGTTCGATGACTTTATAGATGATGGAATAAATGACGAAAGAAGTGAAATAACAGATGATAAAAGAGAGTCAGAATTTGAAGAAAACACAAACGAAGCAATGAAAGAAGAAGGGTTACTTCCTAACAAACTTTTCATAGAAAAAGAGATCCTCTTTTGCAATTATAGCTTCGAGAAGGACTTAGTTTTTTTATATAAATATTTAGTATATAAAAATAGGAATAGTTTAAGCAGTGTGAGTATTAAGAGTATTATGCAAAATTGTGATTTTTATAGCGAAATATTAATAAGAAAAAAGAATGGAAAAAGTAAAATATTTAAAGAAGACATAATAGATAGAAAAAAAAGAAAGGGGAAAAAAGAGATAACAAAAAATGATTTTGAATTTTTAAGAATATCCATCTTAATTTATTTAACATATTGTTATTTATTTAGTACAAAAGATGATAACTTGCATAAAAACTTTTTTAATATATGTAATGAAATATGTGATATATATTACACATGTTGCAATGAAACGTTGAAATATTACATTCTCCTATGTTTATATGAAATTATGAAGAAAAGTGAAACTTATAAAAATATTAATATTTTTCTTTTTCTAATAAAATTATTAAGCACCTTTTTAAATGATGTTCAGAATAATATCAATTTTACTTTGCTTTTCTTTTTAAATAATTTCTTAAGGGGTAAAAAATTTACTAGCGTTTACAAGAATTCTACGTTTAATAACAAATGCATTTTTCTTTTGAAGGTTTCCTGTGAAGAGGTGAATGAGGGGAAAGCACACGAGACGAAAAAAATAGTGAAAGAGGGTTGGAAAAAGGGGAAGCAAGAAAGGAAGGAAGAAAAAGCGCTGTACTTCTTAGTGTTAAACGGCAAAAATAAAAAAACAACAGAAGGGGTTATTACTAATTATTGTAGCGATATTGTAGAAGAATTGCGAAAAGTGCAAAACATAAATTATGTACAGGTAAAAGACTTTTTCGCTTTGGAAATTAAAAAAAAAGAAATTCGTTCTATTTGTTTAATTTTTAAAATTTTAGAGGAATACATATATTCCTGCCTTAGGGAAACAAAGCATTTATTTATTAATCATCATTTGAATGAAGACAATAACTACACTATGGATGATTCAAAAAACAGAGGTTATAATAATGAAAAATGTATTCCGAATAAAGTGAATGATTCTATTCTCTCCTTTTTAACGAACTTAAAATTAAATTATGTTATTAATCACTATGTCATTGTAAAAACTATAGACAAATATCAGCATCTTATTAATATGTATTATAGCGATGATAAAACACGCACATGCTATTATAAGGGTAGATTCTATCTCTTTTTATTTCTTAACCTTTATATTGAGTTAAATAAAATATTCTTCATATACAATTTTCAGTTAATAGAAACAAAAAAGGAGAAAGCGGCGCTTTGTAATAGAATAGCATCCAGTAGCTTATTTTTATTTAGTGAGAAGGAATCCATAAATGATTCCCCAAACCGAAGAGGAGAATATGAACCTGAACATGATCATGTAAATGAAACAGGGAATGATTGTAAGAAAAATGTTTTTTCAAGAAGTCAGAAAAAGAGAAAAATGAAAAGTGATGAAGAAGATGTAAAAGAAAGGGTGGAATTAAAAAGGAAAAAGACGAAATTAGAAAAAAATAACAAGATAATAGAAAACACGTTACACACGTTAGAAGAAGAAATAATCGTTCCTCTTGATAGTATAAATAGGGATGATGCACAGTGGGAAAATAATTATAATATGCATGAGAAGCATAATAAGTACCATTATAAATATATTTATAAAAGGATTAACAGTGAAGCTATGCGAAATACGGAATTTTTAAATTTGTGGAAAGAGCTGATAAATTATAAAATACTTGTAGAATTATATATAAATGTAAAAAAAGCGAATATATATAGTTATAATAAAAGTGGAATAATAAATGATGATAATGTTTTAATTCAGAATATGAAACAAGCTAATGATTATTTATATCATTTTGAAAATAAGATAAATTATAATCAAAAACTGCAAGAAATTATATATTTTTTTATCCCCATCCATGTTACGAATCATGTGTTAAAATATTTTACCAAGAGAGATAAGCATCATTATTATAATTATTTTATAATTTCTTACTTGTACTATGTGTTTGAAACTTATAAGTGCATTTCTTTGTTTGTATTATCACTTGATGATTTTATAATAATACCTAAAGGAGTTAATAAAACAATTTTATTGAAAAATGTGAAAATAGATTTAGATACCACTTTTTATAATATGGTATATTCGTATTATCTCTTTGATGTTGCATATATAAACAAGTATTTGTTAAATATCAAAACCAGAGATGTTCCAGGTGATGTATTAAACAATAAAAAAGAGAAACAATCGAAAAGGAGAAATCAGGAGTATGAGAAGTTAAATAGAGTTCATGGTGCAAGTAGTGGCACCGAATCAGATGATTATATTTTCAACATAGATGTTAAGAAAAAAACAATTCTGAATACAATACATGACGGAAAGAACGAGGAAGGTGATATTCTCGAAGGGTTGCATTATTTCATAAATAATGTTAAGATAGATAATCATAATTTGTGGGCATTCCATTTTATTTTGCTTAAAAATTTTATTAATTTATTCGACGAATGTGAACTGAAAAAAAAATTATTACACGAATTGTACAATAAAAGGGGAATAATAGAAATTGAGAATTTTACCTTGTTTATTAATATTAACGATAATATATACAAAGTATTTCTTAAACTGTTTATTGAAAAGTGCTATTTTACCATTGAGGGTTATAATTTGTTAGAAAATTTATTTCTGATCTTCATATACTACAAAAAAAGGTTAATCATTGAGAGCGGGAAGGAAGACGGAGAAGTGGAAAAAGTGGAAGAAGAGAAAGAGACAAAAGAAAAAAAGCAATATGGGAAATGCGAAAAATGGGTAAAACACGAAAGATGTGCAAAGTACGAACAACATTACAACTTCATAGAATCATTTTTGTTTCGAATACTAAAAAAAACCAATCATTTCGATGCTAGCCATTTTGATGATTTACTTATATTTTTTAAATTCTTAAGAAGCATAACTTCTTTGCGAGAATTTGTTGTTGCCTTGTCAGTTTTTTATAGATTTTTTAATATATATAAAACAATGTTAACGTACTTAGATAATTTCAACGATGCTGAAAGAACACGAAAAGAAGGACAAAATGCAGTAGCAGCAGAAAAAAGAAGAGGAGGTAGAGGAAAAAAGAGAAGTATGTTTAACTGTGAAAATTCGTTATTTTTCAATTTAATAATCGATTTTTTTTTTTCAAACAATCAAAATTTTGTCCTTAATGGAATCCCAATGCTAAAAATCATTAAGGATAGTAGGGAAGGAAAAATTTCAAAAAATAGTTTGAACAACGTGTTTGACTACACAGTTAAAGATATTGTACGAGTGTACCTAAATTATGTAAATTATATTAAATGTGTATTACTGCATAATCCATATATATATTTGAATTTTAATAAAAAGCTAAGAAATAAGAAGACCGTAGAAGAGTTGTTTTATTCTTTTACAAGAAGGAAAGGATTTACCCAATATGAAGTTAGTAGTAATTTGGAAGCTACTGAAAAGGCGGCAGTTATCAACACCACAGGAAATATTATTTTGAACAAACAGGGAATTAAGCTTAATCCTATGACTAATGCTAATAATGGACATTCTTCGTATAAAAACGAAATAGAGGAGCATGGTGCAGTATATAATAAGTTTTTAAAATTTCAAGAAAACGTAAAATTATTTTTAAAAGAAATTAAAAATGTTCAAAGAAATAGGAAGAGTTCTCATGAATATCTTTCAAAAGTAGAAAAAATATGCAAGAAAAAAAGTAAGAAATTGATGAAAAAAAATTTTATAAAAAATAAAAAAGGTTGTATTTTAATGCATAATGAAGGAGCAGAATATGATAGGCCTTTTGGGAAAATCTTAAATAATTGCAAAAATATGCTAAGCATTTATTTAAATGATCATTTCATTCTTAATGTAGCTAGGGGGAATGCAGAAGAAAGTGAAGTGGCATGGCAGGTATCTCATGAGGAAGATGTATTTTATAATTTGTCCAATTTAACGAACATCTTATTTAATTATTATTTCGTTATTTACACATATGTAAATAAAAATGATAATGTGCATATGGATACCTTACTTCTTTTAATATATAATATTAATGAAATTTTAAAAGTGTACATAAACCGTTGTGAGAATATAAGTACAAATTATTGTTCTTTAATTAAACGTTATAGAAATTATGACGATATAGAACATTTCCTACGATTAAAAAATGAAGAGCAAGATGAAGAGACGTTTTATTCAAATAAATACTTCGTAAAAGTGAACAAGTTAAATAGACGAACGTTTTTACTCTTTATCAAAATTTTTAAAAAAGGGTTATTCAAAAAGTTACTGGAATTGCTACTAAATATATGTGATATGAATGTAGGAGCATTTTACGATTTTGTTAATCTTAATTTGTGTTTTTTGTGTAAAAACGTATATTTTTTTAGATTAAAAAAAGAAAAATATATAAAATTAGTAAGTACAAATTTAACATATTTGATGAATATTATCCTACAACAAGAAGATACTAGTAAAAACAACAAGCATTTTATAAGAAAAACCTGTTTCATGATTTTATTTTTATTAAAAAAAATAGAAAGAAAGGAAAGTTTTATAAATAAGTTAATCAAATGTTATTATTATGATGATAAGGCCGAAATTTTACGCATTGGGGGAAATAGTACTTACAGCCGTGAGAATAATAAAAAGAATTCTCTTTTAGAACACATTTCGAACTTTTTTATACGTTATATGGCTAATGAAAGTATGCAGAAAAGTTTAGGCAGCATCTGCGATAAGAGTACTTGTGATACTATAACTGTGCTAATTAATATAATAATGAAAAATAAATATGTGGATGTCGAAATGAGGAATATTTCAAACGCATTGTGCAAATTGTACCGCAGAACAATTTACAAGGAAGATAGTGTGTCAGTTAATTATGATATTATAAAAAAAATTATGCTTCACGATTTAAGTATGAAAAATGATAAGAAAGGTACATCTTGCATTTTTAAGAGAATTAAGAATGATCGTATATATATGTTAAATTATAAGGACATTGACAGAGAAAGAGATGTATTTATTATGTATAACTATGTAAAAAGTTCTAATATTAACACGTTAAAGAAGAAAAATATACATAGTATAAGCAAAGAAAATTATATTATTATGGCATTTTTATATTTGATGAACGATAAATATAGACCTCCAGGTTTTGATGATCAGTACAATCATTTTATAGATAATGTAACGTATGAAAAGATGTACTATTTACAGAAGAAGAAATATCCAAGCATCATGGCCGAGAAATACATAAACAGAATTATTTATGCTTACGAAAATGTAAAGGAAAAACGTATGATAAGCTTTCTTCTGTTAAATACCAAAAAATTAAAAAATAAAAATTGTTTATTTATAGCTTTATCAATTTTATTCTTCTTGGGCAATGTATTGGGTAAGAAAAAAAAGAGAACATTACTGTTCAAGCAGTATAACAAATATATGGTACGTAGAATGTGCAAGATCATTTTTTTTTATTTTTATGGGTACTTTTTTAAAAATGACATAAAAAGGGATGAGCATATTTTTAAGTCTTACGAAAGAATTGTTTATTTTACTTGTAAAATTTTGTTGAAAGATTTTAAAAAAAGCGAACAAGAAGAAGAAAAAGTAAAAGAAGAAGTAAAAGAAGTGGAAGTAGAAGAAAAATCGCAGTTTAATAACAAGGCATGCAAAAAAAATGAACGCGAAATACTTCCTAATTCTGAAATGGGGAAAGGAAGTTGTGTAAAATTATCTTCATTGTATCGTGAACAAATTAATCAGAATTATAACTTGCAAAATGGGTATGATGAAAAAAATAGATATAGGAGTGCGGATACTGGTAAGAGGGCTTCTACATATGATAAAGTCAGTGAGGAGGTGCATGTGAGTAGCAATCGTTATTTGAAATATAACAAATCTTTTATAAATGGCACTTTAAAAAGAAGAAGTGATTATGACTTTATGTTAGTATTGCTAATTAACTTACTGAACAAGAATAAGGGAAAATTTAATATAGAAAAGTTAATAGACAAATATATTTATTCCTTACTGATTCATATTTCTTTTTTTCCAAAGGAGAAAAGAAAAGTTTTTTATTATGAAAATGTCATGCGAAAATATATATACATGTTTAGTGAGGAGGAAGATAATAGTTTAGAAAAGAGAAAGCGGACGTATATACTATTCTACTCATATTTTTTACTGTTTAAATATATGAAATTAAGAAATTTAGATGTTTTAAATATGATCAATGTTTTTTTTAAAGATGTGTATATAGAGAAACTAATTTTAGCTCAAATAGAAAAATATAAAAAGGTAAAAGAGTCCCCAAAAAAAAAAAAAAAAAGTGAAAAGATGCTAATAATTTTCCTACTAAAATTAATAAAAATGTTTTACGAGGAATGGTATCGCATATGTAAAGATAAAGGTGCAAGCCAAGATATATATTTAAAAACATTAAATAAAAATTTATTCCACGAATTGAAGAACATGTACAATTATACGTTGACATGTACAGATATTCATATAAGGAATATTTTTTTTGTTGATTTGTCTTATTATTTAAAATCAGTTACAATGGACAATATACTAAACAATAATCTAATCGATGAGGTTTTAAAGTTTAAAGAATTTAACTTAAATTATGATAATAATTATAATTGGTTATATATGAACCCAAGAATGTTAAGCAAGACATGTCTCTATTTTTATATGAATGAAGATGTACGTAAGAAATTTGAAAATAGAGAATTTGATTTTTTAAGTTATTTCAATATGAACAGTTCAGGAGAAAAAGAATGTTGTACAGGTGGTAGGATGAAAAAGAGCGTCTATAATTATGAGAATAATGGTTTAAGTAGCGGTTTCAACGAAAGTAGGAATGGATCAAATGACAGGAGTAACTATTATTGTAACAATATTGCACAAGAGAGTTCACACGAATTTTACAATAAAGAAGATGATATGTATGATTATTATGAGAATAAGGTTGAGTTAATGGAAAAGGGAATTTTTTTAAAAGATTGCAGTGGTAAAAATCCGTATTGCATATTAAACCAAAATGAATTTACGAAAAAGGAAACCTTTTATTTGGCACATAAAATAAAATTAAAGGATAATATGTATGATTACATATTTTTGCTATGTATGATTGTTAGTAAATTAATTTTTTGCTTTATATTAATGTCTGAGAAACTGAGAGTTTTTTTTTATCATTTTAGAATTTTATACACGACATACTATCGTGAAAATATCTTTTTGAATTATGATTTATTAAAAATGCAAGAAATTAATAGAAAAATAAAAAATTATATAAAGAGGTATCCAGATATTCACTTTTATATAGATTATGAAAATAATAACAAGGAGGAAGAGGAACAGCAACAGTACAATAAGATGGCTAGTGTGCAGAGTTATTATGACAAATTTTATCATAAGAATGGAAATATAGTAGATGACGGTTATAATAATGTAAATGTAAATGAGTTTTCTGGTACCAGAAATGGTATATTTGGAAATGATAAAAATCTTATATCGTATGATGATGAAAAAGAACATTTTTATCATTTGAAGAAGAATCAAAAAAATAGTGAGAGTTGTAAATTTTGTATAAAATTTAAACAAATTCACAATATTAGTAACTCAGAAAGAGTTTTAAATTTATTCAGTAAGGATGAAAAGGATCACATAAAAAATATGATATATTATGGGAAGACAATTCGAACGTACTTATTTTTACATAGCCCATATGAAGATAACATATATAAAAACTGTAACACCTTTATAAATGTAGAGAACATTTTACATGATAAAGAAAAAACAGACATGAATTGTTCAACTACTGCTCTTGGTCATGTTGCTACTAACGATGAAGTAAATAACAACAATAAGTGTAATAGCAATTCGAAGAGGAACATGAATGTAATGGATTTAATAAATACCTATTGTATTGTGGATAGTAGTGATTTATTATATGGAAGAAAAATGAAAGAAAATCATTTTAAGAAAAATTATAAAAAGGTGTTGAATAAGTATCTTCTAAATGATATTGATTTTTTTGGAAAATGGTTAAAACCGTTTTCTTTGAATGCTTTGAAAATTTTGATATTTTGCTTAAGTAGTAATGATTTAATAGTTAGAATAATTAGTTTAAAAGGATTATCTATTTTTTATCAGTTGTTAGAGAATTCTTTTTTTCTTTATAAAATTAGAAAGAAAATTCTTTCTTTTAAGAAGCGTGGTGTTATTTTGGAAGAAAAGGGAAGTAATATTTTGTGCAAAAACAAAAGGGATAGGAAGCTACTAATTCCGTTCAAAGAGATGTTTTATTTATATTTTTTTATGAAGAAATTAAAACTTTCAGTAGATCCTCATTCGTATTCTATTAATTCATTTGTATCATCGTATTCCTTTTTTTTAATAAACGGTATTTTTCAAAAAATGGATCTTGTAGACACTTTGAAAAGTTTGATTAGGAATAAAACCTTTTCAGTTTATTTTATTCAGGAATATTTAAATAGACAATTTAGAAAGAGTAAATACATATCTTCAAATATCATTAACTTTTTTATTATGTCAAACCAGGCTCTTTACTCTTCAAGATATGATCTGAAGAAAGGAGATATTGAAAAAGAAGAAGATGTAGAAAACGATGGAGGGGGGGAAAGTGAAGGTGCAAGTGGAGCACAAAATAGAATGGAAAACGGAATAGAAAACGTAGAAGAATATCCGAATGATAACATGTATTCCTCAAAAAGCAAGAGTCAGCGATATTATTATGAAAAAAATAATTACCTTAAGGAAGACTCATATAATAATAAAGAAGTTTATGTTGAGCGGAAAAACAAAACGATATATATAGATAGAAGTTTCTATGCAACATCTAATATCAACAGTAGAATAACGATGCGTGATTTTGGAATGGCCGATAATGAGATAGGAGAAAATGTATACCAGGAAAAAACAATAATTAAGAAGAAGGATAGGGATAGGGGTAATAATAATAGTAATAATAATAATAATAATAATAATAAGGAAGTTATGGATAAATTTTATTACATTCAGATAAATCATAAAAATGCCATAAAAAACATGTATAATGTTTTAAATAATAGTTCTATTTTCGAAATTTATTTATCCTTATTTTTTAATAATTACTTAAATTATTATTTGCTAAAGAAGTTTTTAATTTTGCTTATCACCTCTAGTAGTGTACTATGTATTGAATATATGAAGCTTGAGTGTGCTGAAGGTGAGACTCCTCTATTTAGAAGTAATGAAGGAGATGGAAATAATTACAAAAATGGTTTCATTAAGTATGAAAATAATAAAAACCATTGCTCTGATCATGTTAGTACAGAAGAAAAGGGATGGAGAAACACAAATGAGAACAGTAGCGTACAATTGTATCTTTATAAGGAAAAGGACGTAGCTGATTATTATAATAATAGAGGAAATATTAACAAAACAAACAGGTCAAATTGCAACGTGAACTACTACATTAAAAAAAATTTAGTTCTTAAGCTAATTACACAAAACAATATTCTCCTATGGCTAGATTCGATGATGCACCAAAAACTGTTTAAAGAAGAAATAGCATTTCATTTTCCTTCTTCTTTTATGTTTCCCCTCTTAAACTTTTACGATTTAATGAATGAAAATGAAAAGTATTACATGAATATTATTAACAGGGAAATAGTATTATTAGAAGAAAGTGGTGCTCCCATAACTTTTCATATGAAAAGGGATCTAATACCCATTTCTAATTATAGATTTTTTGGGGGGAATGGAGAAGCGGAGTATAAAAAGGAGAATGTTCCTTCTAATATAGAGAACATAAGTACAAAAACTACCTCAAATGACGTTACTGCAAATAGGGTGGAAAAGGTAGGAAATATTTTCATACATGAAAAGAATTGCACAGGAAAGGAAGTTAAAACAAAAAATGGCAAAATCACGGAAAAAGAGAGTAGCACTAGGATAAGAAATATAGATAGCAGAATAATTAGCCGTATGAGTGGTAGTATGGATAATATTACATTTAGAAATAGAGGAAATGATATGAATAGTCGTGATCTTTTGTATTCTTTGTCACATATGGAAAATATGGTGAGAAATCGCTACATCATGGGGTACATTTTTAAAGAAAGTTATGATAAAACGTCAGATGTATTTTTTTGCCTTTCCTTATTTATAAATAATATAGTGTCTAACTTATTTTACCCAAGCATAAGTTACTATCATATTTTTACGAATATGGTACTAAATCAAGAAAAGAAAAGAATTAAAAGATTTATACTAAGTAATGCATATAATATAATTTGTAAGAATAAAAAAGATAATAACAAATTTGATATATGGAATTTCTGGTTTAACAATTTTCACAAATCTATTTCTTGTAAAATTCGAAATATTCTTTTTATTAATAAGGTAGATGGTAGTTTGAGAGGTAATAATTTAAATATATTTTACGATTTAATGAAAATTATAAGGTATTTATGTAGAAGCTTATATTATATTTTTATAAATTTATTTCATAAAGAATATTTCTACCTATTTATTTATTATAATAATAAAAAAAAGTATTTAAATAAAGAAGATATTGCTTGTTTGAAGAACACTAACAAGAACAACGTACATATATGTAAAACATTTCTTAAATATGTCTACTTGTTATTTAATATTGTGTTTAACATATGTACATGTTTATATGATCAAGGAATATCAAAAAATAATTTATTTAATAACCTAATTTCAACAAATGTATCTGTAGACTTACATTTTGTGAATGATGACATAAGTCTGATTATGAATGAAGTGATGATTTTTTTTGAAAATGTGGTAATCCTTTATAATTATTTTAATACTTGCAATTCGAAACGCTTGAAAAGGGATAGAACACAATATGATCGTAATCGGTTAATTAGTGGTGAAGAAGCTCAATATGGCAAAGTGGAAGGAAAGGAACACAAAGGTGTTGACGAAAATGGTGGACAAATTAATGGAGGAGAAAATAATGGTGAAGTAAATGGCGCCGATGACGAAAATTCCAAAAAAATTGAGATGTATTACATGGACATACACAAAAAGCTATTAAAAGAAACGTACAATAAATCTCCACACTTTTCAAATTATTATTTATACAGAAAGATAATATTATGTGTATTATGTTTGATTCATACGAAATGTTATAAGAAAAGCAAATATTTTTATTATATATTTTTAAATAAATTAATTACAATATATCATTTCTTAGAAGAGGGAAGCAGACCAAAGGTTTACTTATATATATATGAACTATTTAGCATTATCAGAAGGAACACTCTTCAATCTTTGCTAAAACAAATTATTTAAAATGTTTATTATGAAGAATATATATACATATATATATATGTATGTATACGTTTTTTTTTTTTTTTTTCGACATTTATTTTCCTGTCACATATTAAATAATTTATTCCTTCAATACCATTGTATCGCTTAAATAGTAAGAAGAATTAAAGGAGTGTTGAATTTTATTTTAAAAAGTGTTAGTGCGCAAAATTTTGTTAGCATTTTTTCATCATATTTTTTACGCAAAAGGGATAGCGGAACGAGTTGGAAGTGTATTTATGTGTACGTGCATATCTGTATGTATCTATCTATGTATATGTGTGTATGTTTTTTATGTGTATTTCTTTTTTTTTTTTTTTTTTTTTTTTTTAATACTCTTTGCTGTTTGTTAATTTTAAGTTTGTTTTATTATGTTTGTACATCTTAATAATTTTAAAGAACATTTAAAGAAAAACTCAAAAATAAATATTATAACACTTTAAAAAACGTTTAATTTTGATATGTGGTGTTTTATAACATATACTGTTAAAAAGAAAAAAAATGCGATGTTTAGTTATCCTCTTACATATAGCAGAAAAGTCTACCTATACTAGGTGAATCTTTGGTTTTCCATTTTTTTTTTTTTTTTTTTTTTTTTATAAACAAAATTGAATGCAAAAAGGGATTTAGATAAATAGAGGTCTGAGTACCCAACAACTTAGACGATTAAATATGTACATGTATGTATTTTCACATGTGTACATTTTAATTTTCCCTTGCGTAATGCCTTAAAGTGCTCTCTTTCTCTCTCTCTCTCTCTGTGGGGAATACGTAAAGAAAAAAAAAAAAATTTTTGTTTCATTCTTCACATAATTTGAAAAAAAAAAAAAAAATTAAATTTACGACATTTATAGCCTTAAAAATGCTAAGAAGTTTTTTGCGAACAAATTAATACAATTTTTAAACATCTTTAAAATTTCAAAAAAAAATAAAAATCATATATATATCATATATAATATTTTATTACACATAATGTGCGCACTAATATAATTGGAACTGTTTCCTTTTATATAGCCGCACATGTGTAGTAGCATATGCATAATTGTACATACGCGTAACAACTCGTCTAATTTGTGGTGGTTGTATTGTTTTTAGAAGAATCGTATTTGCTAATTAAGAGTTCACTTGGAATTTCCTCTTTCAGTTCATCATATTCAATATTGCGAGAGCTGAAATGACTTAACATATAATTCTCATTTCCTTCATTTGTTTTAACACTTTTTTCTTCTTCGCTTTGTGCCTTGCTATCTTCGTTATCAATATGTGCTTTGTCATCTTCGCTATCATTATGTGCTTTATTATCTTCTTTATCGATGTTTGTATTGTCATCTTCTATTTTGCTGTGTAAATTGTTGTCTTCTTTTTCGATTTGCAAATTATCCTCTTTTTTATCATTTTGTAAGATATTATCTTGCTCTATTTCTTTTTGCAAGTTGCTGTTGTTTGTTTTCTCATCTTCTAAGTTATGACCCTCCTCTTGTACGTCTTCCAAATTATGACCCTCCTCTTTTACATCATCCAAATTATTACTCTCCTCTTTTACATTATCCAAATTATTACTCTCCTCTTGTACATCATCCAAATTATGACCCTCCTTTTTTGCATCATCCAAATTGTAACTCTTCTCTTGTACGTCTTCCAAATTATGGATCTCCTCTTTTATATCCTCCAAATTATATTTCTCCTCTTCTATATATACGTTTTGACCCTCCTCTTCTTCATTTACGTTATGATTCTCCTCTTTTACATCTACATTTTGATTTTCCTCTTTTACATCTACGTTATGACTCTCCTCTTTTACATCTAAGTTATGACCCTCTTTCATTCTATGTTCTGAAGTATTCTGCGCCTCTTTGTCTCTTTCCATGTTATGATCATGCTGCTCCTCCTTTTCATTTCCTGATAATACATCATCTTCCCCCCTTTGATTGACCTCATCTAGTTCATTGTCTTCTCCTTTATTCGTAATTTCTCTATTTTCTAAATGTTTATTTAGTTCTTTTGTGTGTTCTACATTTACTGTTTCTTCTTCATCATTGTTGTTAATATTTTTGGTGGAAGAATGCATTGATAAATTATTGCTATTGTCATTATTCATAGCATTTCTATCAGCGGTAATATAACTTTCATTGCTATGTGGAAGCACCATTTCAGTTTTGATGGGTTCATTTTTAATGTTTATATTTTCTGTAGAAATGAATTCGTGCAATTGGTTGGATGCATTGGTTTGGTAATAATCCATAGAATTGAAGGGGATGTTATGAAAATTGGGATTTTCTATAAGAAATTGTTTATAATTAAATGGAGGTGTAGGAAGGTAAAAGTTAAGTGCATAGATATACTTTTCAATAAATATTAAGAAGTCATTTAAATGATTTTCATCAACTAATATTTCTTCATTATACTTATGAATATAACTGAAATGGAAATTTCTTTCTTTATTTATAATTTGGTTTCTTAAATTTAATTTATCGTTATTATTTTCATATTTCTTAATAAATTCATATAAATATTTTAAATAAGTTAAACATTCATGAAAACATTTTTTTTTTAATTTACACGTTTCTTGATTATTAAGTAGAGAAGTTTTAATATAGGTCATTTTATCATTCATTTTGCTAGTAATTTCTTTTTTTAAATTAATAATTTCATCATTATCAACATTTATATTTCTAAATTTTTCCTTCATTTTTTTATTTAATTTTATTAATACGTTTGTCTCATAATTTAATAGATTTATTCTTGATATGAGACTATAATTCTTGTCCTTTGACGCATTTAAGTTTATTATGATATGGTCGAAATCTCCTTTTTTAGATGTTAATAAATTTATAGAGTTAATTGCACTGTTCATATTTTCTATATTTTCTTCTAACTTTTTGATGTTCTGTTTTTGATATTCATTAATGAATAATATCCTTAGACACAATTTTTTTAGGAGCACAATTTTTGCGTTCAATTTTTTCTTCTTTTCGTCTTCATAGTCTTCAATTAGGTAGGCATTATTCATAGCGCTTTCGAAGTTATTGTCATTGTTATTGTTACTGTTATTGTCACTGATATTACCACTGTTACTGTTACTGCCGTAGTGTTTTTCTGTTATTTGTCTCACCGTATCGTCTTCCTCCTCTTCTTCATCGTCCTCTTCTACTTCTCTTTCATGTTCCATAGTTTTATTGCTTTTTTTCCTGCCCTTAATATTGTTTTTCATTTTTATCAATTCGTGTATTTTTTGTTCTGAGGATAAAATTTTTTGCTCTTTTAATTTTTGCTGTAGTGTTTTAAAATCTTCTCTGTGCTTTTTTTCTATAGTATCTTTTTCTTTATTCAGTTCATTTAGCTCGAATTTTAGCTTCTCGTTTTGGGAAGCTTGTTCTTTTTCCTGTAATGTTAAATTGCTGATACTTTTTTTTAATGTGTTATATTCATTAATTAGAATTTTCATGTTATTGTTGTATATAATTCTCTCATTCCTTTCATCATCTATAATACTTTTTAAAATATTTATATCGTTGGTAATATTATTTGTGTACTCTTCAATGTTATTTATATTATTCTGCAATTTCACAGTAATTTTTTGGTAATAGTCAAGGGAATTTTTCTTTTTTTTATCTGTTTGATCAATTAATTGTTTCTTTTCTAACTCTTCCTTGATTATTTTATGATGTAAGTTTATTTTTTTTATTTTACTATTTTCTTCATATATTTTACGAGATATTTTTTCGATTTCATTTTCCTTTTCCTCTAAATATTTTATGTCATAATCGTCTGATTTTTCCACCGTCTTTTTCTGCCCCTTTTCTGAGCTTTTATCAGTCATTCCATTCACTACATTTTTTAATTTTTCTTTTAAATTTGTATCTTTTTTTTTTTTCTTTAGCATTTTGACTCTTTCTCAAAGGAGGATGCAATAATAGGAAGGTTTGAATGTGGGTAACTATGCATCTACACGAGTTCTTTTAGAGGTAAGAGTAGGCCATATATATATAGGCGCAGAGGTATAGATATGGAAGCAGAAATAGGTGTACATATAGATGTAGAATTAGGTGTAGGTGTAGATGTTGATGTAAAGATGTCTAAAATCATTAGGAGTCTTATCCGCATAAACATTGCTGCATTGGCATATTCTATATATCAGATACTTATGTTTATGGAGGTTTGCATAGGAAAATGTATATAAATAGAAGGAAAGGAAATAAATATGATAGACTTTTTTTTTTTTTTTTTTTCTTACCTTTTTTTTTATCTTATTTTTCTTTTTTTTTTCTATATGATTTATTAATGGTATTCCTATATCGACAGAAGTATTCACTATAAAATGTGATTTTCTTTCTTTTTTTTTTTTTTTTTTTCGAATAAGTAGATGTACTTAGTGTGATCAACTTAATTCTAATTATTTTCTCACGCACAATTAAAGAAATAAATACGATAATACAAAGCATGACCAAATATAAAGGTATTATGTGCCCATGCATATATATATGTATGGACATACTCTTTTTATCGCATTTTCGAATAAAGACAGGCTTCCCGCATTGCACGCATCTCAAACAAAAGAAGAGGATACAAAATTAAAGCGAAGGATAAAAAGTAGATTCTTCAAAGTGTATATTCATCCTGTAAGCATTTTTTTTTTTTTTTCTTTTTCTGTCTAACTTTTTTCTTTTAGAGTAAAAAAAAAAAATATAATTGCTTTTACCGTATATTATGGGGATAGTATGACCTTTGTCAGGAACATATTGAAATATATATTTGTAACTTTAATTAATAAGAGGAAGGAAATGTAAAACTTTTAAAAAGAAATTTCTTTTTATTTAATTAAGTGAGAATTGTTAATATTGAAGTAATAATTCGTATAAAAATTTATGACGTATTTTATTTAAAAATATGCATTAAGCGGGTAAATAATAAAAAGTATGGGGAGAAATATTATTAGAGCCTTTTTCCAAGAGTTATGCGCAAAATACTGAAGTGTACATGGGTTTCGGATTTACTGAGTCTTCGTAAACATATATATATATATATATGTATATTTTTAAAAAACCTTGAAATTAAAACTTTTATTTCTGAACAAAATGATAAAAAAGAAAAAGGCAGTTACTGAATGGCGCTAAAGAGTAACATCTTTTTTATAAGCATAGCTTTTTAATATATCTTCTCTTGAATCACTTTTCACCAATATAACAGAATGAATAACATAAAAAGATAATTTTAATAAGGAAAAGGCTCAGAAGTTGTCCTTAACTGTTCCCTCTTATTAAGACGATATATAACGAAAATAACAACTTAATGTTTTAACATAAAAAAAAAAAAAAAAAAAAAAAGAGGAAATAAAAAGGGAAATAAAATATTAAACTTGTTTTGTGATGATAGCAATAATAAAATAAAGGTCTTAAATGTGTATGATTTAAACAAATGTCACAACTTTAGGATATGTTGGAAAGTTATTATATATTATACATTATGTATTATATGACATTTTTCAATTTTTCATCATTTCAGCATATTCTACCATTTAATTGTTTAGAAGAATTTAATTTTAACACTTTTTTTTTTTTTTTTTTTTTTTTTATTTTAATAACTAATGCTAATTTTAATTTACATCCTACTACTTACGTACATACATACATACATACATACATACATACATAAATATATATATATTTAACATTTCTTTATTCGAATATTATATTAATTATTTTATAAAAATAATATTATTCTAACATTAATTTATATTTGTTTTTTCAGCTATAAATTTATTTTTTACAATTTCTTTTTTTTTTTTTTTTTACAATTATTCCAACATAAATGATGCAAAACGGGTATTATATGCAACAACAATCGTACCAATTGAAAAGAAAAATTGTATACTTTATCCTTCTCTTTCTTAACATTATTTTTTATTAAAATTTACCTAATTTAATAAATTTTCATGATTAAAAAAATTATATAAACTAATTTGCGTTTTAATTTTTTTCAATATGCTTATTTTTCATATATTTTTTTTTCATGTTATCTTAGGGTAACGTAAAATTTTGAATAGTTATATATAAATATATTTATAATACAATATATATTATTATATGCATAAATTTAAATAAATGTAACGTGCGTGTTGCTTATATATTTTTTAGGAATTTATTGATCTCATAAATGGTGGTAAAATTAATGCAGTTTTTTTTTTTCTCTCCTAGTTTTTTTTCTAAAAATGATTTTACATATTTTAAGGTAAGTAAAAAGGGAATTTATTGTTTCACGTGATCACATGTAGCTTCTTATTTAAATAATTAAATAAAAAGTGTATATTATATATAAAAAAACACACGCAGCAATTATAATGTTTCTACCGCTATTCTTATCAATTTTCTAATTGCATTAGAACGGAAAATTTTTTTTTTTTTTTTTTCTTTTATAATATGTATATACATATATATAAGTACGTAATAATAATTAGATGCTTCTAATTACTTTTAAGATTAATTTAAAAATATAAAGCACATTATATTTAACAGTATATAAATTATGTAGGTCTAAAGGCTAGTATAGAATCTCTCATTTTTTTTTTGGATATTAGTTTGAGAAAATTCTTTAATTTTTTCTCCTCTTTCTATAAAAATACCCTATGTTTACATAGGTATTAAGTGAGTTCGTAACATAAAAATTAAAGCATAATAATAAAAATATAGTTTTGTACCCCACACTTTTATATTGCAATGTATAACATCTATATATATATTTATGTATAATTGTCAATAGCAAAAATTTTATAGAATTAAGATTTTAAACACATCCTTATGTATTAAAAATAATGTAAAATAATATATATATATGTAGTATAAAATAAAAATAGCTATTTAATTAAAATAAATTACGGAACAAAATTAAATTGTTTTAAAGTAAAATCCATCTTTCTTTTGTAGTAATAATTATACCACGTTGAAATTAATTTTTTTTTTTTTTTTCTATTTTACCTAATTTTTTATTATAACAAGTTAGTACATACAATTTAGAGTTATTTTGCATAAAAGTGAAACAACATAGAATTTATAGATGTATAAATAAAAAAATATATCTTAAAAATAAAATATAATTGGAAATAAAAATAAAACATAACTATTATATAAAATATAATAAAATAAAAAATAACAAAATATATATAACATTTTAAATTTATATTATTATTTTCCTTAAAAAAAATGAAGCCCATATCAAAGTGTTTAGTTTTTTTTGTTCTACTTAATGTAGTATGTAAAGGTGTTGTAAAATGCTCAGATGGAATAACTAACAACGATAATATTTCAAAAAATGAAAACAAAATGAATACTTTAGGCATTTTTTTTAAAAAGGATGATAACAAAGGGTGTACAGGAGCAGTTGAACAAAAGTTAATAAATGGAGAGAAGTTTTTAAAGAATGATTATCATCATCATATGGAAAAAGTTGATGAGGAATTGAACAAAAGTGCAGAAGATTCAATAAGAATAAGAAGCAATCAACCAAAAGAACTTTTAATTCATTTATTTAAAGGAGATAAGAATAATGTAGCATCTAATGATTTTTACAAAGTACTCCTTGATTGTGCAAAAGTGTCATCAGCTAAGCCATATTTAATAGATATTTGTGTAACAAAATATTTAAAAAAATATAACATTGAGTTTTCACCTACATGTTTAAGTTGCTTCTCCACATTCATAGGATGTTCTTTTATATCTTGTAACAAACAATGTGCAAAAGATCAGTGTAATAATGAATGTAAATCCTGTACAGAGAAAAACTGCTTCAGGAGCTTATTAAACTGTACTAAATTGGATGCATTGCCAGATCCCTGCAAATAGAAAACTCGCATACATCACTGTGCTTTTACCAAAAAAATTAAAAACATTTGAATAAATTTGAGTAAATTTGATCAAATTTGACAAATTGATCTATTGGAACAAATTTGAGTGAAATAAAATAAACAGGGATTCTTTTTCATTATGATGTTATAAATATAAAACTTTACAAATACTGTATTTGTTGTTTCGCGTATTTTAGGTTGTATTGTTAATTGTGATTTCTGTTAAATTTTTTTTTTTTTTTTTTTTTTTTTGGAGTGTGTATGGATTTTTATTCATTAAGGTATTTTCTTTTCTTTTTTTTTATTTCCTTTTATTTTCTTTTCTTTTTTTTTATTTTCTTTTATTTTTTTTTATTTCTTTTACTTTTTTACCTTTTTAATTTTTTAATTTTTCAAGTTGGTATTTTTTATTTTGTATTTTGATAAACAAAAATGCAAATTTATTAAAAAAAAAAAAAAAAAAAAAGGAATTTTAAAAAATATATATTAAGTTGTACAAACGGAGACAGCAACGAAAAAAAGAGATAAACGGTTCTAAACATATGTACATATATATGCATATGTGTAAGTATGCCCGTACATATATACGACAACACAATGGAGATGTATCAAAAACAAATAAAACAAATGCAGAAATTGAGAAAAGTTATTCCGGTGAATCATTTAAATGATACAAAATAAAAATTACATACAAGTGTGGAATTTATAATATTATGAATGAGAATTTAAAAAAAAGATTATGGAAATTTTTTTTTTTTTTATATTTTTTATGCAAAAGGTATGCCTATTTTATCCAAAGCTTCTTCCATTAGATGAACTAGGGTTTCTTCCGTATCTTTCCTTTCCAGTCGTTCCTTTGAAAATTGAAAAGATAAGCGAATAGATGAATATATAGTGGTACAAACGAACAAATATAAGTACACGTCTGCACACATATTCTTGTTCTGGATTTTTCTACAAAATATTTTTATTGCATAAATTGTAGAGTAGTATAGTTTTTTTTTTCTTTTTTTTTTTTCCTTTTTTTTTTTCCTTTTTTTTTTTTTTTTTTTTTTTTTTTTAAAAAATTTATACTTTATCTATTTCTTTTTTTATTCTTGAAAAGTATTGCTCAATAAGGGATACTAAATTTTCAGAATAATTTTCTCTAAATAAAAAAGAAAATTTTGGAGCATGTAACATATATATATATATATATATATAATGGGATATGTATGTCATTATTTGTTCCTTATTTGTACAATTTTACTTTTAAAAGTATGAATTACCTTGTAATTTTCTCATTCTTAATAATTTTAATAATTTCGTTTATTTTGTCATCTACATCCCTTAGAATTTCCTTTTCTGTTTTTACCCTTTCGCTTATTTCATTTTGAACAATAGATTTCAGATTGTTAATCTCGCACTGGGGAAGAGGGTTACAAAATATAAACATATATAAATGAATATACATATCGATAAATTGGTTAAAAATTATTTTTGTGTAAGACTAATATACATGCAAAAATATTATGAAAATGTTAATTCTTACGTCATAATATTTTTTTAACGAATCTTCCTTTTCCTCCAGAAGGTCATATTCCTCTGTAATCTCCTCCCTATGGCGGTACACACATAAGCTATATGTATAAATCTTTATATTTATACATAAACGTACAAATAATATATTTTATACATGTGTGATGAAATATTTAAAAAAAAAAAAAAAAAACTTATAATACTTTAATAAGCTAGCTTTATTTTGAAAATCTTTTATCAATTTTATTTTAAGTTTGTTCCACTCTTCCTTTTCTTTGTTTATAAAATCTTCCGCTCTGCTCGAGTAAAGAAAAATGTCATAAAAAAAAAAAAAAAAAAGGGAAGGAAATTAAAGCTATATATCCACGAGCACATATACGTATATATTGATATATATAACTGTGGGCATATGTAGGCAAGAAGCCACATTCTCATTCTTCTTTACTTTTGCTCAAGGGCTTGTAATTTCATTTGGTGGTCATTTTTAAATTCCTCCAACTCAGCTTTATAATTATTAACATCCATTTTAATATCGTTAAGCTGACATTTGCGTATGAATGTATATGGGTTGTGTGGGAAGAACAGAATAAAAAAAAAAAAAAATTAGAAATATTTAGCACATTTTCTAAAAGGGGTAAGAATATGCATATATATGTGAACTAATTAGTAAAAGTTCACAAAGTTCTACCATCTCTCCTTACCTTTTCATTCAATCTTTCGAATGTCCTATTAGAGTTTTCGTTCATTTCCACAAGCTTCTCCTCTAATGCGTTGATCTTTTCATTTAATTTCTTGAGTTTTAAAAAATAAAAATTGCTACATTAGTGTAAGTATATAATATGAAACTATTTCTTAATATTTATTTTAAAAATTGAGAAAAAATAGTAAGTAAATATATACTTTGTAGATTTTTCATTATTTCAAATTATACTTCTATTTTTTCATTTTTCTGCAACTCAATGCTAAAGTGTAACCCACTTAATCTTTTCTCAAGCCTCTGAAGTTTCTCCTGTAGTTTGAAAAAGACACATATATAGGTAATTACGCAATAACGTGTTTATGCAGTTGTGAAGAATTCTAAGCATGGATGCGTAAAAAGTATAGGTTATAACTGTATATATATATTCATATATTTCTTTATATACACTATTGTGCTTGTTCTGGCTTAAGGAAAACTGTTTACTATAAATTCCGCTCTTACTTAAATCTTCTATACATAAGAAAATAGGAGGGAAAAAAAAAAAAAAAATGTATATATATTATATATATGTACAAACATGATGCAGATACTCATAAGCAAATCATTACTACGCCTGTAAAAAAATAAATGCATTTTTTTTTAACATTCTTTTTTTTTTACCCATTTTAAAACATTTTATAGCTGTGAGAAATTACATTACATAATTGGAATAAATCAAAAATTTATTATTATTATTATTATTATTATTATTATTATTATTATTTTTTTTTTTTTTTTGTTCCTTAATTTTGCTTATCTAGACATATGGATAAAACATACAATTGTATTTAAAAAAAATAATAAATAAAAGATTCATTCATTTACTTCATTTCTTTATAATATCCTAATGTAAATGTTTCTTAATTTTAATTATGGTTTTTATGAAAAGTAATTATGTCCAAAATAATAAACGTAATGAAGTATTTCTTTTTTAAAAATGTTATTTTTCAAAATTTCATTTAAATTTTCCTAAGTATATTCGAAAATAAAGAAATGAATAAAAAAAAAAAAAAAGAGAAATAAAATTGCATTTTCAGCTTCATAAACGTATATTAAAAGAAAAGGGAAAATATTTTTCTATTTTTGAAATAATCAGGTGAATATATTAAATTTTGATGTGCTCTGTTTATATTATTGCCTCATTTTTTTTCGATAAAAAAAATATGTACAAAAAAAAAAAAAATATTTTATGTGATAATGCATATATAGTTTCTGGGGATATTGGTGTTTTCTAACGTTATTATGTATATACGTACGTATTATTGTGTACGTGCATGTATACCTATTTATACTTCTATACATTTTGTCTGCTTTAACAGTCTTGGCGTTTATCCGCCTTTAATAGCAGTGAGAGGTTAATCGGTATTTATTATGTATCTACCAGTGGTTCTTTTTCTTTTAACGCTTTTATGAGAAATAAAGAAAGTAAAATAAAAAAAGTTTAATTTCTGCATATAAGGTTAACATTAATTGTTCATGGATAAAAGAAAAAAATAAAAAGAATAAACTTTTTGCCTAAATGACTATTAAATGTATAGGCAAAATAATACTGATAATATATTAGAAAAAATTATATTTTAAGAGCAGCTTAAATATAATACAGATTTTAAAACTGTATGAAAAATTCACCGCAGCATTGTAAATTGAACAAGGAAAAAAGGAAAGAAAAAATAAATACCTAAATTTGTACATATATAAATGCGTATATGTATGAATATGCATAAACATATGTATATATACATTATATTGCGAGATGGTTGAATGGGTAATGCGTGTTAAATAATACAAGCATCGTATGTATTGAATGAATAGCATAATTCCTCTGTATGGAATATACTGCATGCATTTTCCATGTAATTTTGCGTACAATTTTTAACTGTTGTTTCAATTTACGGAAAAATTATGAAAAACTGCAAGAATATTTTACGTAAGCATATATATATATGTATGTGTACATTAAAGCAACTTTAATTAAAGTTGAATTTTTTTTTTTATCTTTGTGCATGAATTTTATTACATCCATATATATAAAAAATACAACAAAATATTTTTAAATGCACACAAAAGGAATAACGGCATACTTTATTGGAATGCCTTTTATATTAATGTGCAGTGTGCACGATAAATTTCTGCACGTGTATATATGTATGTATAAAATATATACATACGAATATATATTTATGTACATACATGCACGCACTGATAATCTATAAAAGACGAACGATATAAACTACTTGCGGAGGTTACTTGTATGTTTGTAAAATGGCACTCATATTAATTGCCATTTTTATTATAATTCTTTCTCATGACCACAATTATACTTGTTCATAAAAATATATATATTTATTGCTTGCCACTATTCATTTGTTCTTATATGTATGGAAAATTTTCATTAAACTGTTCACATATGTGTTTATGCTTGTAGTTATATGCTGTAGTCGTACAGTAATTATTCTCCTACTATAATACATCGGTTCAAGCATTAATTTAGAATAACCTTTTTTCTTTTCTTTTCTTTCTTTCTTTCTTTCTTTTCTTTCTTTTTTTTATTTTTCCTCAACCCATTCTCAATTTACTGTAATTAAAGCAAGTCTTCCCAATTTTCTACAATTTCCTCCACCTGCTCTACTTCCTCCTTGGCATCGTTTAAGCTCGAATTAAAATTATTATCATCTATTTGGTTATAGTTGGGGTCACTATAATCATTTGAGAATCCTGTATCATTTCCATAGAAATAGTAATTATCAGAAACAGTAACATTTTTAAGGTTAACAGCTTTATTTATTTTATTTAGTTTATCTAATAAGGAATAGTCAGCATTTTCTAAATGCTCGTTTAATTTAGTTATATGAACAACAGCTCTTTTAGATGTTATCCACTTAAGCCAAGGTAACCAATTAGCTTCATCATTTGCTAATGTATACTGATCACCAAATAATATAACTCCTCTTTTTGCTCTTGTTAACATAACATTTAATCTTCTAGCATCTCTTAAGAATCCTAATTCGTTATTTGCATTTGATCTAACAGCTGAAAATAAAATTAAATCCTTTTCCTTTCCTTGAAAACCATCAATAGAATCAATTTCTATTCGGTGAGCAGCTTCATATGGAAAGGATTCTTGAACCGCTTTTTTTAATTTCATCTTTTGTGCATCATAAGCAGTTAATATACCTATTTCATCAACTGATACACAACCTTCATTAATAATTGATTTTAGAACCGATATCAAGGGTTCAATTTCATATAAATTAAATTTTGATGTACCATATGCATTTTCAAATTTACTACCTGGTTTTCCTAAAGATACATCTATAAATGCTAATCTACACTTTGGGTTAGGCCATAAAAAACCTTTAATAATAGGTCTATTTTCTTCGGTAACATTTGCAGTTTTTAATTTATTATCATAAAAATGAAAATTTGGAAATGTACAAATACTTAAATGCATACGCCTTTGTGTGGTTAACAAATGAACAGGTGCAATTTTGGCCATAACAAACCTTTCTAGTAGGGATTTATCTAAACCTAATTTAATAGCATCAGGTGAGATAATAGTTGGAGGTAACTGTTTATGATCTCCAATTAGAACTAGATTATTACAATAATGACCTAAAGGTATAAGATTCGAAGGTTCAATTGATTGAGCACATTCATCAATAATAACTCTTTCAAATTTTTCATTATCAAAAATTTCATGTCCTGAACCAACACACGTAGCTATAACTACATTATATTTCTTAACAGCTTCAAGAAATAAAAGAGCTTTCATAACTTTCGCTTCTTTCTGCATATTATTTTTTCTTAATTTTAATAAATCTTTATAACGGTGAAATTCCATAATAGCTTCTTCATGGAAATCGCTATCACTTCCTGCCCCTACTCGAACAGCTTGAATATTTCTTTTTTTTAATCCTTCAACTAAGTTATTTGCTGCAACATTAGAATCTGCGACGGCTAAAATTTTTTTATTGCTATTCTGTCTATGCCAACTGTCTATAATAGCACAAGCAACATGTGTTTTACCTGTACCTGGTGGACCTTGTACAAGGGTAAGTCTCCTTGTTAACGCACTTAGGCAAGCTAATTTTTGAGAATCATTAAGGGGCAAATTTGTTGGTAAGTTAATACTTTCAATTAAATATTGATCAATTTCGTCTACATGTGTATTTCCAATTTGTTTATTTAAAGCTTCATTAAGTAAATCTTCATACGGGTTTTTTGCTTCTCTGCTGTACTCTCTTAATATATCATCATGTGGATTTTTTAAAGATTCATTATTATGAAAATCCATTTTAATTTTTTCATAATCTGCTATTTCTTCATTCAATTTCCCATTTTGTGCAATAAATTTTCCATGTTTATTATATGTATGTAGTATTAAGAAACGTATTTCAGGTGTGAATACATAAGGGGATTGATATTGTGTTGGCACAGAGCCTATAAAAGTAATTGATCTTAAAGCTTGTAACATTCTTTCATGTGTAACTATATTTAATAATAAATATAATTTATATTTAGTATATTTTACATTGGCTTTTTTAGTATTTTCAGCAGAAAAAATTCTTACATTAATATTATAACTTGTATTATCACTTTTTGTGCTTGTAATACTTCCTATTAAGCTATTAGACCATGCATCTTCATCTTTTAATAATTGATCACATGGTTTTAATAAAACAATATCATCTTCTCTCATTTGGGTGGATTTCATCCATTCTTTTTCTTCTGTCGTTAGAGTACATGTGAATGATAATATGGGTAATGTGATACTTTTCATTTTTAACAATAAAGATTTGTTTTCATGTAAATATTCAAAATCCCTTTTTTCTTGAATACTTTGTGCTAAATTGGCTTGTAATTCTAGAGCTAACATAATTCGATATTTTTTATAATAATCATGTGCACTTTTTGATATAAAAATGGAATAATCTAATTCCACTTCTTGTAGTAAAGTAATACAATGGAAACACAGTTTGTCATTCAAAACTACTACACATTCATCTATTAATTTTTCCCATAAATCTATGGAAACTAGTTTATGCACATAATTGCTATTATCACATTTATTTTGAATATACGGATTACAAAAGAACAAGTTACTTGAACTGTTCGTATATACTTCCTCTCCAGCATTATTGTACATACCTTTCGATATTTCTCCGTTATAATTATTTGCATTACACATATTGTTTGTATAATTGTTCATATTATTAGTTGAACTAGAATTCGTGTTATTTAACTTATTAATATTGTCTACTTCAATCCTCCCCTCTTTACTGACCTCTACAAGTGTATTTAACAATCTATTTATATTATCATAATTGCCATCTATTAATAATTCCCTTAATAAAAATATTAGAAATATAGACCATGCACTACTACTATATTGAATAATAAACTGAACTGCTAAGTTCAATGCTTTGGTTAAATCTTTTGATATTAAGTCTCTAATATATTGAGCATTTTTTCTATCAGTTGAAGAAACATATTCTATTAAATTATTTTTTACTAACATGTCATATGCAGCCTCACATTTCGCTAAACTTTTTGTACTTCCATATCCAACACTTTTGGATTTACAAGTTACTTTTCCATTTTTCCATTCCCATTCTAATGTACATTTATATAAATTATATACTTGTTCAAAATTCTCTGTTTGATGAATTTTATATCTAGATGCAATATTATTTCTTAACATCTGTATACTGCTCGCGTCTTGTTTTGTTAAGCTGTACGTGATAAGTTCTGAGGGATCTGAAATTCCTGCTGTTCCGACTCCTGCATTGTTTAAACCATTCATACTATCCCCTGCACCCATTTTATCGTTCATATTTGACATAATGATATTATTATTATTACTACTTCCACTATTAGCAAAGTTCATATTACCTGCATTGTTAATAACGTTACTCATGTCTATGCTATTATTCATGGTTCTTCCGTATAATGTGGCTACTCCCGGTTGTAACATCGGGTTATCAGCATTAAGAGAAGTTTTATCATTCGCACGGTAAATGGCATTATTATAATGGTTACCACTGCCAATACTACTTGAATTTTTATATAACATGTTGTCTCCAAAATTTCTGTTTGCACCTTGACCTTTCAAATGATCATATTTTCCACCCATGTTACCCATCATTTTTTCAAACACGTTATTATTATTATTATTATTATTTTCGTACATTTTATTCGTATTTACATGCATGTTTCCTCCCCCTTTTTTTTCTTCGACCATTTTCATGTATTCTGTTTCCTTTATTAATTGATCTTTTATATCATATAAAAGCATATACAACTTTTGCGTAGCAATAATTTCAGCTATTTTTTCATGAGCATGGACTCCCGTAGATTGATACATTTTATTATTAACTTTCCATTCTATATTACTACAATAAATATTGTTGTTAGTATTTAATTTGTTTTCCATATTTTTATGTTCAACTTTTAAAATAACATTTAAGCTATTTATCATCCATTTTGTCATTTGATCTAACTCTAAAAGGGATATATTTTTTAATTTTAATAAAATTTTTTTCACACACACTTTTTTACTTAACTTTTTTGTATTATGTGTTCCAGAAACAGCTATCTTTTCATCATTTGCAAACGTCCAAATGATTGAGTATTTTATTTTGTCATCTTCATTTACAAACTCTTCGCGTGATTCAGCTTTTAAATAATTCTTTCTTATATAAAAAAGCGTTAATATATTTTCATCCTTATACATATAATTTAAAAAATCGTTAAAATCATAAAAAGAAAATGCATCTGCATCCAAGTTAGGGGACGATGTTCCCGAATTCAAAGAACTTTGTCTGTTTATATTATTTCCGTTATATGAATCATCCATTTTGTTTAGCACCCCACTTGCATTACTTACACTGTTCACGATATTCATATTTTTTAAACTACTCGAAGATGCATAATTCCCGTAGTAGTCATTCTTCTTAGCTTCGTAACTCTTCAATTTGTTCATATCGTTATTGTAATTGTTTGTTTTGTTTTCATAGGAAATGTTTCTTGTATTCTTATTCATTCCACTGTTTGCTCCTTTTTCGTGTTCGCCTATCATTTTATTTCCATAATCCACGCTACTCAAGTTGTTTATACTGTTCACGTTGTTCATGCGACTCCCACTTTTTACTGGACCGAACATGCCGCTCATTGTGTTCATAGCGTTATAATTATTGGATATCATCTTATTTCGATTTCTATTATTATACACAGGCGAGTTATCCATCATGCCTCTTAAATTATTCGTCTTTTCATACATATAGTCTTTGTCATGATGGGCATTCTCAAAATTTTCACTTCTCTTAGATTCTTCATTTTTTATCAAACTATTTAGCTTATGAGTCCTCATACTACTGTTACTTCTGTGAGTGTTGCTACTAGGGTTATTCGTGGTAATTGCTTCACTGTTTGCTTTATCATTATAACCCATGGAATCGTCTGCATTTGCCATATTATTCATGTCAACGTTGTTCATACTGGGATCTCCAAACATTCCAAATTTTTTATTTAAATCGCAGTTATTCATATTATTATTGTTACTACTGCTATTATTGTTATTATTACTACTATTATTCATGATATCTTCTGATATTTCCCCTTTATAATTTTTCTGCATATATTTTACATTTTCCAAGTTTTTGCTATATTGATGGCTTGCAGCATTGTTTAAATTGGTGTTATATGAAGACATATTTTTTTTATTTGAACTAAAAGCATTTTTCATTTTAGATTTCATGTTACTTGGATAATTATCATTCAGATAACTAAATCGCTCATTACCCTTTGTAATATTATTATTATTACTTATTCCTTCCATGTTTAACCTTTTTTCATTTACATTACTTTTGTAATTAAAGTTTTTCATCGAATTTTCTTGATAAATTCCATTAACAGCGTTAGTTGTATTCATATTACTACCACTTCTTGCACTTACATTATTGCTGCACATATTTTTATCCTTTGCATTTTTTAGAAGCATGTGTTCTTTATTAAAATTATTCATTTTGAAATTATTAATATTTACGTCGTTATCATTCATATATGGATTATTATTATTATTATTATTGCTATTGCCATTATGATTATGCTGGATATTCATGGAATAATTTTTACTATCTTTAATGTTGTAATCTGTATAATTTGCACTCGTATTTACATTCAATTTCGTTTCACTAAAGGAGTGACTCTCCTCATTACTTTTTTTTCCACTTTCCCTGCTAAAATAACCCGAATGCTGAGGACTATTATTTGTATATTTTGTACTAATACTTCCACTAACGTTATTGTTATTTACGTAATTGCTGTTACTACTAATGTAACTGCTGGTCATCTTGTTTTTACTTTTGTTACTGCTGATATTATTACTATTACCACTGTTATTATTATTGTTATTGCTGCTATTATTATTGTTATTGCTGCTATTATTATTGTTATTGCTGCTATTGTTATTGTGAGTGTACTGTTTACTAAATACAGAATTTCTAAATTGGCTAAACCCCCTATTATAATTCTTTACATCATTGCTATTTTTGTTAAATTGAGTAACATTGTTTTCATTTAAAATTTTTTCATTTTCATTATTCGCATTCATACTTATCGAATTTGAAAATTTATTACTCATTTTATATTTTTTAGAATATTTACATATAAAAGCATTATAATTCTTCTTGTTAGGCCTGTTACGCAAACTTAATATATTAGCTTTTTTTGTTAAATGTGGTAGAAAAACTGAGTTGTAAAAACACGTACAATAATAGTTGGGTTTAATTATAGCAGTTGCTGCTTTCAATACGTTAATTAATGAAAAAATATACATGTATCGGTTTGATGGTAATATTTTTTGGGGTTTTCTTAAAATCATATCATATATAAATCTTTAAAACTGTTACAGATTGCCTTCCTTTGGGATTATCTTACACAAGTACATATATATATTTATATACTTATACATACATGCACACGTACATTCGCACACACATACATATATATATATTATATATGTACACAAGGGACGAACACGTTTCTTTATTTGATATTTCTAACGTTACAAGATTGAATGGCATACGCCCTCAAATATATGTATTAAGTACAACACGCAAATATATATTATATATATATGTATGTATTATGTAAATATATCCTAAATATGTATGTGTGTAAACGTATGTTATAAATGTATGTACAAAATATATAATTATATATTTGCATTCAAATAAGATGCATATATAAATATACATATAAAAAATACAGATAAAATAAAATTTTACAATATTTGGTAAAAATGAAAAAAATTGACATGAACTTTCGTACAAAAGCAAAGTATGTTAAAACTTTAAAAGAAAAAAAAAAAAAAAAAATATATATATATATATATATATATATATAAAGAAAATGTAGTACAAAGGGTTAAATTGAAAAAGTAGTTAATATGCTTTTAAATACGAACATGTAATGTATATATTTATATATATATATGCATACATATACATTTATTTATACATTTACATAGTTATGTATTTAAATATATGTGAGCATAAGTTGTAAAATAAAAAATGTAAACTGTATCAATATAAAATGAGTAAATATATTAATTCAAAGTTTTTTTTTTTTTTTTTTATCTTGATTAGTAAGTGTACGAATTATATTTTTTTTGTATGTAAATGTTATTAATAAAAATTAATAGGTAAAAATTTTTACTATTATATCATGTTTTTATGTATTTTTACCTTTTTTTTTTTTTTTCTTTTCCAATAACATATATATATTTTGCTTTTTGTTTGCTTTATTTTAGTTTTATTATTATTATTCTTATACTTAATATTTATTCTTATTATATTTAAAAACTTTTTTCTCTTATATTTTTATTTTTTTTTATTGTATATTTTTTTTTTTTTTTTTTTTATAATAAAAAAAATATGGGTGTCAAATATATAATGCTCTTATGCAAACAGTTTAGTAATTACATTCATATATTTATGTACATGTACACGTATAAGTAATACAATATATATACATATGTATAATATAGTTTTACATGTATATATTATTACATATATATAAACATGTATGTAATAATATATTTGCAATTGTACGCGTATGTACATATATGTAAGAATTTATATTGTTAGTATTTATTTAAATTATATTTTTTTTCCAACTGAAAAGTTTTTAAATAATACTATAATAATAAAAGCCCCATACGAACGTTAAAGAAATTTAATGAAATTATATTATATTATATATATATATATATATATAAAACACGGTGTAAAAATTTACAAAAACAATGTATTATGATAAAATACATTTGTTATGTCATAAGAAACTACTATTATATATAAATTAATAGCTTAAAGTATAATAAAATTTGTTATAAAATATTTTTACAAAATTGTTGTTAAGTATTTTTATTTATAAAAAAAAAAAAAAAAAGATTATTTTTATCATTTCTTATATATAATTACTATTCCTATATATTTATATATAAATGTAGTAAAAAAAAAAAAAGGAAAAAATACAAAGGAACATGAATGATTTTTTGCATATAAATTTATATATTTATATATGTATGCAAAGTGTATGAAATTATTCATATGTTAAATTTTGGATATACTAGGTATAAAAAAAAAAATTAAATAACTTAATCATACTCTTATATATGAACTTTTAATGGATAAAAATGTAGAAAAATACAATGGTAGAATTATTCATTTGCACATACACTTTTTTTTTAAGTTTTAATTATTATGTCGATTGAAGTGATATTCCTTTATATTCTTTTGTTTTATAAAATTTGTGCTAGTTTATGTTTCTTTTGTTCAAAGTTTTATATATATTGCAATATCAAAGAGATCTCACACAATTTTTTTTTTTTTTTTCCATTAATATTTGAATGTGCAATATAGATATTTAAAAAAAAAAAAAATGTAATTTTTTTTAAATAAATAAAAAAAAAGCCGTTCAAAGATATGTCATAATAAGAGGAACCCTTATATGACGATTTAATATGCCCTTTTATATATATCTATTTATTTATGTTTATACCTATTTTATTACATTTGTTAGCTCGACATAATTCTTTCCAGTATAGTATTTTTTTCTTAGTTATGTATATGTTATTATAATTATGTGATCCAAATTTTATGTATATCATAACTTTTTTTTTTTTTTTTTAATTTTTAACATTTGGGTAAAGTAATGAAATTATAAAATAATGTTTAGTAAAACGTACAATTTAGAATAGTACAGTGACTCTTTCTTTTTTTTTTTTTTTTATATGTCATATCTTTTTATTTTGAAATGTTATACACAAATTGCATGAAGGTGTATAATATAAAAACTCCCTTTAAATGAGATCAATTTTTTATTAAGTATATACCGATATTGAAAATATAAAGAAAAGAAAAAGAACCCTTGAAATAAATTCTTTTTTTCTTTTCTTCTTGACTAAAGAAACGGTATTTTGAATAACTTTTTATGTGTTATGCATTTACGATTTCATTGTTTAACTCATGTCGCAATATTAGTTCAATTGCGATAAAGCATTTTGTACAAAATGTAATCATCATATATGTAATATTAATTTATTATATACATAATATATATATATATAGTATATTTTTATTCAACATTGTCGGAACTGTGTGATAGTAAGCACATCTTAACAATATATATCTATTTCATGAAGTATTCATATATTTATTAAACCTGTTGGTTTTGCAGTATTCTCATATAGAAATAAAAAAGAATAAACCCACATTTTACTTCCATCTTTTTATAAAATAAATTAAAGAAAATTTCCCCTTCGTAAGAAATCTAAATGAACGAAAAAAAAAAAGAAGTAAAATTAAAATAACTAAATATTAATATATCTACAAAATTATGTTATAATTAACAGTATTGGTAAAATTTTACTTTAAAATTATTAGCGAGTAAAGGAAAGAAATCATTGCTGTTATAGAAAATAAGTATTGTGTGTTATATATGAACCACATATATATATTAAAATACATTAAATGTGTATTACTTATGTACACCTTATATATATAAATGTATTCATATATTATTTTTAGTTGTTCACCTAGCACCTTTACAATTTAATGTGCTTGAAAAATTAAGAAGAGCAAGCACTTTTTATGCTACTCTTAAATAATGTATATACGATATTGTCATTCAAAAAATAATAAAATCGCAAATCAGCGAAATAGCAACTCGTTTGAATTGCTTATGAGCTTGTGTATTATGTAAAAGCTATTTCTTATCTATGCTTTTATTCTTCAAAAATGTATTTGTCACCGTTTGTATTTTTTGCCCTTGAATGTATAAATTATACTTAAAAAATTTTCCATGTATTTCGTTGTTTACTTGATTAATTAACAATAAGTGTAATTGGTTTTCACTTTCATTAAAAATATAATAGAAGTGAAAGCATTAAAAAGAAATTTTTTTTTTTTTTATAATTATCTGTAAAAAAGAATAATGAACTAATTTTTCAAAATCCGTGTAATAATTGAGGTAACATTCGTAGTGTAATATAACGAATATGTTTTTTTTTAAATTGAAGTTATGTTATATATCGAAAGTTTAATAAAGTTCTTTTTTTTTTTCTGAAGGAAAAAGAATTACACTTAACTCAAAAGCAAATCAAATGAATATGTGAATATATGGGTAATGAGTCATAGACTAGCTCTCATATAATAAAGTGTAAATGTATATATATATATATATATGCATGAATACATATGGTGGGAGATATCCCGTTTAATCTGCACAAAATAGAGAAAACGTAATATATTGGAACCTCCATGGCAAAGTGAAAAATGACAACATGGAGGACTCGTGTATCATTTTTGCTTGAAGAGAAAAAAGGAAAATGATTAATTTTTTTAGCTCATCACATAAAAAATGTTCAATAAAGGGGAGTAGTTACATTCGTAATTGTGTTATACAAAAGTACATGTTCAGCTCAAAACAGATACCCATGATATATGTTAAAAGATTAGATGAAATTAAACAAATGGTACGTTATATTGAAAATATCTATTCAGATTGTAAGAATGAAAAAACTGACCTTTTCGTGAAATATTTCGGAAGTTATAAAGTAGCTGCTTTTTTGCATTCAGATAATAACTTTGAAAAAATTTATAACGAATGGAATACATACCATTTTTACCCTAAGCAAAATATAAAAGCGGAAAAGAAGACAACAAACGAGGTAGGTATGCGTACAAACTTTAGTAATAATTATGAATACCTTAATTCTGTTTTTAAGTTGTGTTCTGATGAAGATGGAAACAAGAATATTATGAAAAAGAATATAATAGGCATTTACATTCCTGCACATAGAAGTACACATTCTGTAGATGTAAATTATTTTTATATTTTTAAAAGTTTGAAAGACGTAATGAAGGGTAAATTCTTTTATGAGTTATACTTTATATTACCAAATTGTGTTTTCTTATTTTCTTTTATTGAAATTTTTAAGGAATTAATTTATTATGAAAAAGTTGTAGAATGCATAAAAAAGGAAAAGGAAGAAACAAAAATACAGAAAAAACAAAAAAATAAAAAAAAAGATGTATCAATTTTACGGAAAAAAACTAAAAATAATTTATTAATAAAAATATACAGATATAAAAAAAATGCATTAAAAAAGGAGCTTAAAGGAGAACTGGAAAAAATTTTTTTCCACAAAAAATACACAAAAATAATGTACGAAGATTCCTTCGAATTGTCATCATTTTTATATCATTTTTTAAAAATTAATTCGATAAATTTTATAGATTTACATCATTTGTACCAATATATAATAGCTTTATATGAACTGAAAATTTTAAAACTCAACATATATACGTCAATTCCTATTTTGTTTCCAAGCATTTATAATAGTACATTGGATTATGCATGTATGGAGGTACCAAATAGTGAACATAAATTTAAGGAGGAAAAAGAATCATTATATTTATGTACTGATGGGAAGCGTATAGATCTATGTAGTAAGGAGAGCCGTACAAACGTATGCAAAGATGAGATGCATATAGACTTATGTAGCCATATGAAACAAATTGACTTATTGGAAAAAGACAACGAATGCACTAGTTCAGAAAAGCGAACACTACAGAATGATGACCTTTCAGAGAGAAACCTTTTTAAATCTAAGAAAAGAAAAATTATATCAGTATATAACAGCAGCGATGATAGTAACAATGAGGTTTTAAATTTTGAAAAGCAGTTAATACATATTTTATATATATTTCCGTGTGCACATAAATTATTAATTAAATATAAAGACTTGGAAGGGTATAATATCTGCTATAAAATGAACGAAATAATAAAAAAATACAACTCATTAAATATTTTTAAATATAACCATTCAAATAAGAAGAGTGCAAGAAAATGCTTTAATAATTACACACAAAAAAGAGAGGTAGTTGAATACTCAAATTTTAATGAAAATATGTATAATAACGTTAGTAGTTCGTTTATCAACTCGTTATGTAGCAAAGTAAATATTAATGAAGAAATAATATATAACCATCAATTAATCATAGGGAAAAAAATATATGCATATATTTATGAAAGAAATAAGTGTGCTAAAAATATAGTATTCCGCTTTAATTTAAATTCAAAGAATATAACATTCAGAAATATACTATCTTTTAAAGATAGTTTGACACATAATGAAATTAATAAGAAGAAACATAAATATAAGTATTTATTAAAAGAAATAAATAACAACCTTTTTTCAAACAATTCAAAAGTACTATTTAACAGGAATAAGAAAATATATAATTATAAAAATAATATATTAGTTGGATTGTTATATGATAAGGAAACTAATTTTCATTATTTTGATGATAAAAATATAGGTGATGTAGTTTTATGTACAATATGTGACATTTCGCAGTGCGGAAAATATTTGTATTTACAAAGATTTGACACAAAAAATTTAATTTTTCATTTTCGAAAGGAAAAATATATTAATATAGAAAAAAATTATGATTATGACGATATTACTAAGGTAGACGAGGATATATTGAAAGAAATTGCATAAATTTTATTCTTTTTACAACAGTGGAGTTCCTTTTCCATATGTCCAATAAATATAGACCAATGCAATAACTTTTTTATTGTATGGCTTAGTATATTTTTTTTCTGTTTTTCATATATACTTAATGTTGTTATATTTTTTCGTATAATTTTGTCAAAGTGATATAAACACTTTATTTTATTATTAAATCACATTTTAATAATCTGCTGTCTTAGTATATTTAATAACTATTTTGTCAGAATAATTCATACCTTATTTTATGCCTTTTTTATGTATTATTTTTTTTAAATTACAGTTTGACATTGCTAATCATCATAAAACAACTTTTCAAAATTATGTTAATCGAATTTGTTTCTTGTATAACCTATCAGTGTTAATGCCTTAATATGTCATAAAAATTGCTTACAAAATTAATTGTATGTTATTGTGATGTATACGAAAATAGCAGTCTGTTTTTACAGTTACGTGGGTATAATAGTTAACAATGGTAACAATAAATGTACAAAAAAAAAAAAAAAAACATAATAAATAAAAATATTTATATATACTCAATAAACAAACATATGTGCATAAATGTTGTTAAGTGTACAATTAGAGAATCGAAAACAAAAAATTATATAAGTAATAAAATTAAAAGAATAATATGGAGGTTGGGGGGGGGGGGTTTAAAAAATATAAATTAAACAAGTGTAATAATGAAAAAAAAAAAAAAATTGTCAAATGCGATAGATGAAAAGTCTCTTTCGGACAGAATTTAATTAAACGCGTAATATTTTTCTTCCCTTTTTACGAAATAAATATGCTTACAAGAAATTTTATTTAAACATATTTAAAAAGAATGCAAAAGTAGGGGAATATAAACCTATAAGATAAAGAATTAAGTTCGTTATATACACATCTGGGAATGTTCTATTCTACACGATCAAATATTTTATGGGAACATTTCTATTTAAATAGTTAACTATTAGAAATGGTACCAAAATTAAGAAAAAAAAAAAAGGTGACAACGTATTAAATTCATATGGCTATTGAAGGTCTTTAATTTGTAATTAATGTACATACTAGTATATATATATTCGCATGTGAACACTTAATTTCCTTTTTCATAACTCATTTATTTAATTAATTTTTAGAAATGCTCAAATTTTCATGGCTACATCTCCACCGCTTCCTTATTATCCCTGCAATGACTGCTCGTCACTTCCTTATTTTTTATTTTCCCTTCAGAACTCAAATGTATCATCATCAAGACCTATGTCCTGTTGAAAATCATTATCATTAATTGTTGGGTCACTGTTATTAAGATTTTCATTGGGGTAGCTATTCATATTGTCATTAACATAACTGTTTGCATTTTCATTTGCGTAATTATCCGTATTATTATTAAAGGTATCGTATGAGCGCGGTCCGAATATTTGATCTAATAATCTGTTACTTAAAAAAAATCCACAACCATATATAAAACTTTCATAGAAGGTATTGAGTAACCCACCACCTACTTTTGCTACCTTATTATCATTTTGTTGATTCGCAATGTTGTCATTTGATGTATATTTATTCTGCGTTAAATTTTTATGAAAATTTTTTCTTACGCTTTTTTTTGTTGTATTGTTATTTATAAATCTTGAGAAATTCCTTTTAACAATTAACATTTTCTTCAATAAAATAAAATCTTACATTTACTTTAAATGTGGTAAGGGTTTTTTTTTTTTAAGATGATGCCACATATATATAAATATATATATAAATATTTATGTACTTATAAATATACTTATGTATATATGTAAAAAAAAAAAAATATGATTTCATAATAAAACATTTTTGTGCATATAAAAGAAAAACTGCCTTATTTTTTATTATTATTATTTTTTTTTACTATTCTGGTTAAATTCTTTTTTGATATAAAAATAAAAAAATGGCTCCTTTACTTTTCATTTAAAAAAATAAAGAATTAAAAAGACATTAAAATTTTTTATTTAGTTATGATTTTCAGGAATGTGAATTTAATAAAAAAAAAGGATAATGCAAAAAATGAAAAAATGTTGAAAGCAAATAGAGAAGGTTAAATTGGTTTGAGTTTACCTCTAGTTAATTAAAAAAAATTTGTACAAAAAACAATAAAAACATTATAAATTCTTTATTTCTTTCTTTCATTTTTTTTTTTTTTTAAGTTAAAAGAAAAAAACAAAAAATGTGCACTGTGAAAGTAATATATGAATAAAGTGGCAATATTTTTATGGCGAAAAAAACATATATGTGCTATTCTTATATTTGGGTATTATTATTTAAGCACAAGTGAATACATCTGTGTATATTACATTGCATACGATTTGTGAGTATATTTCTGTATATATATATATGTATATAATTCATAATTTTTGTAGATAATTTGATTCTATTATAACTGCTTTTTGTTTTTTTATTTTGTAAAGAGGTATACACATAAAATAGAAGAAATAAAAAAACAAAATGTAAAAATGTAGTGCTTTTTAAGGTAACACAAATTAGGGTATTTTTATTGAAGTGTAATAATGCAACTGTTCTTTAAAAATTGAAAATTTTTAAATGAGTTATACGCTTTTGAGAGGTAACAACTTTTCAAATTTAACAAGGTGAAAACAAAGAATTGAAAAAAAAAAAAAAAAAATAAATAAAGGAAGGAAGGAAGAAATAAAGAAATAAAGTTCCATTTTGGAAAACACTTCTTTTTATTTTAATTTTAATTTTTCTTAAAATTTTTTTATTCCACCTGGTTAAATATACAAATGTGCATAAATCCATTTGTTGTTTGTTAATTTCAGTGATAATATAGTAACAGTATTCGTAAACTTGTAACACTGAAATTTTTTTTTTTATCGTTTTTTAACATTTTAAATGATACTTAAAGATTAATACACGTAACACTACTGTTTTTATATACTGTAATAATAAAAAGAAAAGGGCGTATTTTTATGTAATAAAAACAAAATAGGAATATACTTATTAAAATATAAATATTTGAGGGGGAAAAAGTCTATATCAAATGAATTATTATATAGGAAAAAGAGGGGAATAAAAACAAAAAAGGAGGAAAAGAAGGAAAGAAAAAAATGGTATCGTAGTTATATGATGGATATTTGTATAAGTCATCTTTATAATAGACAAATAAAAAAAAGTATATTACAGGATGTATTTTACAAATTAGAAAATTATGATAATGAAGGATTTTTATGTTTTGATATAAATTCAAGTGGAAATCTGCTGGTAGCTTCCTCTAAAACATCTCTTTATTTTTTCCACATTTTAACTGGTACTTTGTTAGTACAATATTGCTATTCTAATGAACAAGAAAAATACAAACATCTGAAAAAAGACGTTTTCGAAGAAGTAAATATAAATTCCTTTGACTTAAATGGAATAAATAATGGTTATAGCCAATATAGTAATAAAATTGGGGATGATAAAAATGAAGGAAACTTTAGTGGGAATCAGAATGGCATGAACCATAACGATATTGAATATGATCAAAAAGACGGAAATGATAATAATAACGAAGATGCGAACAGTGGTGAAAATACTAATAATGATGAACATGTGAACTATGATGAAAATGATAATAATGAGGAAGAAGTCAACAATAACGAAGATGCTAACAATGATGGTCATTGGGATGAAAACAAATATGCACAGTATAAGCAAAGCAAAAATTGTGTAGAAGACTTAAAAAATAAAAACGAATATGATAAAAATTGTGCTACTGCAAACATGACAGATAACTTGCAAAACGAATATTCTGAGAAGTTGTTTACAGGAAATATCTCTCCTTTTAATAATGATTTTGAAAGAAGAAATAATAAAAGAAAGCAATTTTCATTAAAAGGACAAAAGATGAAGAAAGTAAAGAAACGTTCTAGACACCCTCAGAAAAGTTTAAACAAAAATCAAGATAATACAAATTGTTCAAAAAGTAAAAATAATGACTGTAGCAATAAGAAAAATTCAGAAGAAAAATTGGAAGATGAAAATATATATATTAAAAAAGTACAGTTTATAAAAAATGATGAGTATTTACTATGTATATCAAAAAGATATTTGCACATATATAAAATATGCAAATACCCTATTACTAGAATAGTGTATATTGATTTATTATATTTGTGTATTGGAATTGAAACAATTATATCGGACAAGTTATTTTTTCCTTGTTTCTTTTCCGAGTATTTTTATTTTTTATATAAAACAAATGAATATAAACGATCAGAAAGGGTCATTAATAATGCTTTAAATAATTATGCTATACATTCAGTGACCCCCAATTCGGATATAGATATGACTAAATGTAAGGAAAAGTCCGATTATTTTGATATGGGCAAAGAAGTGGATATTACGCACCTATGTATTGGGGATGCTGCAGGAGAAAGAGGACATTTACACATTTTAAAAAAATTTTATAAATTGTATGAAAGTTTAAATTTTAAGAAAATTAGAAATTTTGAAATGTGTGAAGTTAAGTGTATAAGTTTAAAAAAAAAAAATTATATAGATAACGATGAAAAAAAAACTGTTTATATAATAGATTTGATTTTATGTTTAAAGGAGCAAATTCCATATGTGTCAAGAATATATATAGAACAAATAGGTGAGCATATAAATGAGTTAAATAAAGAATATATGAATGATTATATTGTTGATATAAATCAAACGTTTCCCCTAATTTCTGTTGAACATATGAATATTACATTTCAAGAAAGCGCAAGAGAAAGGTGTGCGCATGTGAAGAAGGATACGGTATATACAAAGAGTAAAACAAAAATTAAGAAAAAATATTTGAAAGGATTTTTAAAAAACTTAGTCAATAATCAAGGAAGATGTGTAAATCAAAAGGAACGCAAGTATATGATCAGTGGTGTGGGAAACGTTGAGACGATAGAAGATAATATAAAAATTTTAAATACCACAGATGGTCATATCAACCAAAGTAGTTGCTTATTAAGCATTCATTCAGATAACGTTGATGAGAAGGATAGCTCATGCAATGAGGCAAAAGATAAGGATGAAAATATTGGAGAAAGGAAAAACGAAGAAATTTCCGATTTGACGAAATATTACGAAAATTATGAAAAAAATAGAAAATACTTAAAAAAAATAGTGAATGGGTTTTTTCCTATATGTTTTTATAAGAAAGGATGCAAAAGGAGGTTTAAAGAATTACCAACTGCGCTAAATATATACGACAATTTAGATAACCTTTTGAGAGAGAATGCTGAGAAAAAAATATGCATTTTGGAGGGAGAAGAAAAACTAGAAGGAAAAGAAGAAAAACAAAAAGACGTAGCAGAAGAACAAAAAATAGTATATAGGAGAGGACACTTTAAAAAGGAAAATAACCACTACATCTTTGACTATTCTGGAAAGGATAAAAACAACTATTTTAAATTTCCATGTGATTTACTAAGAAATAAAAATACGCTTAAAAATGTGAATAAATATAGGAATGTAGACAAGAACAGTCACTATGTATTTGTGGGTACGTATTCTTATATACTTGCGTTCGAGTTACATTATATAAAAGAAGGTGCTATTATAGAAGAAAATGAAAGTAGTAAGATGAACCTGTTCACAAATAATATCGCATGTGAAAAAATAAAAATTATAAAAGATGAAGTATATAAGGTATATAATAATTTCTTTAGAACTGTCAAAACAAAAAAATTGTTTGAAAAAAAAATAGAATTAAAATTTTTATTTAAAATATATTTGGGAATAGTAGCACCTTTAGAAATTGTTATAAGAGAGAAGGGAAACATTTTATGTGTTAGAACACAAGAGAAAGTTTTTTTGTACAAAATTAATTACAAATATAGTGTTGAAAATTCTTTAATAAATGAGAATGAAAGAGGAAATAGTAGTAAAGGGGTTCCAATCTCTGCCGATACAAATAGTACGTCGAACAAAATGGGAGACAATTCTTCATTAATTGAATCCGAAAAAAAAGAAAACGAGAAAGAGAAAACATTTATTTACAGTCGTATTGATCAAATATGTTTATATCACACAATTCATAATCCTATTCAAAAAGAAATACATGAGTTATGTTGTTTTAGTGAAGACATTTATCACTCCAGCTTATTAGTTGTATCTTTAAAATCAGGAATATACACATTATATATTTATGACTTAAAAATGATGGATTTACAAAATGCCGTTAAGGTGAACATTTCTGCACATAAAGGGTTTAAACAAATAAAATGGGTAAAATGTTATGATATGTTAGTAGCTTTGTCAAATGTAGGGAATTATATATTAATTTTAAAAAATAAACATTTAAATAACTGGAGTTTTTTTATATCTGACTTTGAATTGATAGATTCAAATATTGAAGTAATTGAAGAAGACAATGAATTTGATTTTATTGAAAACATTCAACCGAAGCATAAAAATATAGATGATGATATATGGAAATATTTTATAATTTATTTAAATATATTTGTAAAAAATAAAATATGTATTCAGAATTTAAAGCACCCATCTTGTCTCTTTCCAATGTTATACACGGGATATTATAAAAATTGTCCAAAATATTTTTTTTACGACTCAAATTATGACTTTTCAAAAGAAAATTTCTTGAATTTCAATTTAGATGCATCTGTAGAGAAAAAATGGGAAGATACAGGAAAAAACGGAAAAAAAAAAAGTAATAAATTTTTACAAATAAGAGAAAATTTGTTTCATTACACAAATTTAAAATTTGAAGAAAAAGACGAGACGCAGGAAAATGATTTGTTCATTGTGGACAACTCTAATACTGTGCACTTATTCACAAGTAGCCCAATATATTATTTATATTACAAGAATATAATAAATTTTTCAATTTAAATGTAAATTGTGTCATATTATATTCATTACTTTCTTTCATTCATGCTTTCTTCTTTACTTTTTAAGCTTCACTTTACATGCATCGTGCATTGACGTTAAATAGGAATAAGTTCTTCCACCTGTTTTATGTTATTTCATTTTATTATGCGAAAGGATTGAATAAATAAACCTGTGCGTTGTGCGCAATGTGAGGTATGTATTTATATATAGATATCACATGATCTTTATATTTTACTGTTTTATTGCTTCATTTAATTATTTTATTAAATTGCTTTATTTTACCGCTTCATTTTACCGCTTCATTTTACTGTTTCATTTTATTAGTTTATTTCGCGGCATTATTTTATTGGATTATTTCACTGCACCATATTATAGGTTTATTTCAATGCTCCATTGAGTTCGTTTATTTTTTCTCATTTTTTACATTTTTATCAAGTATGATTTGTTAAGGGTTATTAGAAATTAATGAACCTTCTGACTTTTTGAAATATCCACTTTTTTGAATACATTTTCATAGTTGTCATTAGCATATTTATTTTAATAAATATATGAACTTTTATTTAAAGGATTCACCATACTTTTGCTTTTATTATCATTATTATTATTATTATTATTATTATTATTATTATTATTATTATTATTATTATTATTATTATTATTATTATTATTATTATTATTATTATTATTATTTTATTTCATTATTATTTTTTTAATTTTTCCTAACTTGGGCACGTAAATCATTTTGTGCACAATTTTGCTAAAATTTACTTGTCTTTTTATGGGGGCAAAAATTTAAATAATTTGTATCTCATTAGTAGAGCAGGTAAAGATGATCCATGTTTTGTTTAAGCAAAAAGTAAACAGATTAAAATAAAAATATGTTAACATAAATGATGAAGAAGTTTACTAATGAAATAAAGACAATTTTTTTTTCTTTCTGTAACAAAATAATAGTGCTTCAGTTTATTCAAAATTCGTAAAAATTACTACTTCTTGAATGTTCCTATTTTTAATGTTTTATTTTTTAGGTTTGGAGCTGCAAACTTATAGGGATAAGGGCTGTTATTTATGCTTAATTTATCTTTGTTCCTTTTTCTTATTTCTTCACATACATGATTCTTTTTTTCCCCACAAAGAATACTCAAAAATTAATGACTGGGTAATTGTATGTAATGCTATTCTTTATAACATTAAATAAGTGCGAATTTTCTATTGCCGCTGCTATTCTCTCTTTGTCATTTAGTTGTTTATTTATGGAGTGCTCCGAATTGTGAGAACCTGGGTATATGTAAATATTTGTTTTGAAATTATTCGATAGAGAATATTGTAATTTTATGCTTATCATTAAACCAATGAGTGTAGCTAGTGAACAATTTGGTATTGTTGGAGTAAAATACACAGTAATCATTTTTTCTTCAAGATTTATATAAATATTTTTCTTTTCAATTATTTTCAAATTTTCTAATGTATAAGAATATTCAGGGTCTTTTATATCTCTTAACAAATCAAAAATATCATCTACGTTTATTTTATCTTCTTCATAATTTAAATCACATAAATCGCTTACATTGTATAAGCTCTCTTTTATTGTCTGTTCGTTTAAGAATATATATCTTTCCTCTTCATTTGAGTTGTAGAGAACAGGGTTTTCATTCTCAGGTATGTTATTATTCATTTTACCCTTGGAGAGTGGGAAAGAAAATGTGTTACTCAGTGGGCAAAACTTTGGGGTGGATGTTCTGTAAGTTACATGTTACACGTTATACTTACAATACATGCATACATATATATGTTATGTGTACATGTACGCAAACATATATATACAAACGTATATATATATATATATATGTATATATTCATGTGTCATAAATGTGATGCTTCTTGTATACCACGTGCCAGGTATTATTTATTCCTTTTTCATATATTACAAGGTTCACATAATTTTTGTATCATTTAAATAAGCAAATAAAATTTTCATAATTTTCATATCTTTTCATTCATCATTTCTGGAAAAGTGTCTTTTATTTTAAGCTACTTTTTTACTATACTGCTTCATACTTTGAAGTTAAAATAATGCAGATTATAATAAAAAAAAAAAAAATATATTATATAAATATGCTCAAGGTATCCTTTACTATTAATGTTTTGTAAAAAAACAATAGTTAAAAAAAGTAAGTTTAAAGTGAAAAATATAAAAAGAAAAAAAATAAATTTTCTTTTTAAAAAATATAACGTATAAATTTCAATCAACATAAAAAAAAAAAAACGAAGGTTAATATTTGTGCCAAATGTTAAAAATAAAATAAAATAAAAATATTAAAAAATGATTAAATAATGCGATAATGAATTAACGAAATAACGAAGTAACGAAGTAACGAAGTAACGAAATAACGAAGTAACGAAGTAACGAAGTAACGAAGTAACGAAATAACGAAGTAACGAAGTAACGAAGTAACGAAGTAACGAAGTAACGAAATAACGAAATAACGAAATAACGAAATTTTATATTACAGGGTAAAATATACCGCTTCCATATAAATTTCAGTAAATAGGAAGTGTACATAAAAGAGCTCATTGTTTAAATGCACCTTCGTATATATGAAGAATGGAACATTTTTTGCCCCTATAAATGAATCATAAAAAAAGTAAAACATAAAATAAGGCCTCGTACGGAAGGAAACATGTACAAATTTACATTCTTGTAGAGTGTGCAGAATGCGTTTAGGGAGCATATATTTGCATATTAAGCAGATATGCATAAAAGTAAACGCATATAAGACCATATGAATAAGCACAAAAGTATATGCACATAAGTATAAAAACAACTGTGTACGTACATATGTACAAACACACATGTATAAGCGCATTCGTATACATGTACATGCATGGCCACGTGGAAAATTCATCACTCCCCAGACACGAGGCGCGATTTTATTTTTCCATCCATGCTTCTACAGATGTCTATTTCATAACGGTCAGCGTATCTATTAGGGACCATTTTAAAATGTTCATATTTTAAAATAATAGAATGTATATGTTTAAATTGGAAAAAATCGTAGTTAGAGCTTTTTATTAAACGATCAAGTTCTTCTACGTTACAAAAATGTAAATCTAAATATTGATCATAATACGTAGTTCCTTTTGATAAAAATATATAGTAAAATTCGTACCTTTTGCTATTACAATTTTTTAAATCTTTATAAAAGCTCATATAAATTGTATTTTGTATGTTGTTGTTATTCTTCTCATATTGTTCTATTTCGTTTTCCAAATTTATTATATTTTGAATTATTAAGTTGGAAATTTTTGAAAAATAAAATTTCAATGTATTTATCAAATAGGAACTTGTATCATCATCATCATTTTCTCCGTCATATGAATTCATTTCGTTTGAAATTACTTTGTCATTACTTACAAGGTTAGTTCTTAAACCTTTTGAAATGCTATTAGGCTGTACTAAATTGTTATTGGCTTTTTTTTGGGATATCTCCTTAATTTCTTTCCCCATTGTACCCACATGACAGCTATTTGTAACAAGATTTTTATGTACTTTTTCTGATATATAAGTAGCATAATTTTTTTGCTTCTTATTTTTACAAGTAATTATAGGCATAATTGCACTTTCTATTTTATGTATAATTTCAATATTATTTAAGTTAAAAATGTAGTTTATTAAATTCCATAACAAATAATGAATGACAATTGATGCAACACTTTCACAACAAAAGAGTAATTTCCTTTTGGCATCGTTCAATATATTTATATATAAATCTATGTACTGATTAAGATTTTTTCTGAGGTCATTCTTTTTTATGTTTGAATCGTCGTCGAGTATTAATTCCGTTTTGTCTTTTTTATTACCATAAGCAACATTAATCAGATTTGATATTTCGTTGATATAATTATTACTATCTATAATTTCATATAACGAATCACAGTAGGTCAAAATACGAAGTTCATCAACGATACGTAATTTTTGATCTAAGAACATGAGAAAGATGTCCTCTTCGTTTCCTTGTTTTCCACTACATGTTTTAGTACTAATGCCACTTTGCTGTTTTATATATGCTTTACTGTTAACTGTATTTTTTATTTGTCTGTGCTTAATGGTATCATTTTTCTCATTTTCTTCTTCCATTTTTGAAACATCCCCTGTGTTTATTACATTCTCTTTTAATTTCCATATTAAGGAATACAACGATTCGACTGATATAATTTTTTCTGATAGACCATTGAGTGAAACGGAACTATATATTTTATGAAAATTTCTCAAAAGAAAATGCGGGTTGTTTTTATCTTTAAGATTGTTATTAAAATTTCCTACATTATATTTAGTTTGGGAAGAATTAGGTAGGCTTTTATCTACATATAAAAAATGGTACTTATCAGAATATTTTATAATTTCCTTATTATAGAAAATTAAAAAATTATATAATTGCATATATTTTTCTCGCTTTTTTATGATAAAAAAAGTTTTATTTATTCCAAGTCTACTACTGCATCTACGAAGGTCAATTACAAGCTCTTCAATAGTTTCTCTCTTCAAGAAGTAGAAACATAATATATATATGTAAATATCAATTATTTTGAAAATATAATCGTTTATTTCTTCTTTTATGTTGGGTAATAATTCTTTAATAGTGAAATAGTTGTGTAGTATTGACGTTAACATAATGCTAGAATTTGATACAACAAGGTCAAAGTTAACAATTTCAAAATTTTCGAATCTGTATACCTTATTTTTTGTTTTATTCACATTGGACTTTTTACATATTTCACTGTCACAATGGTTGTACGTGTTTTTTTCCATCTCTTTCATGTCACAACTAGCAATAAGAGTAATAGGGGTGAAGTTACTTTTCTTTATTTTTTTTTTCTTACCTAAATATGAGCTCATGTGTAAATCTTCAGGTTCACTTAAGTCCTTATCTGAATATAATTCTTCCTCTAACTTTTTAAAATTAAAATTGATTAACGGGTTTTGTGAGAAAGGTATATTTAAATAAGCATTAAACTCTTTCTTATAGAAGGATATAATATTGAAAAAATGAAGCCTTTTTTTAAAAAGGCAATGATTTATCTTTACAGGTACACGTGACCAACTGTCCTTGTTGATAATATCATTTAATTTTTTACTATTTTGGTAAAAAAAATTTGAAAAATTATTTTTAACTTTTCTTTCTATTTCTTCATAAATTATGTTATTTTTTAGCAAATTTTGAAAATAATGAATCTTTTCCTCCTTTCCAAATGTTTTAACTTCTTTATATTTTTTGAGAAAATATTCTTTGCATATGTCTTCTACGTTCAATTTGTGTTTATCATTCTGCTGTTGACATTTATCGTCTCGTTCTTTATTGGTAACATATGAATTTATGTGCAATCTTTCTTCGCTTTTTCCGCCATTTATTACATTGTTATTTATTACACCCCCAGGATTAACACCGTTATGTACGATCAATTTGGTTGCACTTTCTTTTTTTACTTTTTCGTTAAAATTTAAATTTACCCTTGGATGAGCTTTCCCTTTTTTTCTCCTTTGAACCATCATAGGATATTCTGCCTCTACTTCCAAAAGTTTTTCCTCCTCTTGATTTACATGCAGACCATGACGGATGTCCAACTTGTCATTCAAATTTTTATTTTCTTTATCATTTACATATTTCTTGTCCTCCATATTTGCAATTTTTTCTTCCTCAAATTGTTCACATCTTTCATTATCGTCTTTTCCTTTTGGCTCTTCTCTTCTTAATTCATCCTTGGTCAAATTGTATATGAGGTTGTTCGAGCAATTATTCTCAAAGAGAAAAGAATTCACACAGAACATAATAGTAATAACTATATATGTAAATAAGTCATTAAAACTAAAATTTTCAAATCGAATATGCTCAATAATTGTTTTAATTACTTTTTCTATATTTTTTATAAACTTACTTTTGGCGTTTATCAGTTTCTTCGCATTTCCCCTGGCAAATTTTATATATTCCTCACATTGTTCATATTTCGAACTTTTATCTCTTAGGTAAGTTTCTACCTTTTCTTTAATATTTAAACAATTTTCTGATGAGGTGAAATTTTCCTCATTCAGATTTTTCATGAAATATGTTATGATGGGCAAATCGTAACACTCTTTTATCTCGTAAAATTTAGAAAAAATGGAGCGGTCCTTTTTGTTCTTACAAATATCGAATAATTTCTGCAAGCTCAAGTTGTCATCATGGTCATCATTTATTGTTTTATCTTCCAACAATCCACCTTCTGACTTTTTATCTTCGGAGTGGACCTCCTCTGCCTTCTTACCTTCCGGGTTATTACCCTCCATTTTACCAGTACCCTTACATTTATTTTTATCAATGTGCATACTTTTTTGTTGGAATTTTTTTTTATTATTACGATCTACACATAATTCGTTAACATGATCAATCAAGAAATCTTTTTTTTTTTTTTGCTTATGTTGTCTTGATTCTTTTGCATCTTCCTTTGAAAGAAACTTCAACACATAGTTTTTATGACAATTTAATAAATAAATGATGATGAAATTATACTTATTCAAAATATCAATTACAATTTCATAAATTTTAAGAAGAGAAATTAAACTATCTTTTTCTTTTAATTTTTGTACTAACTCATTTAGTGGAATAAATAAAAAATTGTCTTCTTGAAGTTGGTTTTCTCTGTTTTCATACGTGCCAGTTGTTTTATTCGTATCTGATAAAGAAGTTTTATCCTTTTTTTTCTCTTTATTTAAATCATATGAATTTTCATAGGTATTTATGAGCATATCATTTATACTAACTTTTGTTGAAAAAAGAGGGCTTTCCAAATTTTCCATATGATGTTGTTCTGTGTCTGTAATTTTCATATTACCTGTGTAATCTACTACGTGTTTATTTAAGTCTGCATTTTTATGAGGAAGCAAGGTTTGTATGTATTCATTATTTTCAATTATTATTCGATTATCGTTAGGAAGAAATAAACTTTCTTCTGTTTGTTTCTCCCCTTTTTGGGAATATTTCACTTCTTCGATATGTTCCTCTTTCAGGGGTTCCCTTTTTTCTTCCCTCTGTTCTGACTTTTCTCGTTTCTTTTTTGTTTCCATCTCTTGTTCTCTGTCCCTCCTTTCACTCACTATTACAAATGAAAAAATGACCTGCTTTGAAATTTTTTGAAAACACTGATAGACATAGGCCAACAAATTCTCAATAAAATTAAAAGGTTTTGATTTAAAAAGTAGGTAATAAATTTTGAACGATTTTTCCAGTTGAGTTTCCAAGTTTTTTTTTGAATTGTCTGCAAATAAAAATTCAACAAAGTTTGCTTGATTTTTTTGTTTTAATCTATTAAAATATTCCGAAAACATTTTTTCCTTTAAATTACATATGCATTTAATGTTGTGTAACAATGTGACATTATTATTTATAAAACTGAACAACTCATAATATATTACAGTTGCATATTCATAATCTCTTTTTAAAATATTTTTAAAAATTAATTTATCATATATAGATATGATATATATAATTAAAATTATTAAATTAATTTTTTGAGACTTTTTTTTTTTTGTAACAAGATCTATAATGTTTAAACTTTCTTTGTATTTCTTGTCTTGTAGCATTTTTAATTCGTTTATATTTTCTACTAATAAATCTTTAATATTACTAATATAATTTTCTATATCTTTAATTTTACTTGTATTGAAAATAAAATCTTTATATTTTTTTTCCATTTTTTTATATATTGCCGTTTCTATTTCTTTTCTTATGGAATTTAAATTATTTATTATTTTCATAATTTCTTCTACATTGTAAACATTATTAACTTTTTCAAATTCATGTTCAAAAACGAATTTTTCTCTTTCTTCATAGGTATATTGTTTATTTGTGTTTTCTGAAATGAAATAATTATTTACATGACCCTGACTTTTTCTCATTAATTTACATAATTTATTCCTTTTAACCTCTCCTTCGTCCCTATTTTGGTTTAATATAATTTTTTTATTTTTATCATTTTCGTTCTTTATGTCTAAAATGGGCGATGTGCTACTACTATCGTTTATATGTTCTTCGTGTAATTGACATAAATTGCCCTCATTGTATGTTGATGCATCATAATTTGAATAAAAATAAATTTCATTCCCTGTAAGGTTATTTATGCTACTAGTGTCAAAAATTAAAATTTGGTCATATGGGGTTTCTTTATTGTCCATCTTTTTTTTTTTTGTTGTTTTTTTTTTTTTTTTTTTTTTTACATATAATTATATTATTGTTGCATTTTGCTTATATTATTCATTTTTTTTTTTTTTACAAAAAAGAAAAGCGAAATAGGAAGACCATAATGTAACACTTAAATTGACATTACATTTGGTAAATAAAACAACACAAGCGAGATAAAAAATAATAAATATATGAATGAATTATAAGAAGCGTTATGTGTACAATTCTTTTTACGTTTAATCTTTCGTTGCTTTACTAAAGGTGGAAAAGCAATTAAAGAAAAAAGGAGAATAAAAAGAAAATTATGTTTCTACTTGGAAGTTCAAATGTTTCTACGATTGTTCATTTGCTTCCCTCAGTTTTGCTCAATTTTACTTAAAATTAGAAAGAAATAATATACTGTACTTCTTATGCGTAAAAGTTATTTTTTTTTAAATTTTGATGTTGATGGAATAATAAATGAAAATACACTCGTTTTGAAAAATTAAAAAAAAAATTTACAAAGAATAAAGATTTTTTTTTTTTTTTTTTTTTTTTTGTATATATTTGTAAGAAATGTATAAGAGAAAACATAAACTAGAAAAGAATATTCTTTTTAAAAATTAAAAAATCTTACACATATACCCAAATATACATGCATATGCATATACAAATTTACATGCTAATGTAAGTAAACATGTATTACATACATTTACTTTCGTATATGAAAAACAAAATAAAATTCTATATATATTTTTTAAAAGATACAATATCTTTTAAATCAGTATTTTTTCTTAATTACTTCATGTGATAATGTCATAATTATTTCTAGTTTAGTTTAGACTTTTTTAAGTTTGTCCGTAGTTCTGTTGGTCCTTGGTGCTATAATGCTGTTTTATTAATTTTGGGTGTTGGGCGCGTGTTACGTATACATATATATATATGTTCATGCCCGCATACACACATAATTCTAATAAGCGCAATGAGACAAAAGGATTATTTTAAGAACATATTTATGGATATTTCTTTTTTTTTTAAGATTTATTGAATATTTTATTTTTTCCCCATGTAAAAACCATCATGTTGCAAAGTCAGGAGTATGGTTACAGTACATATATTTAAGGAAAAATAAAAAGAAAAATTAAGCATACGTTTATTATTATATATACATAGCCTTAGATATTTCCTCCTATTAGGAGAATATATATATATATCACGATAAAATACTTGTAAATACGAATTACAAGTGAATGTGTATATGATTATTTATTTTTTTTTTTTTTTTTTATATTTCAGCATGAACGGTTCGTAGTTTTAAATTGAATTTTTAGAACCAGAATAAAAATAATTATAAAAAGAAACTCAATTGAAAAATAATGTTTATACATATATAACGTGACATTAAAAAGAAATCCCTGTTTTTATTTTTTTAAAAAATATTTTATAAGAATATTATCCATTAATCCCTGATCACGTTTTCTTTACTGATATATATTTTTTTTTTAAATACCATAATTTGCGATATAATATGAGATCACCCTTATGGAAGCTAGTTTTGTTAGTATTCCTGTTTGTAATATTTTGGGATAAATTAAAATCTCATGTAAAAAAAAAATACGTATTTATTTAGTACAAATATATATATTGGGCAGAAACTATGCGCAAAGTTAAATGTATGTATATATGTATATATATATATATACCATTCATAAACATGTTTAAGTCTTAACATTTGATTTTTGTTAAATCAGAAAAGCAGCAAGGGGACGGATGTTGGTAATCAAGCGCCTCCTGATATTTCAGAGGGGGAGAAGGAAGACATTATTAAGGAATTTGCTGAATATGATTTAAATAGAGATGGTATGTTATTTTATATAAATATATAAACTAAATTCACGATTTTTTGGAAATTATTAAATATATACACATATTTGTAAATGCTTATATATATATATATATATATATGTACATATAAACATACTAGCGACTGTTAGAATGTAACCCGTTAAAGCGGAATTAATATTTGTTCTGTAAAATGAGAAAAAGAAAATATGGCAATAAACTTTTAAAAGATATTAAAATGTTTTTATTTCTTTTTAGCATATAATTTACGAAAAAAGAAACCTACAATTATATATAATAAATGTATTACCTTGTTTGTTAAAAATTACGTGCTAAAATATATTATTTTGATTTATGCTATGTATGCATACATGTGTACTGATTTGCTATTATGTATTTCGTTGTTATTTGTTTTATTTTACTTTGTTTTGTCTTATTTTATTTTCCTTATTCTTTATTCTATATTGTGTGCTATGTATTCTGTAATCTTTATTCTATATTCTGTATTCTTTATTCTTTTTTTTTTCTTTTTTTTTTTTTTGCAAGGCTTAATTGACGCAGAAGAAATTTTGAGAGTCTTAAAAAATATGAAAAAATCAGACTTTGTTAATTTCTTTACTGAGGTAGATTCTAATTCTTCGGGAACAAGTAAGGAAGGCGTTTTTTATCCTTTTACATTTATGCGGATATATTATTTTTACTAAAAATTTTTATACATTAGTTAAATGATTTATTATGCTCAAATATTTATTCTTTTCTTATTTTAGTTTCACTTAAAGAATATATGATATTTATAAGCTCAAACTAAAACAGTGTGATCATAATATAAAAGTCCCCCAATAATGAAGCTTAATACATTTTGGAAATGGTATGCATATTAAAACTATCGTTTAAAGGGTATAGTTCTATGTAGAATTGTGTTAGATAACTTAGTGTTTTTTTCAAATTATTAGATCATGCACATATATAAACTTGTTTGTATATATACACAAAATAATTGTGTTTTCATTAAATCTTTACTATATAAATAATAAACTTTTCTTATTTTTGAAAAAGAGTGGGAGAAAAAATTTATTTTTAAAAGGGTTTTGTAATGTGGATATATTATTATTTTATTTTTCTTAATAATTCTTTATATTATAAACTTATATATTTTTTTTTTTTATAAAAAGATGAAGGAAAACTTTTGTACTAAAGTAAAGCAAAAAAATTAAGTTAATTTTTTATGCTTTTAACTAATTGAATGTGGCATAAAAGCAGTAAGCGCACATATTATCATATATAAGCATATGTGTTGTTGTCATTATGTATATATATATGAATACCCACTTTTGCGTTCTAAAAATGAAAACCCACCATAGTTTAATGCACTAAACTTTATTTACTATAAAGAAAGATGTGCTGAAAAAATTTTTATTAATAGGAACTCTCAAAATTCATAACCTTCTCTGTATTAAATATATGAGAATAAAAATAATACGTAAGAGTAAAGTAGTTCGTGAGGGCTTAATACCATGTTCCTGTAACTGTAACATACCAAGGACAGTAGTGCAGATTGTTCTATATATACTAAAAAATATATATTTATTTTATTTAATAAAAAAATATTTGTCCTTTCTTCTGCGAAAAAAATTTTTTTTTTTCTTTATAAAGCATAATTGTAATCTTACTGAGTTAATTACGTATTGTACATTAAAATATTAATTTTTCTAAGTGAAAATTTCGATATTATGAAATTCTGTGAAAAATTTTTAAAATGGGGGGTAAACAGTATACTGATTGTTATGATTCGCTATTACAAAGAAAAAAAAAATGTTTAAACGTAATTTAATGATACTTTTTTCTTTGTTTCAAGTTTTTTATTTAAAAAATTTTTAAATATTAAATGAATTTTAACTTCGTATCTAAATGTAGTAAAATATGGTTTCAAATTTTGTGAGATTTATATGATTATATAGCGGAAAACATGTAAAAGTGTGAAGAATATTAAGATGGTATATTTTAAAAAATAGAAAATAATTTTCATATTGTAATATTATAATATATATATATATAATTTGTATATACTTAAAAAATAATAATAGTGAACAGCAACAGTATTTATTTTTAAGTTTAAAAAATTTTCCGATGAACCGGAATCGAACCGGTGACCAACAGATAACCATTACAACTACAGTCTGCCGCTCTACCAACTGAGCTATCATCGGTATACTTTCTTTTCTATGTAAAAGTATATATATATATTAAAAATAATATTTTTACTCTAGGGAAATTTTTTTTACAAATTGTTATACTTACATATTCCAAATTGATTTAATATTAATTTAAAAAAAAAAAAAAAGTTAATTATTTTTAAGTGTATTTGTCAACACATCAAAATTTAAATAAAAAAAAAATATATAAATGAAAATTTCACCTTTTATTTATATTTTTATTTTTTTTACATGTAAAAATTTGAAGATTAATTTCTTTACAAAAAAAAAATGGTAAAAACACTGTTGTTAATGGAATGTTTTATGATGATAATTCAAGGTTTACAAGGTTTACAAGGTTTACATAAAAAAAGTAAGAAAAATTATAATGAAAGATTGGAATTAATACATATATATTTTAAGACGTTTATTATCTTCATTTTAATTTTTCATTCACTTTTTAATGATTAAGGGCGGCTAGCTCAAGTGGTAGAGCGCTCGCTTAGCATGCGAGAGGTACGGGGATCGATACCCCGGTCGTCCAACATTAAGAAGTAAAATTAAAAATAAGTTTCATTTATAAATATTGAATCACCATTCACCATTATATTTATGTAAACAAACAGTAAATAGTAAATTATTTAATATTAATATATATATCTAAAAGAATATATATAATATGAACAACACATTATAAAATATTTCTATTATTTCTTATATATATTTATCACTAATATTATTTATAAAATAAATACCATAAATATTGTAAAAAAAATTAAAAAATTCTTATTTTTAAAATAAAAGATTAAGCATCATACCTCTTATAAATTATGTTTATAATATTTATATATACATATGAAACTTAAAAGAAAATCCTTTACTCTAAGGATAAGGCACGTTAATAGTTTCCCGTGTTTATATATATACTCTTAGCTAACAGAACATTTTGATTTTTATAAATGTATGTGTAAACAATTTTACATGAAATTAAATTAAAACATTTAAAATTGATGATTAATTCCTTCGATTTTCTTCGCATTAAGATACAAAAAAAAAAAAAAAAACACTTAAGAAAAAATTTGCTGCTGCGCTTTCTATTTTTTTTTCTTTTCATAATATTCTGTATATGCTGCGTTTTATTAAAAATTATCCATACACAATATTTTCAGAATTTTTTTTACGTATGAATTACTTCAGGAGATTAATATATTATTTATTCATCATTTTTGAAATTATGAAACTAAATTAGTATTAACGAATAATAAACAATAAGTCAAGTTGGAAAATGTTTTATTAATTTTTTTTATCTTTTTGAAAAAAGCTCAAAATTCGTTTTAACATATTCTTTCAGAGCTCTCAGCTAATAAAAATAATACTTCAGTAGTACGAACTATAATAAAAAATAATTTAATTTTATGAAGTTCTAAAAAATGATCTTTTTTCTCTACTTTTTTTTTTATAATATGTGTGGAAATTATTTTATTTTTTTTTTTCACTGATGTTAATATGTTACTCCTTTTAAGGTTTTTTGATTATATCTTTGTTTTCCCGCAGTTCACATTTGTTTTCCACTGTAAAATAGTTTCTGTAAAATTGAATGGGAAATAAATTACGATTTCATATTTGTTTTTCCATTTATTTCCTAGCCAATATGTATAATTATAATTTTTCATTTACCTCATAAAAGCAGTATACGCCTCGGATTTGCTATGCGTGTTTATGCAAACATGTATGTACATACATATACATATATTTGGATGAATGTACTAATTGTTACCAAAGATGCCCATGTTACTATTTGTATTGCATATTACACACATTTTCAATTATCATCATTGTTTCAAGTATTTCTAGAAGTAATATATATATACATGTATGATTTTTTGGGTAACGTATGATATTTTATATGCTCCTCAAATGGGTTACTCCATTGTAATGCTTCATCATTCATATGTACTACTTTAGTGTTTTATTTGTATTCCTGTTTTATGATATCATTACAATAATATATATAGATTTGTATCATAAATTTAGGTAGAACAAAAAATGCATAAGCTGCGAAGGAATTTTTTAAATAAATACTTTAAAAAAAATACTTTGTACTAGCATCTTTTATATTTTGAAAATTCAAAAACTTTGAAATTAAAATATATATATATCCATAAATATAATATTTTTAATAATAATTAAAAAAAAAAGGATATTTAAAAAATGATTTATTATAATTACACTTGTAGATGGGGAAAATATTAGACTGAAGCATGTATGCAAAGTCTAAGAGGAATACAAAACATGTTCACCCAAAAAGAAAAGAAAATTAAAAAAAATAAAATGAAAAAATACTTACGTAATACTGTAACTTCAACGTAATTAAATGATTCTAGGGAACAACTTAAAAATATAACCATTTAAATTTTATTGTGTATTTAAAGTTTTTATATAACTTCAAAAAGAATCATGTTTGTGTCCTACGTTTAAATGAATACGTTGTATTATATTATCTGGCTGTGTCTCTTGGTTTCTCGATTTTTTTTTTTTTTTTTTTTGATATTTAATGGTCTTCTTTTACCTGAGACGCAATTCAAAAAAAATTCTCCTTTTATAATAAATGTATTTTTGCTTTTTTTAATGGTCTATCATCCCATTAATTAAAATTACAAGCTGCGAGAAAAGTCATAATAAAAAAGAATTATGTATACAAAAAGTAAAGCACAAGTATGAATAGTTCAGAAGTCAATGATATAACCTTAAATAGTACAGTAAGAATAAAAAATATAATTCAAATAATGTATTAAAAAAAAAAATTTTCCCCCTTTTCATTTCACCCCCTTTAACATATTTATAAAGTTTGAATCCAGAACATGTAAAATCTTTATATAAATGCCACAAAAAAAAAAAAAAAACAAAACAAAACAAAAAGCACTCTATTATGTGTAGAACAGGTAAATTTTTTTATTTTTAATAAGGTATCATTTTATGATATTAAAGAATTCTTATTCGAAAAAGGAAAAAAAATGGAGATACCACATTAATGTGTAAAAATATTTAAACAGAAATAGTCAAACAAATATTAACAATACATTAACGTGGTTACAAAAGGATATATATATATATATATTTTGTTTTCTACTAAAAAAAAATATATTTTATTTTATTATTTTTTTTTTCTGTAAAAATTATAAAAAATATAAAAATTTAAAATAAAATAACATTAAATAGTTTATTAAAGATGCTTAGAACACCATAACAGAAGTAAATTAAAAGATTTAATTGCTGGTTCTTTTATATTTATTTTTAGCTACACTATAATATTTACAAGAGCAGAATTAATAAAAAAATCGCTTAAATGGATTTTTGATTATGTAGTTTTATTTTATTCTTTTTCTCTATTTATATGTATAAAGTATGAAAAAAAAAAATTTTTAATAGAAGAGAATAAAATTTTTAAATAAAAGACAACAATTACAAAAAGATAATAACACAAAACATGTTTAAATTTTTTCTTATTTTTTAATTTATTTATTTTATATGCGTAAAATAAATTAAAATTTTATTAAATTAAGTGTTGTAATAAGGCTTTTTATAATTTTTAAGAATATTTCTTTACTTTTTTTCTTTGCAGATTTATAGAACAATTCTTATTCTTTGGATGGTTGTGCATTTTAAAAAGAATAGTTAAATAATCATAATAATTTTTAAAATAGTTTAGTTGTACCATTTTTTTAAAAGAAATAATGAAAGAGGAAACAAAAAAAAAAAAGAAATATGCGTATTTTTGTGTTTGATATATGATGTATTAGATTCATCAGCATAGTAATACATTCGACATTACGCAATCGTTGAGTGTAAAAAGATCAAATAAATACATATATATTTATTTATATTCTCGAATTTAAAAGATACATACAATTTCTTGAAGTATCTTTTTAGCAATTTAGTCTTGCTCCCATTGGACAACTATATTAGAACGTGCTTGCCAGATCTTAATTATCATTACCATTTTTTTTTTTTTTTATTGAATTATATAAGCATGTTCTCATTAAAAGAGTATATAATATACACAATATTGAAGAAACAAAATAAGAGTAATTATTTATAATTTTATATTTGGATAGTTATAATGGAAAAGATAAATTTAAATACAAATTTATCACCTGTTGCAGAACTTCGTGAATTATTAATAGATAACAAGGACTTACAAAGCATTATAAAATCTTGTCATAATGATACTACATTATCTCCTAATACTAAGGCTAATTACTTATTTTTTATGATCTATATTATATTTATCATGTTACTGTTATTAATGTTAATATTTTTTTTACTTAACATGTTTGGTATACATGTTCAAATGATGGTAATATAAAGATTCCATTTATATGAATATTTTTTCGGATATATATATATATATATATATGTATTTATTTATTTATGTACACATATATACATAATTTTAAAGGAATTATAATAAATTATAAAAAGGGGATTTTTTTATAAAAATGTTACTTTTTATTTCTTCTATAGAATACTATAAAACATAAAAAAAGAAAAAGGACCAAGTTTGGACTCTTGGCTGGTGCGCAAGAATATAACAAAGATAAAAGGCATCGTTGTTTAATATAAATTTAGAAAATATATATTTTGTAAATACCATATTCTACACAGTATAAAAGGACTTGCATTTATTTTTCGTTTCCCATACATATATATATGTATATTTGTTTTTTATTAATAAGAAATATACAAAAATTACAAAGATTTAGAGGTAGAAGAGCAAATTTATGGAATATGTATTATATCTTTTCGATAACACAGAAAAACGTTTGCTTGTACGTATTATTCTATTGTTCATATATTTATTCTTTAATCTATTTTATGCAATGAGAGAGCAGGATATTTTGGATTTATAGTTTCTCCTATTGTTTTAAAGAAATTTGTGTATATCTACGTATAAAAATATAGACGTATACGAATTTACATATAGATATGTATTTTTTTATTGGATGGTTCTGTAATAATGAGTTTATATTATTGTATTATTTTTTTTATTTTACATTTTTTCCTTCAATTTAATACGTACAAAAAAAAAACAAAACAAAACAAAAATGTATAATATAATATGGTGTAATAAAAGGCAAAAAGAAGTAAAATTAGTTAACTTAAAAATTAATACAACAAAAAAAAAAGAAAAGAAAATTACAAATTATTATGGAACATGTTCATTGTTCATATATAGCGTACTCCTGAGAACATTACTCTATTCCTGTTTTTGATTCTTTAAAAGTTGTAGAACTTTTATAGAAACGTATATATATATTCTATGCTAAAATAACTGTAATCACTTTTAATTTTAAGATTCTCATATAGTTTAGTCTTCTTTCTTTTCCTAGGAGTATTCGATAAATTAGTTTGGGATATATATATGTTAATGTATGCACATGTGCATGATGTGGGTATATACTTCTTTCCTGTGCAAATAGCTCATAATTGTTGCAGTTAATTTGCGTTTATATAGATACGTCTTGTTCTTGTTCATATGGGACATCTTCTTCAATTGACTTATGAGGGTATTTTTTGTTCCATTCTTCTAATCCTGGGCATTCAGAAGCATCCATTTTTTCATATGCCTCTAAGGCTGCACCTTCGGGAGGTCCTGATTGCCACCATTTAATAGTGTATGGTTCTCCTTTCCAAATAACAATAGATCCATTATCATAATTCGTGTTATAATAATGAGTTGCTTTACCATTGCATGTTTTTTCATAGCAGGTTTTGACCAAAACCCATTCATATCTATCAACACCAGGTGCATTAGTTGAATAGTATGCAGTTTTCCATATAGCTCCATTGTGTTTGTAATATTCTCCTGCTTTAGGTATAACAAGTCCTGAAATGTATTCATCTATAGTACTACAATCATCTGGATTTTGTGTTATTTCTACATCCTTTGGAGGGTGAACATCAGGATTTAAATGTTTCCAGAAATTTGTAATGAATGTTTCTATGTCATATGTTGCATTTGGTAATTGTTCTTTCAAAAATAAGTGCCATATTCCTGCTCCGTCCGCTCTGTTATGCTTATGATTTTCATCATGTATTCTTTTTGCTACTAATTCTACTAATTCTTTATTATCTGGGCTGAATCCACCTCTATTATGCTCCAAAGAAAAGCCTAATAAAACTGTGATATCGTATTTTAATCCAAAATATAGATGGGATAAATACATATCTAGCATAATACTTGGATTTGTTGTGTCTAAATTATATGTTTGAATAAATACAAGATCGATATTGTCCTTTGCTGTGTTAAAGATATTAACGAAAGTTCCTGAAGATAACATAGTTGCTGCTTTGTATAATTCTTCATTTTTGCCCATTTGCTCAGATAAATATTTAGTATTATATGTTGATCCTTCGTCTTTACAGAATGTTTCACCAACTGATACACATGATAATGCTGCATTTGATGATCCAGATATAGAAAGTAATTTTTCTTTTGGAATATTACTTCTTATTAAGTTAACTAATTTTATATAATAATTGGAATACTCTAACTCATTTAAATTGTTAAAACTACCATGTGGTTCCCAATCAATATCTACACCGTCTAAATCAAAGTCACTTACAAACTTTGCTATACTGTCTACATATTCAATATCTTTTTTAATGTCTATCATATATGTTTCTCCTCCTAATGATAAAAGTAAAATAATATCTGGGCGAGCTTTCCTTATACGTCTCATTTCATTAAGCATCACTGCATAAGTTTCATATTCTAAACCGTGTTTTCTTAATAAGAACTTTTGTTTCCCATTAAATGGCCTATTCACATCATAAAGAATATCTATACGAGCAAAAGCAATGTAAAGTATGGACACCATTGGATTGGAATCAGTCATGTGTTTTGCTCTATCACCTTGACTATTCCATGAGCCGTAATACCCGGCTATTAAACCTTGTTTTCTTTTTTTATATTCCTCTAAAATTTCTCTTGGAGGTTTTCTACCATGGCTTCCACCTGTTGTAGGTCCACCTTCTGTTCCTTGCCCTCCCTCCGTTTCGTTTCCACCTTCTGTTTCGTTTCCACCTTCTGTTTCGTTTCCACCTTCTGTTTCGTTTCCACCTTCTGTTTCGTTTCCACCTTCTGTTTCGTTTCCCCCTTCTGTTTCGTTTCCTCCTGTTTCAATTCCTCCCTCAGGTCCATGTCCATGACATCCTTCGGAGCAGTTTCCTTCGGTGTCATTACTGCATTTACATTTGCATTCACATTCAAACTCTTTAGGATTATGACGGTGTGATTTTATATATGACGAAGATTTACGTCCATTTAATAGGTCTTTTTTATTTTTACCATTCCAAACCGTATTCAATGCATTATTTTTGCTACTGCTACCCTTAAGACCTATAGCATATGTATAATACAGCAACGAAGACAGAATAAAAAATAGTGACAAGTAAAAATTCATCTTTTCAAAAAGTAACAAGTTGATGATAATAAAAGAAATGAAAATGTTAAGATATTAATATAACATACAAAAAAAAAATATTACGGAAAAAATTAACTAAAAATAGGAAAATATAAAAACAGGAAAAAAAAAATTAAAGACATAAAAAAAAAAAAGAAGAAATGAATACTAAATAAGAAATAAAATATAATTAAAATTTAAAAAATAAAATATATAAAAAAATAAAAATAAATTTAAAAATGAGATTAAGAATAGGAATTTAAAAACAATAAGATTGATAAGGATCTGTTTATGCAACCAGCAACAATAAAGAAAAAAATTTTTTTTTTTTATTGCGATGTAATATTTAGCTGTAAAAAATAAAAAAATTGTGTAAGAATGGCTATTTAGGATACAAAATATAGAATAGGTACCAATATATTACAAATAACTATAAATGAAAAAAAAAAAAAAAAAAAAGCTGTATAAATGTGTATATAAAAAATATATAGCTGTTGTCACCTGGCTATATAGCTAAATAAAATTTATACACCTGTCCAAAAAAAAAAAAAAAAAAAAATTGTTTACATTTATGTAAATTTTTATTTAAAAAAACTAAATATGTGATATAATTCTCTCATATATGTTAGTGATCCATTAGAACAATCCTTTTTATACTTACTTTTCTAGTGTACAAATATTTCTCCTTGAGTTCACTTATTATGAAAAAAGCGTTTCAATGTAAATTGTGATTGATCGTTCGAGCAATTTAAAGAAAAGTTGCGTTTAACAAAAAAATAAAATAATATTTTAAGGATACCTTTATGTTTAAATTATAAAAATATTCTTAAGCACATATAGTTATTATTAAATATTGTTTAACAAATAAAATTTCTAACTTTTTTTTTTTTTTTTTTTTTTGAACTAAATAAGTATCACCTCATTCTACAAATCATTTATTTTATATAAAAAATATATAACAATTTAGTAAAAAATTTTACACACTTTAAAAATTAAAAGAACGTTAGAAACCTTTAATAAAAATGTTATTAACCAATGTTTTGTAGTAGCACAATTAGTGTAAATTAATGTTCAGGGTTCCTTTACTCTGCATAATCATAGTAAATCATAATCTATTCATCAAAGGAAAAATGATATATACAAATAAGATTAAATAAATAAATATATATGTATGTAAATATAGAAATGGTATAGGTCAAAAAACAAATAAAAAAACGTGTGAATAAAAGAATGGCATACATATGTATATAGAAGAAAACGTTTATATGTAAAAATAGATACGTGAGTAAGCGAATAAAGAAAAATACTATCTATATGTCTTTATATATAAATATGTGTTATATAAAAAGTTTATAATGAATAAAGTATTTTTATAATCAATTGGCAAAATACATTGTGATTTGTACTTCTGTAATCATATATTATACATATATATTTTTAATTTTTATCCTGTTTAAAATGTTTATATTTGAAAAACCTAGATACACAGTAAAAAATGTTAGCACTTTTTTTTTTTTTTTTTTTTGTTAAAAAACTTTTTACCAAAAGTCTTTCATAAAATGCAACAACTGAAAAAAAAAAAAAATAGTGTAGGAATATTATGAAAGTATTAAATATTAAAGTTTCAAAAAGGAATCCATTAATATTTTCATTATATTTATATAGATAATATTTATCATTTATTAAAATATAAGGGAAGAAGATTATGATAAAATATATAGTAGAAGTAATACTATAAAATACTTTTTAAAGTATTTTTTTAATTTTTTTTGAATATTTTAGTTTATGTTACATGTACCATATGATGTAACATTTTGTTCTAATGTCACTGTTACTTATTATATAGAATTTAAGTTGTTCTCTTAGGAACCATGGGGATGTTGAACCTAAGCAATAATAATAAGACTTTTAAAATTTTGGTTAAAGGGTTGAAATATATACTTTATTTAATAAGAATGTGCAACAATGTACACTTATAAGGACGGAGGTATTAAAAGCTATCAGCAGAGCTCTAAATCTGTGTATGTTCATGAAGAACAAAATATATATCCGATAAATTACAAACAGAACACTTATTACGGTTTTTTACTTTTTAGTATTTTTTTTATAATAGGATACTACATGGAAAAAAGAGTACCATAATTAAGACACAATGTTAAAAAAGTATAATGTTATATTGTTTGGTTGCTACGCTTATGTACATATTTATCTTTACATTTTGTATACTAATAATTTAAATTTTTATTTACTTTTCTTTCTTTTAACTGTAGAAATGTATGTACAAAATTAGGTATTGTGGTCATTTTTAATGTCTATATGAAGAGATCCCATATAACTTATAAACCCAAGATCATAGAAATTAATATGCACCAAAGAGACCATATATATTTTTTGTGTTATAAAAAGTTGGTGTTTGTTGCTTTAAAAAAGTGGTACCTATTATCTATGTGCGTAATTTTTTTTTTTATATTCATATACTCTTATGAAAACTCATAATTGTTTTATTTTCCATATAAACGCAGTATCATTCGATTTGGGGGAATTAACTTGTTTTTTTTATCTGTCTTTTTTTTTTTTTTTTTTTTTTCTTGTTATCTCTGTAATTAATACAAATATATTTTTATTTTCGGTTATCCAAAGGAAATACGTTTTTGTAATAAAAAAGTATATATATATTTACGTCTTTTTTTTTTTATTTTTTTTTTTTTAGACAAATAAAATGCATATTGAATTAAATTTATTTTTTATTTTTATTGTTTTAATTTACATTTTTACATTGAGCTTGTGTATGATGATGCTTTGGGCGTATGAATTACAAACATATTAATATAGTTTTAGTTATAATTAAAACTTTCATTTTTTTTTGCGAACATGAATATAATTTAAAAAAAGAAAAAAATTGATACAAAAAATACTGTAAGTTCTAAATGATTATGTAAGAAAATTAAAAAAAAAGAATTAATTTCTTTTTATATAAAGTTTTCAATTATAATAAAAACTTATTAATTTAGAAGGTAAAATTATGCTTCTATCTGTTATATTTTTATATAACGGATTTTTGTACAATGTAATTAGGAAGCAACAACTTTATTTGTAAAATTGATGAAAATAACAAGAACTTTTTGGTTTAATTAATTTTTTACCAATACTGTGCATATATGAGATTTTGCAAGTATATCAAATAAGTGCATTCATTTTTTTTTTCATTTGTACATATAACATTCCAGTATAACACATATATATATGTATGTACATACCAATTTAAAAATTTGAGGAATTTATTAAATTTGTTATAAAGTTATTAGCCAATTTGATCAATGTATAAACAACTTTTATTTTATGTCAACAACGCCATGCACACAAATTAATTGCCACATGGAAAAGAATTATTAAATAAGGTAGAACAAAAAATAAAGTTTTATATAGTTGTAATGTCATAGAAATATAAACATATATAAATAGAAGAATACATAAAACAGTAATATCTGCACTAATGTAAAAGGAAAAAAATATAAATTCTTAAAGACATTTTTTTGTAAATAATGGAATATATATATTGTTTGGTATAAATGTGAATTTGTTGTTAAGCGTTTTTAAAAAATTATGTAAATGAATTTACTTAAAACGATAATAATAAATATCTAATATTATAATAATGTCCTTTAATTTTCAAAATTATTCAACTTTTATACAAAATTATAATATATAAAAATTTACGGTTATTTTTATACCTCATTTTAACACTTAATACAAAATTGAGTTCTTTTAGTAGCCAATATAAAACTAACATGCTATCTTATGCGTCTTTATTTTAAGTTCTTTTCAAGTAATTTTTTGTTTAAATTTAATATTTGGAAGGAGCGGTTCTTTCGCTGCTTCAATTTATTCGTATAAAATTTAAACAACGATGACGAATGTGCATTTCATAATAAAAGTCATAAAAAACAATAAATTTTATATAAATAAAAAAAACGGTGTTAAAATAAGAAAAAAAGTTAACAGTATCATATAATAACTCCGATAAGAAGTTATTTAATTTATACTATATCCTAAGATAATCCACGATCATAATTACAATCTTGTTTGTTATTAAATAATTATAATAAATAAGATACAAAAATAAAATTTAATTTATATTCTTTTCTTTGCTTAAAAAACTAAACTCCAAGTACACTATTTTTCAAATATTATTACAACATAATAAATTTATACGGAAAGGAATAATAAAATATATGAATTTTGAATTTTGTTTAAAATAAAATTCTTGTTATTTTTTACCCCTTAAGAAAAACAGATTTTTGTTTTTATATTTTTTGGTTTATATTAATAAATAAAAGTTAATGTATTTAATTTAATAAAGAATAAATTATGGCATAAATATTAACAATTTAAAGCTTCGATTAAATTAATATTCCATAATTATTAAGACAATACCATAAATTGAATTAAAAATATATTGTTTTATTTTATATATATCAACTTATTAATAATAAAACAGTAAAAGTTATTATTCTTAGTATTACTAATATTATTATATAATATATATATATTTAGCACCATAAATTTATTTTTTTTAAGCAAAACATATTGGTAAATATAACTAAAAACGAAAATACTTTGGTATTCCCGGTCATTTAAAAAATAAAGTGATTAATTTGAAAACGGGGAAAAAGGATATTATAGCTTAATATATCTAAAATTATATATATATGTATTATTTATGAAAGTATATAAAATTGTTCTTAAAGTGATTTCCTTTAAAATTTTAAAAATAAATTCGGTCAACTAGTATATTTCATTATTCATCGTTAAACATTAGGTTTAAATATATATAATATACATATTTATATTAATATTATTATAATTTACAACGTAACTTTTTTATGTTAAATTAAGAATTCAAAAATTTGAAGCATTTTAAAATTAAATAAAAATATTAGTGTGTTTATTATGCAAAATTTATTCAAACAAAAAAAAATGAATGTTCAAAAATGTGAAAGTAAAAAAAATGGGTAAAATTTTTAAAAATTTACTTTATTAGTACAAAAAGAAAAAAAGAACAAAAAAAAATTTATAATAATATAAACAAATTTATAATAAAAAGAATAACGGAAAACAATTATAAATAGTAATATTTTAAAAAAATTTAAAAATACTTTTTGTAAATTTATTTTGTTTAAAATATTAAGTACAACATACACTAATTCATTTTTTAAAAAAATTAAAAAATTTTACTCTTTTTATTATAATTGAGAAAAAAAAGAAATAACATTTTTATGAAGTTTTCTAATTGTATTTTTACAAGAATTTTTCTCAAAAATTATAGAAATTTTTTGAAGTTAATTTTAGTTATTTTATAAATAATAGTAATATAATTATAGAAGGATTTTTAGAGGTAATTATTATTAAAAATTTATTATTAATTATACATTATTTTTTAACTGCATATATTATATATATATATATATATATGCTTAATAATGCATTTATTTAGAAGTTCTAAAAATTGTTATTAAACATATTAATAAAAATTCATATTTTTAAATTAAACCAAATATATATATTTATTGTAATATTGTTTTAATTTTAATGTGAATAAATTTTGATGAATACATTTTCATTTACATTTTTATAGATTTTTTGAGACATTTGAAATTCGCTTAAATAAAATTTATTTTTGAATTATAAAATTAATTTGTTATCCAATTATTTTTATTCCTGAACCATTTTTTTTTTTATTTTAAATATATATTGGACAAGATTGTACTTATAAAATAATAAGTTTAATTAAATAAACATATATTATGTATATTTAAAGACAAAAACAGTGCTAACGAAATTTTAAAGGAGTTATAGATTATATGTTATACAAAATAAATAGGTATATTACTCATTTTATAATGTATGCATAATATTGTTACTTTACATTGTAAAAGAAAAAAGAAGTTAGAAAGTTTCTAGAACTCTTTGTTTTTCTTGATATAGTGTATATGTTTATATATTATGTGTTACTCATTATATGTTTATGTATTATGTATTTACGTACTAAACGTTTACATATTATATATATACATATGCATGTAACTTATACATTTTTTGTCATATTTTCGTTGAGAAATTTTCCATGTAGTAGTAATATTATAACGTTATCTTCGATTTTTGAATATATAGGAACATAATATATTATTTACCTATTTAAAAATTTTTTACAAAACACTAAACTAAAAATTTAAGAATTATATATATTGTTAAGATGAATGAATTATCTTCGTATCCTCATGTTCATGAAGATCTTCAAGTGATAAAGACGGCTTTTAGTGGATGTCCTCGTAGTACTTGGTTTTTTTTAGACAATAGATTTTTACAGGGTGTGTTGGCTGGTATTATACTGTTTTATGTAGTATTATATTACACTCGCCGTTATAAGAATAGAGTAAGATAAATAGGAATATTTTAAAACAATTTATATAGTCACCATTTAATTATTTATTTTAATTACATATTTATGTACTTCTTTGTGAACTTATGTATACACCCCACGTATTTACCCATATGTGTACCTCATATATATTTGTCAAATTTTATGTACCAATTCAAACTTATTTATTTTATATATATTAGGTAATAATTCCTCCAAATGATAATACATTTACCTATGCTACGTCAAATGCACAAATGTCATTTACGAATGATGGTAGAACGTACTGTTAAGAAGATGGGTGAAAAAAGATGTACCGTTAATATTATAATACCTATTGTGCATACGATAGGTGGATGTACGTAAATTATAATTGGAATCTGTTGTAGGTAGAAAATTTTTGCTAGAAAGGAATGTTAGTAAGTTTATAACATTTATCCGTATATATGTAAATGTATATATTAAGTCTATATTTGTCATGCGTTAAAATATTTGGATCAATGTACGTTTATATATACATATATACGTATTAGCTTTTTTTTTACGTTATTGATTACCATAATTTTTGGAATATCTGTATTATTATAATTTAAATCATGTATAATTGTATACTTAATGTTTAACACTGTCATATATAGATGTATATATATATATTATGTATGTGCTTTTTTTTTTTTTTTTTTTCAATTAAAATTTTAATTGTGAAAAATTATTAAACAAAGTAATATTTTTATAAGATTTATTCCGTTTTTGGAAAATGGCATATAGCTGTAATGTTTCTTAAAATTTTTTTATATTTAATTTTTTTCCAAAAAAAATAATATTTTGTAAATTAAAATTTTGTTTTATTTTTTGTATGATGATGTTAATAATGTTAATGTGTCTATGATAATGGATCAGTTGCGTAGAAAATATTAAATTTGAAATTTTGCTGTATGTATATTTACTTAAATATACATATGTATAATTAAATTTGTTAATTTTTGTTCAATATGAAAACGTAATTTTATTAAAAAAAAGAAAAAACAAATTGAAAAAAAAAAAAGTTTAAAGATATATGCAACAACTGCATTGGTTATATAGAAAAAGAATACAATAAGTACTATTTAATAATAATAGTATGCCTATTTTCTTTGCATTTACAAATAATAACAAAAGTCTGCTCGTTGTATCCCTCTTTTATTAAAGTAAGGAAGGACAACATCCTTATTTTAAGGACTTTAATTTTTTTGTTCCAGTTAAAAAGAGTATGTTTCAAAAATGGAATTTTTTAGTTTTGACGATAAATTATCAAATGAATATGCGCGTATATTTATATATATATATAGTTTTACAATTTAATATTTTTATTAAAGTTTCTTTGTGACATAATATGTTATGGTAATGTGTATAAACACATACTAATAGAGTTTATGGAACGCAGCTCCTTCAATAATAATTTAAAAAGTTAATATAAGAAAGAAAAATCATTATTTTTCAAGAAGAAAAAAAGATTAAAAAAAAAAAATATATATAATACAGTCCTTTATATAATGCGTATATAATAAAAAAAAAAATATAAATAATTTTCAGGAAAAAATACTTCTTAATAATGCATTAAATATAATTACCATAGAGTGTGTCTATCACATTGTATATGTCATAGCATCTATATTAAAATAAATCTTGTGTTAATGCAAATGTTCAAAAAAGAATGTTGTATATATATGTCACTTTTTAAAAATGAATTAATTTTTTTAACCTTGAATGGTAGATGGACTGCGGCTATATTTACATGATCTTTTATGACAAAAGGTGCGCAGAGATAATAGGGTATAGAAAGATAAAAGAAAAATGATTTAATATAAATAAGCTATCGAATTGTTTTTAATAATAAAAATACTTAATTTTATCGTTTTTATTTTTTTTATCGTGTATAAAAGAGAGTAAGTTAAAAAAAAGATATCTAACATTAACCCTAAATATATGTACGGGAAAAAATATATCACTTGATTTAAAGAAATGAACGCAAATCTATGTATGTGGCTCGTGTGCACACCCGGGATTATGCATAAAAGTGTATATCACTTTCAATTTTTAAAAAGGAGAAGTAAATATAATTACAAAGTATGAGAAATTATATAACGAAGTAAAATAAACAAATGCCCACTATGGTGACAACAATAAAACCAATACAAAATTAAATAGCACAATTGTGGCAAAATAATAATGCATATTGTTCTTATTTGTGAACATTTATACCTACATCCAAATTATTAACATAGAAATATATACAGTAGAATAAGGCTTGTTGCACTATGATTTTTCTATATTACATTAATAAGATAAGACTGGTATACAGATTTATACATACACATATATACATATTTATAGAGAAGAATAAAAGTGAGCGGATGTATGATATGCAAAATAGGTTATACAGTGAAAATTATATTAAATATACCCACTCAGTTATTATAAACAAAAATACGTGAAAATAATACAAATAATTTAATTTTAAAAACATAGATATAAGTTTTTCATATAGAATAAATTCTTATATGTTCCATTTTTTATACTACTGCGAGGTTTAATAATTCTGCACGTATGCGGGAAAAGTTAATGAAAAAGAAGCATTTACTACTTTTTCTATACATAAATAAAATGTATAAAAATAAATAAAAATTAAAAAAAATATAAAATTAGTGACATGCAACTATAAGTATATATACAAAATTAATAATCAAATAGGAATATAAACGTAGTCAGGAAGTTTCTCTATATTATATGTTTTAAAATTCAGGTATGATAATTTTAATAAAACAGAGTAAAAAAAATTACCACAAAGTATGTGAGTACATAGAAGCAATAAAAAAAGACAAAAACGTGGAATTTGAGACTCCTGTGCACAAAATAATATGTAAAAATTTCATATATATGTATATTATATATATATATAAGAGTGCACTATGATAATAGTTAAAAAAAAAAATTATTGCAACTGAACACTTTGTATAATTGTAATATGACTGTTATTTTTAACTTTTATTATTTACAGTAAATAGGGAAATAGAATTAATAATTTTATAGCACAGATAGTAAGAAGAAATTTTAAATTTTAAAAAAAGTGCTAATCAGGACATAAATTTAATCGGAAAAAGTAAGTAGATTGTTTTTCTTTAAGGGGTAAAGTTAAAGTTGATTTATTTATAAATACAAAAAATAAAAAAAATAATGTTATTAACTGAACCACTTCTACTGAATGAATGTAATTATTTTATCTATTTTGATGAAATTTCTGTTTTCAATGTTTTTTTTTGAAAAGGTTTATATTTCATACTGTACCAAAATAGCAAATTTAATTATATAGAAAACCAAATTTTATTTTAACATAATTTCATGCATTGATCCCATCATCATCAATAACAAATTAGCATTATCATTGTTAACTTATATAGCAAAAAAAAAAAAAAAATAAACATAAAAACTATTTTTTTTTAGGGAAAAATAAAATAGTTGGAAAATGTTGAAATCATTACAGCACACTTTTTTGTTTAACAAAAAAGGGGTATTTGTTTTAAATAAAAATGCCTATTCACATAAATATATAAACGAATTACACAATAAAATATATATTTTAATTTAAAAAAAAACACAAAAAAAAAAAAAAAATATATGAAAATTGTATTATTTTATACAAAATTAAATGTTTCATATATTATACGAATTGTATATATATAAATTAAATGTACAATTACATATACACAAACATATAAGGAAATAGGTATATTTGGTGTAGGTAAATGCGAATATATATTAAACAAGTATTATATATAAATAACGCATATAATATTCAAAAAATAATACATATAAATAAGAGTGACCTTTTCATCTTCTGTATGGATCGGGATTCTCACCTCGTACTTTCTTCTAACGATACAACTAATATATAAAATATTTACTCTGTTTATTATATTGTAATTATACCATCTTACTATGATTCATATGAGATTGATATCTTACAATTCTTAATAACAAATCTTTGTAATAATCACATTTTTTATAAGTCGTGTAATCATATAGTTTTAAGCTAATATATATGGCTGCAACATATATGAGCACGTTCAAAAAAATTGTATTAACGTCTTTTTGTTTACTTCAAGGTTTTGAATTAAATTTCCAAACTGATCAGAACTATCTGTACGATTCAACAAGGTTGTATTTTGTGGCATTTCTGGTTTAAACCCTTGATTCTTTTCATATGAATCTTCATTTTGCGTCAAATTGGGAATGGTATCCTCGGGGTTTTCAAAATTATTTTCATTAGGAATCATGTTTGTTATTTATTTATATATGTATATATAAAGTTATTTTTGCAAATTTGTTACACTTACTTTTTGTTCTTGATAATTAAATAAGAACATTACACACATTAGTACTACTTACTATGTTATTCTACATGAATGAAATTAAAAAAAAAAAAAAAAAAAAATTGGGTCTTACTGTATTATATGTAAAATATAGCATATATGTAAATAATTAAAATTCGGAAACTAATTTATGTGTATAAAAAATATAAGATATACAAAAGGTACAAAGAAATGTATTCGTTATATAAACAGTATGTCTTAAAAACATTGATTACTAATGTATTTTCATTCTTTAAAAACAACAAAAAACGTTGCATACATTGTGTTGATAAATGAATATATATATATAAAACAAATATTATCGTACCTATTCGAAAATAAATACTAATATGGTGGCTCACCTTTTTACAGAAATTTAATTATCTATTAAGATTAATAATGTTAATAGGTTTTATTATACCTACTATTCACTTTTACGTGTCTGCTTAGTATACTATATTTTAAATACAAAAAACAACTACAAAAATATATTTTTGTAATAACATATAATGTAGTGTTCTGTAATTTTCAAAATAATTTAGGATTTAAGAAGATTTTGTGAAAAGATTTGGTAATCCAAAATTTAAATTGACAAAATGTACTTTCAAATATAATTACATTAAAATAGTTTAAAAAAAAATTAAAAAAATATATTAAAAAATAGAATACTTTTTTTCATATATTATCCTATATATAAAAAATGAATAAATTAATTTTATTTCATTTGTATATTTAAAATAGAAAATATATATAAATTTGTATAATTTTTTTTATGATTTAGAACTCACTAAAAAAAAAATTATATAATGATTTTTATTTTATATTGAAAAATACTTTTTTTTTATTACACCAATAAAAATATAATTATTAACAACTAAAAAATTTTAAAAAAATTATAAATTAATAATAAAATAATTTTATAATTAATTTTAGTTTTACAATTTTTTGATAATCTCTAATTAATATGAAAAATATTTAAAAATATATTTTTTATTTAATTAGTATTTCCGTGATTTTATTAATTTACATAAAATATTTAAGGAAAGGTATGTAAATGAGTTGAATAATATATAACCCCAAAGGGTGTTAATTTGAATACTTATCCATTTATCATTTTATATATCCTTTTTTCCTATTTTCTATGAAAAAAAAAAAATATATATATAAATATTATTCCCATAGAAATATTTCTTAAAGTGTATCATGTTTACTTTCATAATATATAATATATATGTACACATTCTAATGGAGAATATATTTTATTTACATATTCTTATGGATCTATATACATATTTTGTTATTTAATCTTTTTCGGATAAATATAAAAATCCGCCTTTTAAGGAAAATTTTGAATAATATATTTTTTCTACATAATTTTTATTTTATGTAAATTATATATATAATATTTTTTGTTTTCTTTTAATTTTATTTTTTATATTTTTCGTTAATTTATTATTTATCTTTTTTTCTTCTACTATTATTTTACATTGAAATATGCTAGATAATTTCCATTTAAATTTTAATATTTTTAATGAATACATATATATATATATATATACAATAATAAAAAGTTATCCTATTGTGATGTAAAAGGAAAAAACAAAATCTTTTAAAGAAAAAAAAACAAAAATTTTAAGTATATATAATTGAATGCTTTAAAGAAAGTTAAATAGCCTCTTTTTTTATGGCATGCATCTTCTATATGTGTATAATATGCTACAATAATGTTCTTCTATCGTGTGCACCACTACTGTATATTAGGACTATTCAAATTAATTAAAGAATATTTAATTCATTTAACTACAACATAAGTTATTCTGTTAATAATATATGATACCATATATGTATGTCTTAATTATTTGTATTTGTGTATAACATGAAAATTCATTCCCTTTTAAATTTATATGAATATTATTTAGATACTTTTAAAATATTTTAACTGCTGGGTAGACTATTAAAATTTCGTTTTCCGTGGATTTAAAACTTGAATATACACATTTGATTTTGTTTTTTAAAATTAATAATAATTATTATTATATAATATAAAAAGGAATATAAATTGAATGTGCTAATAAACAAATAGAATTTAATTAATGGTGAAAACAGTTTTAAAAAAATAGGTAAATTTATTTTTTTGTTCTGTTGAAATAAATCTTATTTTATTAAATTTTAAAGAATAAACTAACAACATAGATTATACAAGAATCTAAAAAGAATTGTTATTTTTATAATATATTTGATATATTTTCTTTTATGTACGAAATACATTAATGTATAAGTAAACTTTTTACATCTTTTTTAAATATTTGATTACAGGAAACGATTATATAAATTAAAGTTTTTTATAGTTGAATTTTTTTTTTTTTATATATATAACAATATAAACATATTTAGTGTATAATAACCTACTATATAAATTATACTTAATTGATAAGGTAAAGAAAAAAAGAAGAAAATGGAAGCAAAAAAAGTACATGTAAAAATTAATACATTATTCATTTTTTATTTTTTTAAGTTTATTTCTATACCGTTATAATTAATTATTTTATAATTATAGTATAAGGATCCATCTAGAATTATTATTTTGATAAATAATTTTGCTTTTTTTATCTACATTATATTTCAATTCACCACATTCCTAAGGACTCTTTTTTTTTTATAATTTTTTGTCGGTGTTTTCTTTGTTCTTTTAATTTATTTTTATTTTGAAAAAAAGAATGTCTCACTGATGATTGTATTCCTATTATTATTATGTAAAATATTACAATAAAAAATTATTAGATAAAGGTGAGTTATGCTTCTTTTTACCACATTTTTTTCTTTTTTTTTTTAGAAAAAATAACAACTTAAAAATATATTAAGTAGTTTTACCCTTTTATTTTCTACAAAGACGTAAAGGAGTGAAAATAACACCAAAAGTTAAAACTTAATTAAAAAAAGTTTTTTTATATTATAGTTATTATTTGATAAGTAAAAGGATCAAAAAGACAACGTATCGTTCTATATCGTTAGTTTGTTTTAGCCTAATGAATGCAGTTGTATATTATATGTGACAATATATTATACGTTAATGAAGTATAAAATATTCTTAAAAGTTACATCAAATTGGACATAGCAGTTCAATTTATATATTCATCAACGTTATATTATTATTGTTAAGTACATTTTAAATATTAGTAAAGAACTTACTGTAAATTGTTTCCCCATTTTAAAGATATTATATATTATAAGAAAAACAAATACAAATATGTATGCTTCTGTTAAAAAAATGGCCATATATATGGGGGTATATAGAAACAAGCTTTCATATACAACTATATTTTTACATTTATAAGATATTGTTATTTCATGCTTTAAAAAATTTTATATAATAGTTTTACTTTTCCTTGTTAAATGCAGTACACGAAGATTAAAATGGAATAAACTTAAAAAAAAAAAAAAAAGAAAGAATAAAAGAATAAAAGAAAAATTGTATAAGATATATTTGATAAAATAATCTAAGAATAATCTTTAATAATTTCCCGCTGGAATATTACTTCTATTTTTATATTATCTACGATTATTTACAAAGGTATATTCAAATACGATTACAATATAATTTTTCATATGAAAATAAAAAAATATATATATTTTAAAAAAGAGATAAGTAGTTATGTAATATATTATTAACGAATGAAAAGGATATAATATAAAAAGACAAAATATTACAAATCATTGTTAAATTATATTTGCAAAATACAAAATGAAAGATTGTATATAAAAGGAAAAAAAAATATTTTATGTATAATGTATTTTATGAATTAATCAGAATATATATATTTATTTTCTTAATTAAAATAGCACAGTTATTGTGCTTTCAAAATTATTTTAATTTATACATAATAATAATGAAATTATTAAAATATGGTTATAAATATACAAAAAAAAACACGAAAACAAATAAATACACATATCTATATATATCTAACTACATATATATATGTGTGTATATATGTATATATGTATATGTATGTAAGTATACATATAAACTATAACATGGTATAACAAAAAAAAATAATTACAAAATGTTATAATATAACACCTTTTATATATTCTATGTGCATTTTTTATGTTGGATTTTTTCCTTCAAGGAAGACTGTGTGAGTCATATATAACGGAAATGTGAATTGGGTATTTCCAGTAGTTCACAATAAGTATCTATTTCGAATAAATGTATAAACAAGTAAAAGTTATTATGAACAAGGATTTATATCTATATATAACATATATGTACACACATATATATACACAATTCGTCTTCTATGAAACAATCTTTGGGTGCTTAATTTAAGTATTATTTGTTTTATTTCTTAATTTTGCTGAAATATATGTTTTTGTTTCGTTCAAGCAATAAATTCGAATTTTGAATATTATCTATATATCTTTTTGTAAAATATTTCTGCAGTAAACTTTGGTATTTTTAAGGAATTTATTAGCTGTTTTTATACTTTTAAGCAAAAATTCTTTACATTGATCTAATGATACTGATTTGTTATTAATCAAAGAAATAAATTCCTTGTTAAGAGAAGCTTCTTCCGCATTTACAATTTTTTTAAATTTTTTATAACATTTTTTCCAACGACGTTTTGTTAAATGTTCATACTTGCTATAGTTTCTTCTTAATCCATCATATTCACTCATTAGTTCATCTAATATAATAACATATTTATTTCTCTTATTCCAACAAAATAGTTTCCAAATAGGAAATAAATCTTCCTTTGCTGTATCTTTACTTAATGTAATTATCGTTCTACACAATTTTTTGTCGTTTAAATGCATTGGAGATGAAAAATTATTAGAAAAATAAGGATAACTGAACATCTTATTAGTTAGATCATTTATTGCAACAGATCCACCCTTCAAATTATTATCTATAACATAACAACCACCATCATCGGTATCTTGTGAAATATCAGGAACATTATACTTTGATAACATTCTTAGATAATTTCCATTATTTGTTTGTATTTCATTCTTCTCTGTCATTTTGTCATTCATTTTCCCCAATATCTTATCTATTATATCATCTAACTTACTTTCATCTATATTACGAAGGAATTTTCTTAACGAGGTATCCTCTTTATTTTTACTCACTGTTTTTTCCTTTTTTTCAGGTTTTTTCTCCTCTATAGTTTCTTCTTTTTTCTCTTCTACGTTTTCTTCCTTTTTCTCTTTCACGTTTTCTTCCTTTTTCTCTTCCACGTTTTCTTCCTTTTTCTCGTCCACATTTTCTTCCTTTTTCTCTTCCACGTTTTCTTCCTTTTTCTCTTCCGCGTTTTCTTCCTTTCTCTCTTCTACTGTTTCTTCTTTTTTTCCCTCCATTATTTCTTCTTTTTTTTCTTCCATTATTTCTTCTTTTTCTTTCATCGTTTCTTCTTTGTTTTCTTCCATTGTTTCTTCTTTTTTTTTTTTTATTGTTTTTTCTTTTATATCATCCATTTTTATTCCTATTCTTTCCATCACTTCTTCCCACATTACTTCTTGCTCTTTTTCTTCAATTGTTTCTTCCTTTTTTTCAGGAGTCTTTTCCTCGATAGTTTCCTCTTTTCTTTCTCCAATATGTTCTTCCTTTTTCTTCTTCAACGTTTCTTCCATTTTTTCCACAATCTTATCTTCTTTTTTTCCCATTGTTTCCTGCTTATTTACAGTCAAGCAATTCTGCCCTACTTCCTTTTTTTCACGAATTTTATCTTCCATCGTTTCATCATCTTCTTCTTCCTCATCATCTTCCTCTTCCTCATCGTCTTCTTCCTCTTCGTCTTCTTCCTCATCGTCTTCTTCTTCATCGTCTTCTTCCTCTTTTACTTTTCTGGTTTTCATTACATCTTGCTTTTCTTCTTGCATCATTTTTTCTGATTTACCCTCTATTGTTCCTTGCTTTTTTTCTTGCATCGTTTCTCCTTTTTTCCTCTCCATTAATTCTTGATTTTTTCCCTCTATTGTATCTTCTTTTGTTGCCCTTGTAATTTTTTGATTTTTATTACTTATTTCTGTCCTCATTGTTGTATGCTCATTTTCATTCGCTTTTCTTTCCTTATCTGCACGCCAATTTTTTTTCATTTTCTCCTCCATTATTAATTTTTTTTTTTCAAGCATTTCGTGCGCAATAGATGCACGTTTTTTTTTATGCATATTGCACTTTACTATTTCTTTATTTTTTTCATCCTCTTTCACCCTTATACCTTGCCATCCTGTTTGCATTTTTCTACTTTCATCATTGCTTTTGTGGGCTAAATTACGAGAGAATGTCTTACAAGATTGATATCCAAAGACATTGTTACATTTTGACAGGTGTATATCCTAAGTAGTAATTAATTATTTGTTAAAGTTAAAAATATGGGTAAATATAAAATTTTATATGATTTGTGGGTTTAAAATGAATAAAAAAAATATACATATATATATATACATTTATTTTTTTAATTTAAAAAATTTAATTTTATTTCTTACTAATAATAAAAGATACAACACAAAAAAAAGTGTTACAGTATGAAGCTTAGAAAAGACGAACTTCCTAAAGTTCCCATCTTTCAATTTTCTTTTATTCCATAACATGAATAACGTATTGAGGAATATTTAACATTTAATTTACTGTTACTTAAAGTCATTCGTCGTAAAATACTATTTTTTTTTTTTGGCACTAAATTAATATATATATATATATAATTATTATATATAACTCGAAAGAAATAAAAAAGAGACTAAACAAAGGAAATAATAGATTTTATTGAATTAATAAAAAGTTATTAACTTTTTTTTTCTAAAAATTTTTTATAGTAACAAATAATAAATTAGTTTCTATTTAAAGATGTGTCCTTTTATAAAAAGTAGTATAATAAAGAATTTTTACTTATGTAATTAAATCATATATTTTATAATAAACTATAGTGTAACAACAACATGCATTAAAAAAAAAACAAAGGGTTACATAATATTTATATTAACATTTTTTAAAGAACTAAAAAAACTTGGATGTATATATATATAATATCATTAGGAATAATCAAAATAAATAACTGAAAATTTCACAATAGTGCAAAATACAAATAAGCAAATGAGATTTAATATTTTTAAAATTGCATTCTTTATATTCTATAAAAATCTTAAAAAAGTAGCAAACATTAATTTTTTTATATATTAATCTGCATTAAATGTAAATATATATAACAAAATTTATAACCGTAATATTTAGTGTTTTTTTTTTTTATATGGTTAGTTTTTTTCTAAATCTATGTTTCATTTTTGCTCTTAAATATATATATCTTTATATAAATATCTAAACCCCAAGGTGTTAAATATGAGGTAATAAGAATTGATATGAACTTTATATTATATATCAATTGAATTCCAATATAAAGCAATTAACCAAATTATTTTGTGCTATCTGAAATTTCACAACTAATTTTATTATTAAAGAAAAAAAAAAATATATTATATATATATAAAGAAGATAAAAAAATTTTAATAAAATTTTATCGAAAGTGTTTTAGAAAAAGCACAAATAGGAGAGAATTTTTCTAAAAAAAAAAGAAAAAATATATTAATGAATTTTTAAAGGTGACTTAAAGGCTTTTTAAAAAAAAAAAAAAAATAGAAAATATCATTAAGATTTTTTATTTTTTCTTTTCTCTTGCTATTCATTATATTATTTATATATCTATCCCCGTATTATATTTTTTTTATATTTATCTTAGAACATTTCAATTCCCATTATGTGGTTTTTTCTATTGAATACGTTAAAATAATAATAGAAACAAAGGTTAACCATATAAAAATTTTTAATGTTAATAATATATGTCTTTTCAAATATATATAACGATTAAAAAGGAAAGAAAAAGAAATAATATAAAATATATATATTTAAAAATTAAATAAATTATTTAAATTAGGTTTAATGGGATTTTTATTAATATTTTATTATTAATGAGGGCAACCAGCTGATCTAAATAATTTGAACAGCTACGATGAATGAGTGAAAAAATGTAAAGTTCTTGAATTTTATATAATTTTTTAAATATAAATCTGGTAATAACTTAAAAAAAAAAAAAAAATAAAATACTTATACTTGTTAATAAAACATTTATATTAAAACCACACAACAATACGTATGTTAATATTGTAATTACTTCGTTTTTGTGCACGTTTGATATCTTATATTTTATTTTTCTCCAAATGTAATTAATCACGTGGTTGCATTATTTTTTTATTGATAATGCATAAGTCAACGCAGTTATATATTGCTATATAATGAATCATAATGCTTTAATTACATTTACAGAATTAAATACGTTCAAAAGTGCTTACTTTTTTTGGGGAAATTTCAATTTTACTTAAGCAGGAGCAAATATTAATAATTTCATAATTCCATTTTTATAAAACCATAAATTTTGTTACTTCTACAATTGTGTAATATGGTGTAAAAATATTGGCTCATTTTATAAATTGTGTATACAGAGAAAAAATTTTTTTTACGAGAACACACTTTGAACTTTGATATTGCTTATTTCTTTTAGTAAACGTTATTTATCTGTATCAGTTGTACATATATTTTGTACTTTGATGATATATATAATTTTTTCTATTATTATATAAAATCTTTAAATATTCATATTAAGCAAATACTTCTTCATATTTTTTGATGTTATGATTTATTATAACAGTGAATACACTTGGATCAAATGTTGTTCATTCATAGGAATACTTATTTCAGGTGCTTTATTAAGAGAATATTATTTTATTATGTTCACATATATATATTTCTTATATATATATTTACATGTTCAGTTGTTTTGTATAAAATTTAGTATATTTCACTTCGGTTATAATAAAATACTCCTTCACAAAAGATGCGTTACACTATATTCATAAGAAATGGATTAATAATCAAATTATACAATAACGTTTTAATTATATCATTTAATGATTAGAGAACATACATTTCTTATTTTAATTATTTCCTTTAATACGAACTCTTTAATTTTATTGTCGAAATTTGATTTTCTTGTAGATACCATTAATTAATATATTATTGTTATACGTAAATTAATCATGTTCTCATATGTTTTAACATGTTATGATTTCCCCACAAATATAACTATATATATTTTGATATTACTACGATGCTTATATTAAGAAATGTGAGAAATTATACCTTTTTACATATTAATACATATAAATAGTATCTTCTGAACTCTTTATCGAATTTCTGAGCAATATAAGTATTGCAGAAAAAATTACTTTATGTTAACGAACAATTCCATTTCCCTTCGAAACTTATACATATTTTTTTGTGGTTCTATATTTATATTTCACAATTTATCTTGTTCGCACCATCGTCATCATATATATATTTTTTATTTATATCAAGGATTTTAGTGTATTACAGTAGTTCAGTTATATGTCTTGCACAAAATGAGTAATAAAAGTATTTAGATATATTATAAATATATCAAAATTTATACAAAATAATATATATTTAAAAGATATATTTAAATGAAAAGTAATAGGTTTCCTACCATTTAAATTTTTGTTTTTTAATTTTTACATTTAGTGTATATTCATTAACCGTGTGATAATATGATATACCATATTTTAATTCCTTATACTTTTTATACGTTCCTTAAGCATTAGTTGCAACAATTCTCCCTTTATAATTATCCCAAAACAATATTTTGCAGATATTTAGTTCAAATAAACACTTTATTTATTAGGAAACATATAATTTTACTTCCAACTGATTTTTCTTCTATACAAAAAAATAAACGAATTGATAATATATGATGAAAATGATATTTTTTTTATTTTTTCATTCAAAATAATTAAATTAAGGATAATACTTAATTGGATCGAGAATTCCATGATATAATCATTCAGATGGACCATGCATGATAACTTCCCATAGAATGAGGATGAACATTTTAAACTGAGTCATTTCACTTAATTTTCTTTTTGTGTTATCAAAATTTTAATTCATTGTTATACGAATACTAATATTTTTTAATATTCAGTTTGCATAGTATTTATCATGTTCCCCATATTATGAGTACAAGTTTATTTTTTCAAAAGAACACTTTTTTCATAATTTGTTTTTGTTAATTCATTCATTACTACAGTTTTCCAAATTTTACAGTATATACATTTAATGAGTTATAGTTTGTTAGACGTTTTTTATATATATATATATATATATATATATACAGTATTTATGTATTGTCAATGGCTGATCCTGTATTTACTCTGCACAATGAACTTTAATAATAACATACATTGGTCACATGGGGCATTGTGCCCTTTTGATTTTTCTCTATCCATTTTTCATAAGTTATAATTAATGAAAAATGTGTTTTATTTTTCTATGTATTTTTTTTCGCTGTACTTACACAGTCCATAATCATGATGACATAAGTCACTGCTACTATTTCATTTATCCGTTGTATTTAAAATGTCTTTTGCTCATTATTTTTGCAACTTCAAAACAATAATAAGCTGTGTAATTATCGGAAATTACTATTTTTGTTCCTTTTATATCTTAAAGTAAATAAAACTCATCTGATTTTTTTCATCACTTGATATTCACTGAGCAAAGAGGAGTGTTAAGAAAACATATTCGAATTATTAATATTATTTCTCTGAAATCCTATATAATATAACATATCATCCGAATGTGATGAATATTCATGTTCGTCAATACCTGAAAGCAATTGTTTCTCATATTCTTGTTTTATGTTTCTCCATATTCTTCTTTTTTTTCTTCTCAATTTAAGATTTAACAGGTTTCCCAGTGGAGTAAACTAATGTAAGAGAAATATATATATATATGTAAAAAATATATATATATATATATATATAAATTATGTATACATACAAAAATATATACTCATAAAAAGAATATACACGCATAAAAAAAATATATTTTCACTTAATATAATAAAGCTATATAACAGTAGTTTTTTTATTTAAATATGTAATTGAAAATGTTCCAAAAATACATGTATTTTTTATTGGAATATTTATTAACCTTATATACACAAAAAAAAATTAAAAATATTCCAAAAAATGTTAAAAGATTTTTGGCTACACTTCTTAAATTCACAGGCTCACTATTTAACGTATTATAATTAAAGACATGTGATAATTCAATATTATCATTATAAGCAGGTTGTAAATGAGGTATATGAGAATTACAACTCAATGTAGCCTTATATATTTTTTTAAAATTATCTCTAAAAGTTTTCAATTCACTATCATAAATATAATCTGTATAAGAATTAGCATACTTTAAAACAATGTCGTTATAAAAATTAACAGATTCTGCGATGTATGAGCAATAATTCTTAATCACAGAATAATCATTCTCTTTAATTTTATTTTGAATGCCAACAAAATTTTCAGAATAATCATGAAACTTTTTTATTATGTTAAACTCATCCTTATTACATTTATTATAATTTAGATAATTACAATCTTCGCATACTTCTTTGTCTTTAAAAACCTTCATAAATGCATAGTGAACATTATCAAGAGTGGCAGGATCATAAACCAGATTTGTTAATTTGTTATATAACCATATGTTTAAATGATTGCAAATGTTAGATGAAACTTCAGTATGCGTTTGTTTGATATTGTTGAATGATGATAACACTGCAGAAAGATGTTGGCAAAGCTTGGTTAAATCATGTGATTTAAGATATTTGTCTTTAATGAAATTTTTACAAATGCTATTGTCCTTATAACCATTTTTATAACTATCAAATTCCTCGTAAAGCTTATATAAAGGTAAATCCTTCAAACGGGGATAATGTAATAATAAAAGTAAAAATAAATATTAAAATTAAACTATGTAGAGATATAAATCCATAAATTCGTATTTTTAAGAATCAGTTTTAATGATATTTTAAATATATTAGACAACATTTAAATGAAGCTCTGTTATAATTAATGCTTTTAATAGAAATTGCAAATATACTTGTTTTAACACTTCTGGGTTCATTGTAAATTCAGGAATCTTATTATTTATATGTACAATTATATACTAAATATTAAAAAATATTGATATGAAAAGATATATTACATTATTCTTTATTTTATTAACTGCAAACAGTATATAATATATACTAAAATGAATGTTCTACATAATTATGGAATAGGACTAAAAATCTAATAGTATCGCTAAAAATACATTGTTTATAGAATACGTTATCAAAAAAAAAAATAAAAAAATACAAAAAAAAAGGAAGAGAAAAAAATAATATCCAAAAAAAAAGAAAAAAGAAAAGATATATGAGCAAAAAATAATACCCATAAAAAAAAGAAATGATAAATAGAAAAAAAAAATAGTACCCATAAAAAAGTGAAAAAGGATAAAAGAAAAGATGAGAAATAATACCCAAAAAAAAAAATGAAAAAATACAAAAAAAAAGGAAGAGAAAAAAATAATATCCAAAAAAAAAGAAAAAAGAAAAGATATATGAGCAAAAAATAATACCCATAAAAAAAAGAAATGATAAATAGAAAAAAAAATAGTACCCATAAAAAAGTGAAAAAGGATAAAAGAAAAGATGAGAAATAATACCCAAAAAAAAAAATGAAAAAAGAAAAATGAGAAAAACATAATATCCAAAAAGACAATTAAAAAATAATATAAAACAAATTAGAACAATTTTACCTACACCTATTTTATATAATACAATTCTATATAGAACAACACAAAATACACTTGGGGCTAAGTGTTACTTCATCGTTTAACAGGATTTAAGTGTTACATTGTAAAACAAACTATTTTTAATCTATATAGGGGGAAAAAAAAAAATAATAAATTCGATTAAAATAATTTTTCAGCTTATCCATTCTGTTATATTTTAATTATTTTTTATAGATAAAAAAGCATTTAAAGCAAAGAAAATAATACAAAAAAAAAAAATATATATATATATATCTATGCAGATACATTATGTATGTGATGCTAAGTGATGAACAATTTTCATTTAGGTTTTGAATTATAAAATTACAGGTTTTACATTATTTTAATGGCCTTTTCTTTTTTGAGAATTAAAATAATGTATAAGTTTTTTATATCCCTTTCCTAAATTAATTTAAAATAATAAAAATTTAAATAAAGGAGGCAATTATTGTTACTAAAAAAATAAATAGTAATAATAAATAAATCGAAAATTACTTTTAAGATATAAAAAATGTTTGTTATGCAATTCTTTCTTTTTTACCAATAATAACTGTTATCATTTTGTACTTACGTTTTAATGAAATATTTGCTCTACTACTATTTTATTGTATTTTCACTTGTAATTTAAATAAAAACTTTAATTTTGTTTCTTCTTCCACTATGCATTATGTAACGTATTAATATTCTTATATTTGACATGCTGTAACATGTTCATAAACGAGTAATGTTACATTAAAACATTTACATTACAAATTGTGTATATGCATAATATACCTAACATAATAAAAATTTAGTAAATTCTGAACATATTCGAGTTAAATTTTTTTTTTTTTTTTAGCTTCTTATTTAATATCAATTATTTTATTAAGAATAATTATATATAATTCAAATAAGATAATAAAATAATATAGAATAATTCTTATATTTTTTGTAGATTTGTTTTAGAAGTAGAACTTATAAAAAAAGTTGGAACATTTCATATTATTTGTAAAATATAATCGGGTTGTAATTATAATATTTTTTTCACCTGGATATAATTAAATGTGGATAATTATATTTAAAACAATATTTTTAAAATTAAAATATTGAAAAAATTATTGTCAGAAATAAGAGCACTGCATAGTGTTGATTCTCCTCTTCATTACGAATATTTTGTCAGAAGAAATAAAACTTATAATTTTAATGTACATATCATTTTTTGCTTTGTTAGTTCATACACATATCAATATAAATCTGAGTGTATGTATATATATACAAATATATATATTTGTGTATTGAAGCAGAGAACTTCACTTTTTTTTTGTAATAAGAGCATTAAAAGTAAATATTTTTTTCGAGGTCCTAAATAGTCTAATCTATATATTACATATATAAAACTACAGAAATAGTAAACTTGAAAATAAAAATTAAGTAATTTTTCAATTAACTAAAATTTTAAAACAAACATGGTTTTCTTTAAATTATTATATGTTATTAAGCCAACTTTTGGAATAACTACGATTTTGAAGTATGAATATATTATGAAGTTTTTAAAATTTTAGAATTTTTTTTTTTATTTTTTTGCACGCAAGATGTATCAAAACGTTTCTTAACAAAATATATTTTTTATGTGCTTAACTCATTTAAATTTTGCAACTTACAAGAGTTTATATATTTTATCTTGAATGAATAATAAGATAAACAAAAATAAAAAGAAGGGGGATTTTTTTTTTTTTGTAATATGTAACTTTTAATATATTTTATTTTTCCCTAAAAAAAATATATATATATATATGTGTATTAGGTTCTAATCAGAAAAGATGGTATAATATTTATTAATGAAAGCACTTCGATATAAAGAAAAATGTTATAGAAATAATCTGTTTAAATTTTGATTCTACTATAATTTTTATCCTTGCAACTTATATTTATCTGGTTATGTAAATATACGTCAATGCTCATTTTTATTATTTTTTTTCTTATGTATAGCTACTAAAAATTAATAATTTTGAAGTAATTTTTTTGTATTTAATAGTATTATGTGTACTTTATTTATAAAATACAATGAAAACAAAAAAATATATTTTTTTTTTCATAAAATTATATTTGTTGCATTGTATACAATGTAAAATCGAATCATTTATTAATCAAATAAATCATTATAAAGGAAAAGAATCTTTAGATTCATTAAATAAAAAGTTAGAGAGTGTAAATAATTATGAATCAAATAGTTTTTCTCATATATTCATGCAAAAAATGAGTTATTAAAAAAGAAAAATAGTAGTTTCCAAAAAAACAAAAATGAATGCATAGAAGAAGTTAGTAGCACCTCATCTAAGGAACACAACAAAGATGCGAGTGAAAGAGATGTAGGAAATAAAACAAAAAAAGCATTCCATGAAACTAAAGAAACTATAACAGATGACAAAAAAAAAATTAGAAGGAAATATAGGAGAAATAATATCTAATAATGAAAATAATCTTGGAGGAAGTAGTGAAAGTTTGGAGGCATTTGTTGAAGGTAAGGTAAAAGTTGTGGACAAGGGAAATTATATAGATTATGAAGGTGTTGCAAATTTAAATGTACATAAAGGAGGTAGTAGCAGAAAAAATGGTAAAATTAGTGTCTAAAAAGGCTATGATGAAATATTTAATAGCGAATTTTCTTCAAATGCTTCAACTAATACTAATGTAGATGATACTGGATCTAGCATAAGTACCAATATAACTAGCTCTATAGGTCGTTTTACTTCTGGAGTTGATAATCATAAAATGTATATGAATCATACTGTAAAATATTCTTTTTTTGATTGCACTTTAATTATTGGATGTATCTTAAAGAGAAAACATGGAAGATGGATTTGCAATATACAGGACATTAATGATAAAGGGTTATGTGTTCCTGATAGGAGAGTACAATTGTGTATTCATAAAATAAAGGATGTACGGAATGGAAATGATGTAACAGATCTAAAAAAACAGCTTCTTGCTTCACTAAACACAGAAGCATACTTATTATTGCAGAAATGGAAAGAGGATAACCGACTTAACTATAAAGAATTTTGTAATGATTTAAAATATGATTTTGCTGATATTGGAAATGTTATTAAAGGAACCGATATAAAGGGGCATGGTCATTCTATGATAGTAGAGAAAATCTTGTAATAAATATTTGGCAGCGATGAAAATGCAAAAAGGGAGCGCGAGAAATGGTGGAAAGAGAACAAAAATGCTCTTTGGAATGAGTTAATGTCTACAGCTAATAAGAAATTAAGGAATACAGAAAATATGCAATGTTCAAAGGATTTTATTTTTGAGGAAATTCCGCAGTTTCAGCGATGGCTCCTAGAATGGGCTAGGGACTTTGGAGATGAAATATCTAAACACTTTGATAATATAAAATCTGTATGTAAGGAAAAAAATGTTTCTATTGGTAAAGATAGATGCAATGTTGAACCAGAATGTAAAAAAAAATGTTCAGAGTATGAATCATGGATAAGAGAAAAAAAAAAGCAATTGGATATACTAACAGACAAATTCAATAGGGTTAAGTATGTCAAAATTGGACACGGAGGGACTGCTATTGATTTAATAACGAAAGAATACAAAGGATTTGATAGGATATCTTTTGAAAAAGAAATAAATATAGGAGATAATGAATATAATAATCGTTGTAATTGTAAAGCATCTATTATGGCAAAACCTGCTCCAGGAAAGGTAGAAGAAGTAAAACATGAAGGTATAAGACTTGAACCTATAGATACGAGAGGGGTATTGAATACTTCAGATAGTGGAAGAAATGCTCAAGATAATAGTTATAGAAGTCTCCCACGTGACGACCGAGCTAGGATTAGTAGTAGTTCTGATGACGCAAATGACAATATTGGTAATGGTGATACTGAAAGTTTGAACTATTTAAGTGCTTCTTCAAAATCTCTGGACAGTGAAGCTGTTTCTGGGAATACGGGAGATAGAGGTAAACCTGAGAAGAAAATTGATAAAAGTGCCGAAGGCGATAGAGACGTAAGTTCAAACCTTAGCCTTTCATATAATACTCTTGAAAAAAGTGGTAGTGATGGTGAAAGATCCTTATGTAATGATCATAAAAAACCATGTGACAGTGCTAATAGTCATAATAGTGGTATGGATCAACAGAGAGATATCTCTCAGAGTGGAAACAGTAAAGAAGTTGGAGATAATAGTTAAAGTGGTCAAAGTACAGATGATCATAGTAGAAAAGCTAGAAGTGAAAATATTAGAACAGATAACAGTGACATCTCTAATGTTCCTGGAAATTTACAAGAAATTCCAAGTTCTAGAGAAATTACTACGGGTGCATTAAATGGTGTACTGAGCCATGAAGTTATTGGTAGTTTTGATAAGGAACGTAACGAACACGATCTTAGAACTGATAGGGATGGTGTTATAAATGATCAGAGTGACGCTAGTACTGGTAATAGGGACGAAAACAGGGAAGATCTTGAATCTATTGAGGTTCTAGATTCATTGTCTAATATTAAACACAATGATGTGACATCTCTAACTACCGAAACTGGAATTTCAGAAAACATAGATAAATTGAATGATGTATCAAAAGCCGAAACTGCAAGTTCAACAGAGATCAATTCAGATAAAGAAAAAAACGTTCAAATACATGATTTCAACACACTTCATGCTTCTACTGAAGAGGAAAGTTCTTTAAATAATGTACATTCACAATCATTAGAAGGAGAAGCATTGAAAACAGAGAAAAAACAAGGAGATCAAATTGATGGTGAAAATAATGATACGAAAGGTTCAAACAATTATAATTTAGATAGTAAGAATAATATGAATTCTGGAAATTTTTATTTAAAAGAATATGAAAATGCAAACTTTAAAACTGTAAATGATGGAAACTTAAATTTATCAGGAAATGAAATGTGTCTTAAATATTTTTCATCAGATCAGTGTAAATATATTGAGGATAGCTTATCATCAAAATCTAATCTTAATGATGATAAAAGAAAATTTTTTAAATCATTTTCAGATTATTGTTTAAATTTTTATCCTAAACATTCGAGTGAACATTATGCTTGTGTAAAAAGTGCATATTCTATTACATTATTCGAAAATTCAAAAAAATATAATTTTTCAAGTGCGTATATATATGTATATATTAAATGAATAAAAAATAAATATATAAGTTATTACCAATTTTATTTTAAGAACACTATGAATATTTTTATTAATTTACTTTTTTTTTTTTTTTTTTACAGAATTATCTTATTTTGCTGGAGGAGGTGCATTTCTGGTAATTTTATTCGTAGTTTTTGCATTAAAAACTACAGATAATTCGTAAGAAAAAAAGGAATAAATGAAATATTATGTTCATTTATATTTCATTTTAAAAATAAAAATATTTTTGAGTAAAAAGAATTAATGAAATATATGAATAAAGCATTATTTTTATATTTTCTCATCAATGTAGATGTGAAGACGCTACGTTCACCGAATTTATACAAAATGGAGGGACTGATTTTAAGTTACCAGTGATATGTAATAATAAATTAAAAGACAAAAATGCTTTTTAAAAAAAAAAAAAATTATATAAAAAATATTATATTTTTTTATTTATTGTTATCTTCTTTTTTTTATTTCTTTATTAGATAAGGAGCAAAATCAGGATCCAAAAGTTTACAATTAGAGAAAATATCAGTTTACCTGATGGAACTTGTCTTGATTTAATTGTTTGTATAATTTTTAAAAGTTTACATTTTATATTTAATACACATATATTTGAAATGATTTGCGGAAGATAGGCTAATAGGACAAGTACTAAAACTTCATATATAATTTTCCATTACTTTTATATTTTATGTATTTTTGACAATAATTTTATATGTATGTACCCTTTTTTAATTATGTATTAATGAATTCATTCCTTGTTGAGGGGGGAAAGCTTGTTTTCTTAAAATATTTTTATTTGGTTTATTATTTTTTTTATATATGTATATGTATATATTTTTATTTATATTAGTGATGCATATTGCAAAATGAACCTTAAAAAAAAAAAAAACACCCCCCCCCCGATATAAAATTAATTTTACTAAAATATACAACTAAAATTTAAATTTTAATGAAAATATAATTATACTGAAAAAATTAATTCTGAATTGTTTCAAAAAGGAAATATTATTGCCTTTTTATTTTATATTTTAAAAGTTCTTATCTTTAATTCCATTGTTTAGAGTTCACATTATTACGATGTATTTTCCATAGTGTGTTTTATTACTCTTTATGTAGCACGCAATTTTGTTGACGTGTTATATGCAAAAAATAGATGATTCTATAAGATTTACTAAGGCACTATATTTAGATAATTATCTAATTTCAAATTATATAAAACAGCTACGTAATTTTTTGTGGTACAATAATAATCTAATAAAAAAAGGGAAGAATTAGTTTTGATTTTTTTTCCATATTGCTACTAAATGTGTTATTAAGTATAATTATAAAATTAACAAATAAATTAAGGTACGCTGAGAAAATGAAACTAAATTGAACTATAGAGGATAATTTGGACCAAGAATTCATTAAACATTCAAGTAGAATGTATATATATATATATAAGGAAGATAGGACAATGATATTTAGAGATATAGTACAAGAAAGAGTATAGGACCAATTAAATTTTATAATGAAAGCACATGGAAAAAATACAAGATATAAGTAGTTTATTAATGTTAAGAAAAATGAAATATAAAGATATTCTAGTAATTAAGCCCTTTCATAATATTATATTATCCAAATATTAACTGAAACTATGCACTTTTTAGTAATATACATTGATGGGATATTTTACGTTTACGTATTATACATATATATATAAGAAAAAAATTAAAAAAAATTTAATATAAGTATTCATATGTACGAACTAATGTATAATTTAAATATCATTATATCTTCATTAAGATAACGGCTGTGATAAATAATATATATATATGTATATAATATCTTTTATCATAAAGTCTTATCTTTAACTTTTTTTTAAGAAAACAAATAAATAAAATATATGTATTAAAAAAATAAAAAGACAAATGTAATATAATAATTTTTTCAAATCTTTAATATATCATCATTGTTCAAGTTGTGTATTTCCATATTATAATAAGTATGTGAGGTTGCTTGTAAAACATGTCATCATATTTGATAGGAATGAAGATATCGAACAGATTATACAAATATGAAAATATGAAATCCCTTGAGATATGTAAATTTAGAAAAAATCTATTAACTCATAAGATATTCAAAAGAAATATGTTTAATTATATTTTCTTTTCTGCTCCTCACGACTAATAATAATGCAAATATAACTTATTACGGCTGTTATATATATATACATACATACATATATATATATATATATATATATAGCACGTTCAAAAATTATTTATATAATAATAATAATGTATTTCGCTGCAAAAGAATTTATTAAACCCTTATAATTAGTAATTAGTTCTACCCGCAAATTATTTAAACAAGATGATTATATCCGTAGGTTGTGTATTTAATATTTAATTTGAATAATATCAGAGAAGTCCTTTTACAAAAATATATGAACAAGAAATGAAGAAATAATATTGATAAATATATATATATATATATATATATTAACATATTGGTATTTACATGAATTATTATATGTTCGACAAATAATCAACATATAAATGACTTGTATAAAATGCATTAATATGACATAAATTCACTTTTATATATTATTTTAGTATCTAGATTAACAAATTAAATGCTATAATTACATAGCCATCATTTTATGTGTATTATAAAAACTGTTTTAGTTAATATATATTACGATTCACAATTACATTTTTATTATATTAAAATTAAAAAGGTACTTGTATTGCTCATTGTTTGCTTCATTAAAATAATTATTTTTCAGTTTGTGAAAAATAATTTAACATATCTTTTTCACTTGTGTGCATTCTTAATTAGATTTTAACTAAATAATACATATATTATTCCATGTATATAATTGCTAATAATATACAACTTCATGTAATAGTTTTGTAATTTATAATACGCAGAAATATGATAAAGATACACCTTTATAATAAATAAGTCTACATGATTTTTTAAAGAATACATTTATAAATAAAAAAGAAATGTAACATCAAATTTTTGGTATATGTAATAAAAAGGTACCTATTTTAATAATTTTTAAGTTTTTATAATATTTGTATCTTTTATTAGTTTATTTATTTTTAGTTATAAGATATGTTTAGGATTGTATCTAATTATTTAATTTTTTAACTTCATAACGCAAATTAAATAGAGAATAATTTAACATGTATTCATTTAAAAAAATTAATACTTTATAATTATGAAAAATTAAGAATAAAAATTAGATTACTTCGAAATTTTTTTTTTTAAATATAGTCCATTCATGTACAATCACTATTTTAAGGTTACAAAAAGGAGTATATACACAAAATATTTTGTTACAAGATTAGGTTTAAATATATTGTGAATGTTAGAAATAATTTTTATTTTTTCATGTGTAACATAAATTTTTATTTTGTACCATAACGACATCTATAAATTAGTAAGCATATAGAAATGATATTTTATAAAATTAAATTATATTTTACTTGAAATGTCATAGTCCAAATTTTAGTTCTATTTTATTTCATTTTATTTTTATAATTATAAATTCTATATAATATAAAATTATTTTAAAGGCGTTAATTCCTAATATAATCTGAAAGGATCTTTTAGGTAAACAAAATTTTTATTTAAAGATTTTTATTTATTTTTTGTAGTTAATAAAAAATAATACAAAAATCGATGTTAAATAAATCAAATGGTGTTATTACTTTAAAGCGAATATACTATAAAATTGCAAATTATATTATTTCATGTATTATACCTATCCTAAAGCACTATGGATCATTTAAATATGAAAGATTTGGCTAATTTTTCGGTACAGTTTTAAATTTTATTAAAATAATTATTTGTTGCCCTTTATATGTGTATTCCACTTCATATTTAACTTTAATGGGAAATTAATTATACTATAATAATATTTTTTGAACTTTATATATTTTTCCTTTTTTATATTTTTAGCTTTACTTTTTGAAAAATTTTTCTTTATATAAGACATTTGAAGAATTAAGAAATAAATATAACTTAGAAAATGGAAATGAATTAAATGATAATGAAAATAAATATACAGTAATTGCTTTGGAAGAAGGAAATTTTAAGTCGATGATTTCTACATTTAATACAATGTGTAAAGGAAATTTATATAGTTTAATGGGCTATCAAAATGGTATTGCTGGAATTAATGCCAAACATAATGAAATATTCGACTTAATGCAAATGTTATATGATTTTGATGAAAATTTTAATAATATTAAAAATTATGGTGTAAATAATAACAATGATATATACAATAAATATGATTGTACGAATGTTAGGAAAATTTTTGAATTGTATGATCACTTTATAAAAAATTACGATTTCAGTGGTAAATATAGTAAGTACGCTAGTAATATTCAATTTTTTCTTAATGAATATATGAAAAATAAACTATATAATATAAAATGTGTTAATGAAATAGGACAATTAAAAAGCATAGCTAGTCAGTTGCAACATAAAGATTCTCGTTCTAATGCATTGTTTCTTGAAATTAAAAAGAATAATGATATGGTTGTACGTAGTTCTGAACTGGTGCTAGAGGGTTATAGTAGAATAGTACCTACAATTGCGATGGGAGTTTTTGTTTTCATGTTCCGATTATTCCTCCTTTTGTTTACTTTGTATAAGGTTAATACATATATTTTTTTAAAATCCTTTATTCTTGAACAGTTTTTTATTCCATATTTATAAAATTTTATTATTCTAAGGCGTACTATTTTTGTGCGAATAATTTTACATAAACGAAAATCCATACTTATGCACATATATATACGAGCAGAATTTAATTTATACATATACATACATATATATATATATATATATAATTTATTTATTGTTTTGTTTTTTTTCACATTATTTTACTCCTATTGATTCTTGGATAAAAACTGTAATATTTAAAAAAAATATAGGAAAAATATAGTAAATGAAGGAGAACATTTGCATTCAAATAATTGTAGTGAAAATGAGATAAAAGGGGATAACATACCGTAAAATGTAAGCTACAGTCTGCACATTTTCTCTAATTAAAATATCTTTATCTATTAAAAGTTCATTTTATGCAAGTAATACGAAGTTATGGAAAAATAAATGAAGGTACAATCATATAACGAAACAGAAAAAAAAAAAAAAAGAATTAGTAAGAATATATTTTACAGTATAACAACATACTTCACAAATATTAAAGTATGCGTTATTAAAATATAGTGTAAAATCGACATTGTAAATGGATAAAATTTGAATAAAATAATGATCTTTATTCATAAATAGATCTAATAAACTTTAAAAAAAGAAAAATTAAAATAAACAACAAATGAGTTATAGTTGATTAATGAATACATAAGGTAAAACACAAAAATTCTTAAATTTTGTAGACTATGAAATTCAATAGAATAAATTCAGAATATGAAAATTGTAGACATTATCCATTATAAGTCATTATATAAAAATTAAACGTATAAATATGAATAATTTTATAATATGAACAATAGATTTAAAGAGGAAAAATCAGATCAAAATTATTACGAAGGAAATTATTTAGGGTTCATAATTCAGGATTTTACCTTTCAGAGTAGTAGTTAAAGAAATGATGTCACTGTAATTAATATAAGTACTCCAAAATGAAGAGGATTTTTTGTATGTTTTAAGTAACATTTTTTAATAAATCTTAATAATATAAATGAATTTATTAAAAAGTATATAAGAGTTAATTTAATTTTAATCCAATACTATGTAGTAGGTCATATATCCTATTAAAATATATACATATATAATATTTAAGATGTTAAATTGTGATAAGAAAATTAAATGATAATAAAAACATTGAATTAAATTTTTTATTTCATGGTAAAATAATTTAATATTAAAAGAAAGAGGTAATTTTCAGTTATTGATTTTATTTTTTTTAATAAATAATATATTTTAAAATTTACGTTTCAATGAGGTAATAAATATGAAGTAAAAATTAAATTTAATTAAAGATAAAAATGAAAGAATACAAATGAACAGTCCTAGTGGAAAATATATATGGATCAAATGTGCATTAGGACTTAATTATTATATGAATATGAACAGTTCGACAGATATAGTAAAAGATATCAGAAAAATTGTGATTAATAATCTTAAATAATAAAATTATTATAAGTTTTATGAAGTATGATAATAATTTTAGCTTTGAAAAAACTGAAAAATTTCCACGTATTCAATGTAATATATAATCTTTGTACTGTTGTAATATTTTTTAATCTAAATGTATTTACTGAAAGCATTGTTTTCGAGTGTTTTTGTTTTATTACATTCTTAATAAGTAACAAATTTATTTTAATTTTTTTATGTAAATTTTAGAATCTCTAAATGTGTATTTTAAAAAGTACTATTCTAATAATTTTAAGAAAATATTCAAAAAAAAAAAAAAAAATATATATCTTATTTCTTTTCATGTATACGTTCTTTACAATGAAAAAAAATTAAGTATTTATACAATATATATATACATGTAAAGTTTAAAATTTTTTTTATTTTCACGTATAATTTTTTTAGTAAACCATGATAATCACATCATATAGCAATTACAATATTTTTTATGTGTGCACTTTTAAATTTCGTAAAGGATTATATATAGAAAATAATATATTGTTTAAAAATATATTATGGATATTCAAATTATATTATAATTCATTTATGATTAAAAAGAAAAATTATGTAATATATTAAAAAATGGAAAAATTGTTCAACTATATAAAGTTACCTTTCAACGTTATTTCATTATCAATGAAATATTAAATAGACTTTGTAAATATGTTTTCCAAATTTAACATATAGTATGCAGATTATTTAATTCGTTTTCAGTTAAATTTGAAGTACAATTTCTATTATACTGATTAAATAAAAATATTTTTATTCTTTTTTTTTAACACAATTAAAATTTTGATTTTTTCTTAAAAAGTTATAGTAAAAATAACTCGTCCCATTGTTTAAATTATGTAAAAATACACTAATGTATGAAAGAGATTACACTAAGTAACGGTGATAAGAAAAAATAAAATAAAATTTTGATGTATAACTTAAAGTGGGCAATAATATATCTGAAGAATTTATAGTGATGTTAAATAGCATACCGAAAAGATAATAGAACTGTAATAAAAATATAATTTAAGAAATATTTTTTATTATATTTAAATGCTATTATTTATTATATTTCATTTGTACTCTTTTGAAGTAATAATCTTTCATTTATTTTATTATATTTTTTGTAATACGGACTTGATTAATGATGGAAATGTGTGTTTATGTTAGTTTAGTTCCGACGATACAGTAAAAGATTTTGATTTAACGGCATGATGTTATACTTAATGATGGATTCATTGAAAATATATATTGTGTACTGTTCTTTATTTTTAAGAAATCTGTGAATGAAAAAAATTATATAAACCATATTTATTATAACATTAATAACATCACTTAACAGCAGAAATATAAACTATATTATTATAAAAAAATTATTCGGAAGATGTTACTATTATAAGTGACATAATATACCCAGCAATTCAAATAATATTAAGGGGTCAATAAAAATATATATATATATATATGTAATTCAATAAATGTATTTATTTATAATGTGAATATTTCCTCAAGTACAAATTATATATTTCGGGAAAAAATAAAAATTATTTATATTTGATATTCATATTTGGCTGAATATGAATAATTAATTTACACTCATACAAGAATATTTAATAAATATCACATTCTAAACATATTCAATGAAAAGTAAATAAACATAAAAAATTCCAACATTGTTATTCTATAGAGAATTTAAAAAATATTTACAAATTCTGCTCTTTTAAGTTTTTATAATTTGTACCACTATATATTATTCATAAAACATAGTACTGTTTATTAATTTGCGTTATACTTATTTATGTAAATAAACATTTGTAATATTTTTCAATGTAAGAAACTTCCAAATAAAAGAAATATTTATAGGTTTAGAACCGAGAATATTTTAAAATATGTTTATATTAACTATATATATAAATATATATACATATGATGACAAGATTTAAAAAAATAGCTATTTTATGTTTGTGCAATGCTCCGAAGTAATATGATTTATGAAACCGATTAAAATTTTAATAATTTTGTTTATATTTTTCTTTATAATTAATTTTTCGAAATATAATTTTCAGATACGAATTAGTATCAATTTAAATAATATATTGAATATATATAATATTTTTCTAATTGTGTGTGCATTCAATAAGTGCAACAAGCAGCGAGGAATAAATATTTAGAAATATAAATATCTCTGCTTTATAGGTATATTTCATATAAAAATATAATTTAATTCATTTATATTAGTTGTATAAAAGTTATTATTATATACATTATTTTGTGCTAGTATTTACTTATGGATCAATAAAAAATAAATTCGATGTTTCGGAATGTATTATATTTTCAAGAAAAAAACTAATATATTCACAAATTTTCCGAAGTACAATATTTTATATATTCTTTCTTGCAATATCATAAATACATTATTTTATATTGAAAATTATTTTATTTGGTATTATATATTACTGTATTTTTTTTTTTAATTATAATTACTAAAAATGTTTTTTTTTAAATTTACTTTCATATTTTTTTCTTATCTTAAAAATATTATATCTATCGAACTTATAAATTTATATTATATTTAACAAAAAAAAAAAAAAAAGAAATTTAATTATACTCTTATATTTAATAAATTTAAGTAATAATAATATAATTTTTTTTTTTAATTATACAAGAATTACAATATTCTATTTTTAGTAATATGGAGGAATAATAATAAATCCATTAATTTGGAATGTACTTTTTGAAATATATAAATTTTTTTCATTCCTAAAATGAAACTTTAAGAATATTAGTATATAAAAGTTTTACATATTTTGTGTGTATCATTTGTTAAATTATAATTTGTATAATAAAATAAAATTTATTTTATTATTTTTTTTTTTTATCATATTCACTGCTGTTAAATAATACATATTATAGATTATGTTTTTTAATTATTAAATAATGTTTAAAAAGTATAACAAACGAGATTACAGTATTAATGATAAAATGATTATGAAAAAACTAATTACTATATTAGTAATATAAGCTTGATTATCTATTCTGCTTACATATTTTCCTTTAATCCACATATAAAATAAAAACATTAAGAACCAAAGAATCCGTTTTGTTTTATTTTTTTTTTGGAAAAGTATTATTAACAAAAATTTAAAATTGTACAGTTAGACATTTAATATTTATATATATTTTGAGTAATTATAAGTAGAATTATTTGAACCAGATATAATTTTAAAAGATGTTTGTCTTTTTTATAAATAACTTCATCGGATATTTTTACTAAAATATATTTAAAACTGCTCTTTCCAATTTTATGTTTCATATTTGTATTTTACATATAAAAAAAAACACTTTATAGAAAAAAAAATAATAATAAAATAATCAACTAAATAAATGTATCTATTCATGACAGTTTTGAGCACATATAACGATTTTTTTACATATTTAAAGATGTTATGGCATTAAATTATTGCACCTTTGATGGGAAAAAATAATCTTTTACTTTAGTTAGCACTCCTATATTTATGCTTTTTTTTTTGAAAATAGTTTCATTTCAATAACGTGGAATAGTAACATAGAGGAATAGTTTCTTCATATTTTTTTCTACTTCGTGTTTCATACATATATATATATATAATATTAAGGAAAGTTTCTTAATGAATAAATAAATTTATCAAATTATAAAAAAAAAGTTCTTTTTCTGTTTATATACCTTTTATAAATATTCAGATAATAAAATCGTTGCAAATATCACATAATACTAAAGAACTAATATATTATTATCACAAGATGAAAGGGAGACAAAAAATATTATATTAAAATATATGTTATGTGGAATGGATATGATGTTTCAGAGAATGTGGACAATAATGATAATAGATATTTCAATCTTTTAAAAATAATTAATCATATCTTATTCTTATACGTCAAGTAGAATAAATCATTTTTGTTATTATATTTATTATTTTACTTTTTTTTATCTTATTTTATCTATTTTGATTTTATTTTTTATTTAATATTTTATTAACAATGAAAAGTTATATTATTAACAAAGTACTATTATGAATTTTTGGACTGATATATTATCATCTCATACAGATATTCAGTTACTACGTGTTATGTAAGAGTGTCTTATTCCATAAAATTAATTTCATTAATTATACTAGTTTTATGTACGGATCTTATTTATTAAACATAAATCTTTACCATATTTATTCTTAATAAATAGTTTTATTGTATATATATTAATATAAAATATTATAAAAATTCTTCTTTTATGCTTTGGTGTATAGTACTTATTATAAAAATTATTTGCTATAAAGTGATATAAGTGTAGGACTAATTAAATAATTATTAAATGTTAATTTGTAATACATTTGTCAAAAATATTATGCTCCGATATATATATTTTTTTTATGTATGTATTATACATAATGAACAAGGTAATTTCTGTTATTTTAATAAATATGAAATATATATACAAAATTTTTCAATAAAAAATATGTTTATATAGAATGTAATTAAAAAGAAGAATAATAAAGAAAAGAAAAACTTAAGCAGTAATAAAATAAGTAATTTGTAGAAAGAATATAACCAGAAAATCATAGATATATACACTTACTGCAAAATAAGTATCTCCTTCATAACATAATACCTGAGCATTGTTTATGAATCCGATTAGTAAAATGTAAAAAATTTTACTTTGAATTTTTATTATAAGATTTATATCCTTATTTTTTTGAAAATTACAAATAATTGCTGAAATTTTTTACTTCTATGTATTACTATTTTTTTTTATAGTGATTATTTTTCAATAATTTACTACCTATGGAACAAGTTATCTTTTATAAAATAAATTTATTAATTATCTTATTTGGGAATTAAAATATAATGAAGATAATTAAGTTTTGAGAATTTTTTTTTATTGTAAAATAATTTATAAAAATACATTGATTATTTTTTTTATTATATTGTCAAATCTACTAATAAATATATAAATTTGTTTATTTTGATAAAGTGTCCGTATTTATTATAGAAATTAAAATAATATAAAATTAATAACTCAAATAATAATAAATAAAATATAAAAATTTATATTTATATTTGTAAATAAATTTAATATTTTATTTTACATGCTTTTATAACATATGAAATGAATTATGATATAAAAGTGATAATGAAAATCATAAATAAAAATATGTTGAAAAAATAGATATGTTTAACTATACATTTCATATTTTTAAATGATCTCTATTTATTCTAAAGATATTGGGTAATATCAATCTTTTAGATATATCACAATATTATATATATATAGGAAACAAAATGCAATTTCTAATATACGTAACTCATAAAATCAAGAAAAAAAGATTGGACATAAATACAACTACTAATAATGGCATAGAGTAACAATAACAGTAGTATATTATAATTAAAACACACAATTTTCGCTTTAATAAAAACAATATTATAAAATTTATTTGTTTTTTCTCTACTTAATATAAGAAAAAACTAAATGTAATTTGAATGTTATATACTTATTTTCTACTCTTTTAATTATATATAATATAGGATATATTATTTTCAAGCATGGTAAATATTACATATTAATTACACATAATTTTATTATACATATAATAATATGCCTGAGTTTATAGAATATATAGATAATTGTATCTAAATGCACAATAATAAATGAAATTGAAAAAATTAATTTATAAATATATCATTATAGTTATTAATGCATGGCTACAAATAATAATGGATATATATGAAAAGAAAAATAATAAAATAAAAGAGTTTCATTTAATAAAACATGATATTTATTTAGTGAAGTATTAGTGAATTTAACTTTTTGCACTCATGATAAAGAATTTTAGTATATTTTCAAATTTTTTCTATTGCTAATGTAATTATGCCTATAACATGATAAGTAACTGATATTTAATTTTTTATAAAAAGAAAAAATTTTTTTACATGTAAACTTAGGAATTTGTAAATGCAATAATGTATGGTTCTATATAATTATGTATTTCAAATAATAAATACGCTAGTTAATATTATAATTATTAGGAGTGATCATTGAACATGCACAGAATAGTACAGATAAATAAATGAAATATAATTATATATGTTAACAGAGTAGTTACGCAGATACACAAAAATAAATGTATTTCTAGTAATATATTAAATATATTTAATATTAGGAATAATCAGTAATGATAATTATGAAATATGAAAATTGTATTTACTTATTGAATAGTATACATACAAAATAAAATTACATAGTAAAAACTTAAAAAAAAAGAACATATTAATACAAATAATTAATAATATATTTAATTTAATTCTTATTATAATTACAGTTAAAGCAGTTTTCCTCTTTTTGTAAATAGACACAGAAGATAAAGAATTATTTAATAATCTATATTAATAATTTCGAAATTTTATTAATATAAAAAAATAGGAATAGTCTCTTTATTCAAAATGAGATAATAAATTAAAAATATATTATTATTTATATTTAAATAATTTGTCTGTTATATATTTTCTTTTGAAATATACCAAATATGTAAAATCTAGTTTATCCACATTTTGTGTTTACTACTTTTATATCCATCTTTTTAAATGTCATTTAATAAGAAGAAATTAAGAATAATTTAAATAAATATATATTTAAATAATAAATAACACGTAAGCAGATAATATTTTCATGAATATAAAGAAAATTATTATTGTTTTATTATTTCAAGGATTTATCCTATGTTTATCAGAATATTAATAATTAACCTTTAACATAAGTATTCATATTATAGCACATAAATTAACAATATTAATTTAAAAATTTTAATAAGAAATTTAATAAGTGAACATTACAAAATATATAGACACAAAACTATCAAAGGATAAAATAGAGAAATATTGAAGATACATAGGATATATCAGGTAAATGAGTTTTTATTTGTTAAATGTATTAGAGATATTTTGATATTATTATTCTCTAATAATTTATTTCCCATTTTACTATTATATAATATAAAATTATTTTATTATATATGTTTTAATGTATAATATAACAAGAATTTACTTATAATTAATAATTACTTCATTTTTAAATTTATAAAGATATATTATGTAATTAAACGATGTAATTTATTTTATTATGATAATTATATATATATGTACACATAGGAGTGTATTTTAAATAAGAACTTCTTACAATAATAATAATAAAAACATTTTCATCAATAATATATAATTAATAACGATATGTGATAAAAATAAATGTATTTATATATGAAATAACTTATATGAATGAAAATTTAAGGAAATGTTCTATTGATGATATATAATTATATTATCAGATATTGATATAAGTGATCAATTTTTTAAATATTATTATTCCTTCTTATTATATTATCTGTTGTACTTGTCACTTCATAGTTGTAGATGTTACACTTACATGTTAATAATTATGTATTATTATAATTTATTATCCAGGAAAAATTAAGAAGTCGTTCTTTTTAAATATTAATTATTTTTTCTTGCATGTTTTTAATAATATATATAAAAATTATGAATATTTTATATATATTTTTATTTAATATATAAATATATTTTTAATATATTTTTAATATTCTTATTTTGAATAATCTAATGTTTAGGACAGTTTTTAAAATGCCCTGTATTATGCAGGTTCACAATTTCGTAAAATTGTTATTTATACATATTCTTTGTAATACTGTTTTTCTTATAATATGTATTCATAGAAAAATTCTGAAAAGAAATAATTTGCTCACTATATGTAATTTATTATTTTTTTTTTATTAATTATAAGGAAGGTTTTTTAGAATCGTTGCCTTCAAAAATTTATTATAGTACAAAATATAAATCATTCATGAATATTACAATCATTAAGAGGATAAAGCACTTTCAGCAAAATCTCAATTACATAGTTATATTGATATCAAAAGTGTTGAAGATGATATTTTGAAGGCTTTTTGTTTCATTAACTTTTTTAGTAGTGAAGATAATGCTTGTAAGGAGCAGTGTAATTATGTATACTAATGGATAGTAAAAATGTTATTTGATTAGTTAAAAAATGGAAAATCAGTTTCAAGGGTTATTAATATACTAAATGTTTTTTCAAGTAAATTTGGTTCGTCTAAGAATTGCAGGTGTAAATTTTTGGGAGATGTTAAAGAGGAAGAATTTAAAAAAATGAAGATTGTTCATAATTATTGTAAATATTACGAAACCATTAAGCAAAACCTAAGTATGAATGGGAATTTGTGTTATAGTGTATTTGAAAATTACCTTGAAGAAGCTGTTAAAATATATGATAAAATGCTTCATAATTGTAATTTTCGTAACCCTGAAAAATATTGTGCTGAATTTAGAAATCATGTTTCTGATTGTTTTAGTAAAAAGTTACCTACTTTGATGTGTAAAAAAAGGGAAGTGCTATAGAATTCAGGAATATGGATGAAGTACATTCTGTATTGATAAATGGATCAGAAACAACAGAAAATCAGTCTATCTTTAATTTTTCTCAAATTGTCATATCGGTTGCTATTTCCCTGGCAGGAATGTTTTTTATTTGGTTCATTTTATATAAGGTATTTACAAATAAAACTTATAAATATAAATAATTTAATTTAGTAATATTTATTTTTCTTTAAAAAAAAAAAAATAATTACAGAATTATTTATTATACCAACATCTTATATATATCACTTATATAATAGTTTACTACTCTTGCATCTTGGATACGTACTAATTTAGTAACGAAAAAGTTAACTAGTAGTAATTCAGATGATACAGATAGATATGAATTAATAGAAGAATGATCTGAACATGAAAAATCGAATTTGCAGAGAAGAAAACTAAATGTTGCTTATTATCCTGGTTGCAATTCACTTTTCTAAAGAAAAGAGTAGATTAGTATACGTGTTATTACTAATAATAATTATAAGAAAAAAAATTTTACATGTAAGTTTATAATGAAAAGGTAAAAAAAAAAAGAAGCAATTATTCTATATTATTTCATATAAATAAAAACATTAAAGCCTTCTAAAAAGAGAAATAATATAGAGTAATATAAAAAATACTATATTATGATAAATAAGAATGTTTTCGTTAATTTTTAAAAGATATATAGACAAAATAAAAGATAATGAAGAAAAGAAAAAAATTCATTTCATTAATATACCAGTTAATTTTAATATCTAAAAACGGACGTTTTTAAAAAGACTATAAAATGGATGAAAAAAACAGTATAAATATATTATTTAAAAAAAAATAAAATAATAAATGTTATAAATATACAAAAAAATTTCTGTTCGTTATACTTTAATTTTTATAATAGAATTAATTCTTTAATAAATGAAATTAAAAAATTATAATTTGTATTCTAAATAAATTAAAAAAAAAGAAAAATTAAACAGAATAATAACATTGTAAAATATTAATAATTATTGTATAACATAAATAATAAGGTTAAAATACATTATTATATTTTCTTTATTATATTTGTCTTTTATTTACAACATATATGTCGTAGTACTGTTTTTTATGTAACTGTAAACAATATACGTATAAATGGTGGTATAATAAATAAATAAAAAAATAAAAATTAAAATTAATAAATCCAGAATTAAAATATAATGTATAAAAATATATTTGCATTAAGAAAGGTGTAATTTTTATACTTATTATTTTTGATTTTGTTGTTGTAAAACATAGAGAAAAATTCATATTTTTGTATTGTTACTCATTAATGGTTATATAAATTACGAAACAACTAGTATTTTCAAATTGGTGTATAAACATAATTTTAATTATTAATAAATGTTAAATTTTATAAAAATAATAGTTTTTTATATTTTTTTAAAAGAAAAGGTAAGAAAAAAAATAGGGGGAGAAAATAATTACGAAAATAATCACATTAATATATATATATATGTTCTTTTTAATTTAATTTTTTTTATTCTCCATAAGGATATCATTTTCAACAAAACCTTATATATGATCAGATGTATATAAATCTATATATAGCTTCTAACTTTATGAGCTTATTGAGTATTTATTTAAGGTATGATTTTTTTCATTTTTATGAAATAATATTTGGAGTATAAGGTTTTTTCTATATATAAAATATTTAATGGATGGGACGCTAAAATATTAAGAATTAATTTTTATATACGTATAACATATTTCTAAATGTGCATATATGATTCTGAACTGATCATTTTTTCCATTGAAAATTGTGGGAAAATAATTAGAAAAATTATAAAAAAAAAAGTTATAACTTAAACTGTAATATTTCGAATTTGTGAGGGATAATTATTTTTGTAAAAAAAAATAAAGTGGATGCATATAGTATTGTTATATAATAAAAAATATAAGAAACAAATTATGTAGCAGTAATAATTAAAAGTATATAAAAACGAATTTTTTCAGGAGAACTAATAATATCATTAAGTTAACATTACAGTATTTTACCTCTTCATAGAACAAGCTATAATTAAAAAACGAATATAATTTCTGCATGGTTCTTTTTTCTTTAAATCACCAATTCATCATAAACGAATGCAACAATAGAGATGTGGTAGTTCATCTGTATTTTTTTGATATTTAATTGTAGTTCAATGTATAATTTTTTGAAAAAATGATCATTCTAATTAAAAATAAAGAATAAAATAAAACAAATAAACTTCGTTTTAGTTTTACATCTTTTAGATAGTAGCTATTCAGTTACATTTAACGAAAATTATGATTAATAGGATGATGCAATTAAAATAAGATCTTAATTGATTAAGAACATAAACAACAGTTAAAATTTCTTGAGAATAAAATAAATAATTTTATAAACATAAATACACAAAATACAACATCATCAAATAGTAAATAAATATATACATATATTTATATAGTTTACATATATATAGGAACACACATAAATGTAAAGAAAAAAAAAAAAGATCGCTAGAAAAGTTCAATTTTTTTATTACGTAAAAAAATAAAACATTATAACTCCATTAAAACAATAGGTTAAAACATAAATCAAAGAATCGTATTAGTAAAAACACAAAATATTAATTATATATGGGTGATTCCTTAAAATAACAAATGATGAAAAACAAACGTCAACCTATTATTAAATATATGTATATATATATGCATATTCATATATATTTTTCCTCTTGAATTATATAAAGTCTGGAGTGTATTCAAAAATAAATATTAGTAATTTATACCAATAATAATTTTTTATATATTTTTTTTTCTGTGAAGTTTTTGTTTTAATGCTTTTACTTTAAAGTTTTTGCTTTTGTTCATTATTTTGTAATCCCTATGCACCTTCTTCATCTTACAAAATTTGTATACATAGTAAATCGTCATAACACTAAACGTAAAAGCAGCTAATCCAAAAATCGGTCCTATATATGAAACAATAGGCAACATTAACATTAAAATCATCATGTTTACCGTTGGAGGTATAAATATTTTAGCTTTGTCCAAAAACGCTAGGAATTTTTCGTACCCAGTTTTAAATCTACATTCATGGAAACCAGTATCTGATGTATTGTTTTTCATTGCACGTAACATTTCAGCCTCAAATTTTTTGTCTAAATCATATAATTGTTTCATAAACCCTTTTTTAGGTTTTTCTTGTTGAAGAGCTCGGTGAACCATTTTTTGAAGCATTTCTGATCCGTTTAAATTATCATGATTTTTATTTTTTGCTACATGTGATAGTTTTTTATTTTTTTTGTTGTTTTTTTTTAAATCATTAATAGTTTCCATTGATTCATAAAATTCGTTAAGGTTTAAATTTTTCATTACACCACCATCTATTTTTGAATTTCCTTTTTTTATAATTTCATTAAATTGTTTTTGAAAGGCGTTACCCTGCATTAATGAATCATATCCACTTTTAAATGAGCTATCCTTAATTAAATAATTTATTCGGTTTTTTAAGATAATATCATCATCAATTAATGAATCAATTGATCCTTTTTTTAAAAGTAAATCATCATGTGGTGGATAGATTGCTTGTACTTCTTTTTCTGACTTTAACAATCTACAATTTCTTAAACCTAAGGAGTTGATCAGATCGGAATTTTTACTAAATGATTCTTCATAGTTATTCTAAAATAAAAATAATTAAGTTAAATATTCGATGTTTAGAAAAATGAATATATATATATATATGTATATATATAAAATTATATTTTTATTTCAATATTGTAATAAAATTTTCCTTTTTAATGTAAAAATACATAATAACAAAAAAAAAATATATATAAATTTCTTAAATTTCCAATTTTTGACTCTATACCTCATGTTGTGGTACCCATATTAAAAGGGTGAAAGTAAAAACTTTGCAAAAAAGGAGAACTATATTAGTAGCATTAGTTTTCTTCATTCTAAAAATTTTTTAAACTTATCAAGGAAAACTTTGAGTAATAACAAGATTTTTATCTAAATTAATATTATTCTATAGTATGTTCAAAAATAGATATGCTTTATATATTTTTTTTCTTTAATTCTTTTTCATTAAGTGGAATTTAGGCATATATATATATATTTTTTTTTTTTTTTTTTGCTTAGATGAATACTATTAATTATAACAAATTTTCGTAAAAAGTGACTTGAATAAATATTAAATAATTATATAACATTATACACGTAATTTTTAAAAATTCAGAATGTTCTTCAAATAAATTTGTATTCGAAAAAATTTATGATATAAATATATACTTTTTTATACATATATTTATAAATATGTTAACAAGGAGGTTTTTTGTTAATGTTTTTATGTAAAAATATAAGTAAAATATTATATCATATTTTATTTTATTTGAATAAATAAAAAAAAGGAAAATTATATATATTTTTTTTTTAAGATTTATTTTTCTATAAATTAAAATAATATAAATTTTTAAAAATTATTTAACGCTTTTATCATATATATAAGAAGGTTTTTATATTATTTTTTGGGATAAAATCTATAAAATAAGAAAAAATTATACAAGAACGGAATAATTTTATAATTTTATTATTTTAATATCCATTTATATTAACATTTACTATAAATATAATATTTTTTAGGGTAAAAAAAGTAATGAAAGTTTCGTTAATAATAATAATAAATTATTTAGTTGATACAAAAATTTTTATATAATATAAACTAAAAAATAGTGTAGTTTTATTATACATATATTTTAAAATATTTATTAATATAATGTAATTTAATATAAAATTATGGGGTATTATATAATTTAATATAAATAACAATATGAAATCTAATAAGTTGTTTAAAAATATATCATTAAAACTGAATCTTTTATCTCGTCAAGCTTTATTTTTATGAAAATTATAATAATAATCCTAACAGAAAAACATATGTACAAAAATAAGGAAAAATATATAATAGTATAATAATGAAACAAATGTTTAAAAAAGAAAATTAAGAATTATTTACATTTTTCCTTAGAACGTAAAAATGAATGTAACACGCATATATATACATAATATAATACCTGTTTTTATCTCTGGAATTATTATAAATAGACTGTTGATATGCTCCACGTGAGCAAGGTTTTTATATTATAAAACTTTTTATCATTTAATTGAGTATTTTGAGAGTAGAGCAACGAATGAAAATGTTGTTCTAAAAATTTATTATCCTTACCATGGGTTTAGCGTTTTTATATTTTTATAATATATTTTATTGATATAATCTTTATAGTGTGTAAACAGGAAATGCCTTTAACAAAAGCAATATATAGTAATGATATTAGTGTTGAATGTTCTTGTATATGACATATAAAATGTATGAAACAAATGAAAACGTACAATTTAGAAAATTTAGAAGAGAATGAAGATAAGAAATGAATAGATAGAATATATTTATTGTATTCTTTATTTTTCCAGTAGTAAATTCTGATATATATATATATTCATTCTAAAAATGAATAATAAAAAAATTAGTTGGTATCATATACATATTCTATATATCTTCAATAAAAAAAGAAATATATTAATTTCCGATGTATTTTTTTTAAATATTTTCCTTTTTTTCGCTTATACTTATGGATATTTAAAAAAGAATAAAATTACCTACAATTTTAAGAAAAATTTACCGAAAAAAATAAAAATAGAAAGTAAAATAAGAAGTACTAAAAGAAATTTCTATATAATTATGATTTTATTCTTAATTCTCAACTTAATAGATCCTTTTATTTTATTATGTTATGTATCATTAGTAAGTTCTCTTTATAAACAAAAATGAGTATGACTCTGAATTCATATATACGTTTTCGAAAATTTAAAATATTGTATCTATACGTATATTTACAAAAATATTAACCTATAATATATATTTTAGGTGTTTTTATTTTTTTTATTTTGCTTACGAATTTATATTACAATTTAATAATTTTAGAGATTTTAAAAAATTAAAATTTTTTATTTCTTGTTTTATAAATGGATACAAGAAACATCATTTCATAGTAGTAATGGAGAAATTAAATATGGTGTATATATATGCTCTTTTTAGTTATTTATATGTTTGAAGATTAAATTCCTTATTATTTAATTTTTTGTGGAGTATTTATAAGTTACAATTATATGCAATCAATGCTACGAAAGTCAAAATGTAGCATTTTTATAGGTGCATTCTGTTAATGTTGTATAAAAGTTTAATATTCGTTTTGTATTATGCACCTTATTTTGTTAAAAAATTGGATTATCGAAAGATTATAGGTACAAATTCATAGCACATTTTAACAAAGCATGGACATTTATTGCCTTATAAAATATATAAGTTAAAACGGATGCACCATCTCACATGATCAAAATATCATATTTTTACGTATGTTCTTTACTGAATACTAGAATTAACAAGTATTTATATATAATTTATTGCTATTATTATTATGTATTTTTTTAAGATCGTTGGAAACGAATTTTAGTGATATACATATATATATATATTTACATTTACAAGTACAAATTCTTTAATATAAAGGATTAAATTCATATTCGAGGAAAAACAAATAAAAGATAGGGATAAATATATGTTAATAAAAATAATGTATCTTCATATTTTTCCTATTCATTATATAAAAAAAAAAATAATACGTTTCACCCTATTTTAGAATCCAGGGTAAAATAGTGAGTGGTCCCTCTTAAGGTTGACGAAAATTTTTTAGATTGTCATATTATATGTTTAACATTTTTTTCTTCTTAAATATAACTATTTTTATGAATGCAATAATTTGTAGTAATACATTACGTATATAATCCAACAGTTACTGGAATGTTATGAAATGAATAAAGGTTATGAGTTTTGAAAAATAAGTATATCATTAATATAATACATTATTATTTGCAACATAAAGAGCAAGAAAGGGTAAATAAATATTTATAATTGTATAAGGACAAATGATTAGATACTATTACTATTAATATTATAAAAATTATATATTATTATTTTTATTATTGTTATTAAATATATTTGCTTATCCAACAGGTATGTACAAGAAATGATAAAAAAAGAGTCTAAACAGAATAATGAATATTGTAAAATAATTGTCATTTTAATGAAATTAAAATATGGTCTAAATATATGCAAAATGCCTTTAAAAGAATTAATTATATTTGTGATAAAAATTCTTAAGACTTAAATAAAAAATGATAAATTATTGACAAGTAACATTTAAATTAATTAATAATGTTAATGAAATGATAAATAATGTGTATATATCTCATTAAAAAAAAAAGTAAGGAACATAATAATATAATAAAAAAAATACCATATTATACGATAAATCTAAAAAATACATATAACAAACATAGTATTTAATAAATTTATTTAATATTTAAATAGTTATAAATTATAGCACTAATTGGAAATATACACCATTATAAGCTGAATCTAAATAAAAATTAATAAATTTAAATGTTTATATATACTTCTAAATGAACACAAGCATATAAGCAACAAGGAAAAGACATGGTATAAATGGTATTTAATCACTTTATTCTTATGGAAAGTATATAATCTTTGAATTTTTATTCTTTAATAAGTTTATTCTCATTCATATATTCAAATATTTTGTTTTATAATAAAATATATTTTAATGAAATATTAATAAAAATAATTGACATATATAAAAAACCTCACAGTCATCTTTTACATGTTAATAGGTATTAGTTAAATAATATATTATTGTAGTAGAAAAAAAATTATTATGTGTAAACTGAAAAAAAAAAATGAATTTCATGTTTTTAGAGTGAAAATAAAGACACTATATTTTTGTAAACATTTCATAAATATTTCAGATTTTCATTTTGATATATATATGAAAATATATTTTGCAAAAACAAATATATGAAGTATAAATAAATGGAAACACATTAATGACAACCGTGATATTAAGTAAAAAAGTTGTTATTAAGAAAAAATGAATGAAAGGTAAGAAAAGGGAAAGATTAAAGTAAATAAGGTAATTTAAATATTTTTGTTTTAACATTAAAATACATCAATGGTAACCATAGTATATGAAAAAAACTATGCTTACAATATGCTTATTAAAAGCATTAGTATAATTCGTATGCATATATATTTTTGTTAATTTGCTACACAAAATGACAAATGTCCTAATGGTAAGAAAAGTATGATAAGTAATTAAGAAAATTATAATGGTTATTTTCTTTATACGGGACTTTAAGTTTTTCAGCAAAGAGGATATTTATTATTTTAAAGTTGTATATATATATGTGAAATATATAATTTTATATTTTATGTTTTATATGGTAAATATGTATACTATTAAAATAATTTATTTGTTCTTTTATCTTTATTTATTTCATTTTGTTTATTTTTCACAAATAAAGTGAACATTGGTGTTATGCAATTGTTTTTATTATATTATTTTAACATAAAATTTTAAAACATTTTTAATTGTAACGAATAAAAAATGATTCAAATATACTTATGAATTAATAGTAAAAGTAGAATACCCACTTTTTAATAAATCACATTAACAAAAAATTTTATTTTGATATGTAATAAATTATTAATTTATCTAATAAATGTCATATGATTTTTTATTATGTGTGAATTTTAATGAATGTATGTGAAAATATGTATATATAATATATCTACAGATTAATATAATGTTTTTATATAGATAGTCAAAGGTAAGAACATACCTTTTTATATTGTTATAGAACAAATAGTGAAAAATGTAAAATTACCCAATTTTTATTTTTCTGATTTATCTGTGTACGCTCTAATATAATACATATATCAAATTTTATTTACTATGGCTTTTTGAAAGTGTAATCGTAACTTATTGGAGAAAAAGTTTAAAATTATAATAAATATATCAATGTGCTCTTATTATTTTGTTATCTTCGAATAAAAAGAATTAAATTTATTAATTTTTTTATTGAAGACAATTTATAGGATAATTTAAAATGAGAATGGATAAATATATTAAACGTTTATATATTTATATAATAACACTTTATATTATATTTTTTTTCAATATATTATATTTTGTTATGTTCTAGGAATTAATTTTTTAATGTTTTCGCTTTTTATTTTTCTGTTCAAGTGTAATTTATGTATTATTTTTACTGCTAAAATATGATTTTTTTTTTGTTCTTTTTATTTTTTAACATAATTTATAGCGTGAATTGTCTTATGATATCTATATTATTGACTTAAAAAAAAAAAAAAAATAAGTATTAATGTATATTTAAGTCATAAAAATTATAACTGTTAATGATATCTAATTTTTTTTTTTGGGATAACATGATATATGTTCCTTTAAATATATTTTTTTTTTTGGGGAGATATATCATTCAAACTTAAACAACGATTTGAATGCTTTTGTTCATGGGATGATGTCACCATTTAATTGGCGACAATACACATTATATTATATTTTTTTTTTACATATATTGATCTTTTTAATTGTTATTTAGTTTTTTTATATTATTATCTAATGAATTTAGTAATATCGTTATTTTGTTATGTTTTTTTAGTGAGAAGTACATACTCCTTTTTGCAACTTTTAAGGCAGTATTAGCTTATATTTCAATTCAAATTAATTTCAAATGTTATAAGATATTTTTTGTTTTTATAATTTATATAATTAAATAGTATTTATATTTTTTTTATTATTTTTATTTTTTTACAGTGTTTTTTTTTAAATAATTTGGACTTTAAATTTATTAGTAAGCTTTAAGTCTGAAATAATAATAAAGGCATGTAAAGTTTTATTAATTTTAAAAGAAAATTGTAGAATTAATAATCTATGCATTTAAAATTCAGGGGATAGTTATTAGTTCTAAATAAAATAGACAATAATATTACTGTATTATGATAGATATCGATAACATCACTTTTTAAGATAGATAAATAAGATTATTAGATAAATATTTTAACACAAAGTATGGTTTATAATTATATTACATAAGTAACACTTGATTTATTACGTATTATTAATAGTTCCATATAGAATGTTTATAAATTAATTATTTAAAAAGTTACAGTTTGTCGTATTATGATTCACTTTATATCGATATTACACTTCTGGTATTCATTTAATTTTTTTCATTATTAATAATACTTATTTTGTCAAGAATGAAATAACTACTATAATATATTATTGAAGGAAAATTAATGATCTCTTAGCACTCATAAATATTTAGTTAGTTCTTATAATAAATATAAAGACATACACAATATATATACAAAATATATGTCGTTATATTTGATATGCAGATATTATGCTGTCACAAGTGTTGCCATCGATTTAATTAACATAATTTGTAATATAATGGTATTTTTAGGGGGAAATGCATAGGAAAAACTGATATCGTTTTTAGAAATTATAAATAGTTCTTTGTTTATCTGTTATATATATACTTAAGTGCAATAAAAAATTCATTAATGAATGAAAGCATGTATTTATATATTTTATTATACCTGTTTAATTTTCTTGATAGTACGTTAAAAGGAATATAAACCCATAAAAAAATATAAATAATTAGTTTCTAAGGAAATTATAAGCTATATAAAAGGTTAGTGCAATTCATTATATGATAATGGAGTAAAAAATATTTGTAAAACTTTATCAAAGAAATTAATTAAATTAGTGGTAATAATAAAAAGATAGAACATACTTTATTATTGTTCACAATAGTGGATCTATGATAAGGTAAGTAAAAAGTTAAATACTCATAGGAATAATGACAGTGATAGAGGTGTTACTAATAATATTTTTTATGTAGTGAACAGTGTTAATTTAAAAAATTTAAGTATTGCACAATGTTGTTATTATGGTTTATCCTGGATAATGTAGAGAAGAGAAAGATTTACATAATTATTTTTAATGTTTCAATTTTATTGGAAATTAAAGCTAAAGCTATGCATAATTAAATGATAATGCACTTTCAATATATTATTTTTATTAATAAATTATATAAGAACTATACATATGAGAGGTATATATAATATAATTTTGACACTTGTGAATATATTGATAAGGACTTTTTTAAGTGTTATTAAATATATTACCCTGATTTAACATATCCAAAATTAAAATGTTCTCACTTTAACGAATTTAATAATGAACTTAAAAAGATAATCAAACTTAAATATATCCATTATTTTGTAATAATATCTTTTAAAAGTAAGTGAAAAGTGTATAACATTAGTTGTGGTTAATAATAATTATACTATTTCATTAGATACATGTAACATGTTAACATGTGATACGTTTTAAGTTGCTCACTTAAATGTTTCTACGATTATTGGAATATTTTTTATATACTTTCTTTTATATAATATAAAAATAAATTGAATTTTAAATATTAATACATTAAATTATATAATTTCTTCTCTTAAAATGTTACAATTATAAATTAAATGTATTAATTATATAGGACATTTTTCATTTATGTATTTATTAACTCACTCTGAGGCCTCATCCTATAAGAAAGCTTAAATGAAAAAAATATCTATAATAATGTTAATGAAGATCATAAAAATGTGTTATTTAAGCATTTTTTATCTTATGGATATACAAAATTTAGATAAATATTATTAAATATAAACTATTGTAGTGAATGTTATACCTCTGGATTATGGCCTATAGAATATCTAAAGACCGATAACTACAATATTTAATATATACAAATATGATTATACATAAAATTCTATTCAATAAAAAACAAAAAAAAAAAAAAAAAATGAAAGAAAAAAGAACATAAAATAAAGAATATTTAAAATTTTTAATTCAATATTATAAATATATCAACGAAAAAGTTATTGAATTAAAGAGATAAAAGAGGTACACATTAAAATATTGTAATAAAAAAGTTAAAAAATTTTTTGCATGCGCAAAATATATTTAATAAAATATAATTTATAATAGAATTATAATGTAGAACAAAAAATAGATTTAAATTAAATTAATAGTAAAATAATAATAAAAGAATAACAAAACTTAGGATCAATACATTAATAGGAAGATAGCAAGAAACTATAGAACAAATCAATAAATTGAAATTAATATACATTTGAGTAGCAAAAATTATATATATATTACAAGTTTGTATGTTAAAAAGTAAAAAGGAGAATAAAATTTATAAAAATATTTTCTAATTAATACAATAAAACAAATGTATTCAATAATGAATTAATAATTGTTTGTTAATATATCGTACACATTATAAATTTAAAATTTTATATAATGGTAATTAAACATTATTAGGAAAAAGTGCATTCAAATGAAAGTTTATGTATTCTTTTTAAAATTATTTACAGAGTTCAAATGTTAATATAATGAATATTAAGAAGATTCTAAAGCAATATCATAATTAAAGGAGAAAGTTATGTTGTATGTATAATATATGAAGAATTGCTCTCATAATATGTAGATTAATTTATATATGTACTATCGGAAATAAGGAAGCAATCGTACATATATGAATGAATTGTGTAATACAAAATATTATAATTTATAAATGTGTATTAATAAATGATATTTTTTAAGAAATGTGTAATTTTGCAATAATCATACTTAGAAGAACAATATAAAATTCTTCTTCTATTATTATTTAACCCTTATGTTATATGAACTTGATTAAAAATGTATAAATAAATATTATTAATGCATTCTTGTATAATTATGAATTATCTAAAAAAAAATATCAATAAGGGGTAATATATATCTAAATAATATATTATTATGAAAAAAGTAGAAATTATAAAAATGATAAGATTCTACAATTAGTTCATTAATTAAAAAAAATATAATTTTGCACGCATGAATTAATAAATCAATTACTAATAAGTGTAGTTACAATATATCATAAACCTGTAATAGGGAAATTAATCTATTACTGGTAAATAAAAATTATTAATAAAATTTTAATAAAACACATTTAATATATTTTTATTATTTATTAAGTAAAATATTAATTTGAAAAAAATTAGCATATATTGTCATTATTTTAATCATGTGAAAAATTAAAATAATAAAAAAGATCAATATAAAAGCTTACTTGCAAAAAATTGAACTAAAAGTTATATTACATTTATAAGTAAAAGTAAAACGTTTAAATGATTAATACGAATATATAAAAAAATGAATACCATTATGATATAGGTAGATAAATTAAAAGAAATTAAATAAATTGGAATGAAAAGGTAAGATTCGTAAACGCCTATTTTATTTTATGAAAACATTAAAAATTTTGAAAGGGATAATTAAAAGAATCAAACTATGCGACAAGCTGATAACAGAAGTTCCAGAGAATACTGTATAAGTATATTTATATAGAGAAAATGACTCAATATGTAATGGAATAAAAATATAATTATTCTGGTTTATGTGCTATAATTTTTTTAATTCAAATATTGTTTTATATTTAATGACTTTCTTTTTTCTTTTTAATATATGCGATTTTTCTGAAAAAAATTAATAAGGGATATTTTAATAAATTTATTAATTGTCAGTTAATATATTATAAAAAATAAAAATATTATAATATACTATATTCTTGTTTCTACATATATTTTTTGAGTAAAATCACAGATTCATTTAAATTACATGTTTATTGTATTTTGTTTTTTTTTTAAATATATGCTATATACAATACAAGCTTATAAAACAATAAAAAATATTAAAATTTATTTATAAAATTCTTTTCAAAAGAATTAATGAATACATAATTTTAATATTACTTATTGATATTGTATTATATTATTTAAAAAAAATATTGTACATAATATTTTTTTAAGTGTATATCAATCCAAATGTTTTCGCGGGAATTACTAATTCAAATAGTTTATATTCAACAATTTTAATATATATAATTCCTTGTTATTGCATTTGTGTATATAAATATTTATTTATATGTATAGAATGTGAAAAGATACTAAATTTGTAAATCTATTATTTAGTAATTATAATATGCATGACAAATATATGAAATTTATAATATTGTAAATTTATGGTAGATAAATAAAGCTTTAATATTGATCATAATTTCTAAAATACAGAAATTTTCATATTTTACGTAATATAATAAAAACAAAATCTTAATCAACGTATTATGTTTTATGAATAAATTCTTTTTTAATTATAATAGAATAATTTATAATTTTTATCATGGAAGTATTCTTTCTTTAAATATTAGTTTTTTAGTTTACTTTTATAATTAGAAATATTAAATTATAAGAACAGTTTTTTATAAAAAATATTTTTTATATATTAGTACTATTAAGAAGAAATCGCAAAAATTAATAATTATATTTTAATGTATAGTAGTATATACTCTCCACATTTTATACATTCAATATTTTAAATAAACCAAATTTTTTTGAATATTGCAATATAATTTTTTTTTTGATTTATTTTTTTCTGAAAGAATAATAAATTATTAATTAATTTTTCTACTATTAAACTATTAGTTTATATTCATAGATTAATCTTGATTAAGTCTATTTAAATTGTTTTACAATTAGTTTTCTATAGATATAATTATGGTTATAATTTAGTAATATATTTTTGACAATATCATACTTAATGTATACTGTAAAATGCATTATGCATATATATTAATTAATGCATATTTACGAAGATATAAGCAACAATAAAAAATAATTAAAATATAGTTTCTTTCTTAATTGGTGATATATTACATTATTGTTAACTTTTCCAAACTGAATATATTAGGATATTTAATATATACATCATGGAACAAAAAAATAAAACAATATTATACATTAAAATTTATATGTTTGTATTTTTATCGTGGATATACTATTTTAGTAATGATGTGGTAATATAATATTATTTAAGAATGTTTTATTTATTCATATATTCATTTTTTTATTTTAATTAATACTGTTAATTAGTATGGAATTATTTATTTTTTAAATAATAAATATTTATTTTGTTTTTTAGATTATATTTATCAAGTTTTTGGACCAGAACTACATATTTGGTAGTAAATTAAATAAAAGAGCCTATCGATTACTAGCAAAATATGAACGAAATAAATATTCAGATGTTGTACGATTCAAAAGACAGTCACCATATAATGAAAAGTACGAAAAAAAAGGAGAAACTTGTAGTGAAAATGTAAATGAAAGAAAAAGTAAACTAGTTGAATATTCATTAAATAATGGAGGAAACAATGAACAAATTAGGAAAAGTAAAACTTGTGATTTTTCTGAAGCTGATTCTTATTTTGATAAAAAGACGTTGAACAAAAAATATTACATAAGAATAATTAAAGATATTAGAAATGCTGATTTTATGAATTTAAGGATGAAATCATGTCATAAACGTAAGTTAAATTTTATTTTACTTACCTTCCTTCTATTAGCTGGAATATTAATTTATGTATTTGAACAAAAATATATTTTTTTGCGTTATTTTAAAGTATTAACTGAAAAATGTTGGGATGTACCCACAGTAAGTATAATATTTGTTTCATTATTAACTCTTACAGTTTTACCAGCCTTTTTTTATAACCTGAGGAAATCAGTAAAATATAATAAGTTGGTACATATAAAAAGTAAAATAAATAAATCTAATTATGATATTTTGACTAAATAAATTATAAAAGTCAAGATATATAATCTTCTAAATGAAATACTTAAAAAAATGAAAAATATATGGTTTCTAAGATTTCATAAATTTACGTGAATATGGCTATCATTTTTGATACGTAACAGCAAGAATGTAGCTCTTCAACATTTTAGTGAATTTGAAGTTTTAATGTTTTAAAATTTTTATCTTAAATTATTTATTTACCTTATAACATTACTATGTTATATATATAGATTTCTGTGTTTAACATTATTTTTTTAAAAATTATGTGCCTTAAAATGAATATATAAATGAACAATTTATATAATTATTTTTGATATTATTTATCATTTTATATTTGTAGATTTAAATAATTGTTTGAATTAAATTTTTATCTTTTTCCTATACTAATTTATTATTTGCTCCGTAAAATAAGAAATGACTGTTATTCGTTTACAATTTGAAATAAACGTATCTTGTTTAGTACATAATAAGAGGAATTCAGAGTATTTTGTTATATCTATATATTTTTTTTTTTAAAAACTAAAAGAAAACTTAATATTTATTCTACAGAATAAACCTTAGGATAAATATATGTATATTTATTTTTAAGAACATTTTTAATAGTATTTATATGTTTTTTGTATGTTATAAATATGAAATTATGAATATATAATAAAACAATATCCTTTGTAAATTGGTTTATGAGTTTATAGTTTATGGTTAATATTTTAATTTTATACTTGTTATTATATTTCATTTGTTTATATATATAGCGTTGAATATAAAGCTAATTCTATTTTAAAAAGAAAATAATGAATTTGAAAGATTTAACTAACTGAAGTGTATTTTTATTAACATACATATAAGAAAAGAATAGTTAGTAGAAAAATACCAAGAATTTTAAAAATATGTTTATAATTTGTAAAAAAATTTGTTTTTTAAATGTTCTATATTTAAAATAAAAATGAAAGCAACTTTTTTATTACCGTAATAGTTGTTTTATAAAAAATAAAATTTTAAAAGAATGTTATATTCGTAGATAAACTATGTAAATAATTTTTATAGATTAATTCCTTTAGAACAATTTAAGTTGATTTTACATGAATAAATTAGTAAGAAAATGGTAATTTATTATTTGTATAATCTTTTTTTTCATGTATATCATTATTCAGTACATAATATATATATATATATATATGTTTACAGTTTAATAAATCATTGAGAAAAAATTAAAAATAATGCTTAAAATAACATAACAAACTAAATAGTGTATATTTATTGGTAATAAGAACTGTATAATTAGCACTTTTATTTCTACTAAATTTATGATTACAATTAATAAATCGTTATGAAAAATAAAATTGCTTAACTCATTATAGAAATTTCAGCATTTTTTCTTTTTGTGTGAAATTGCCAATGTTTTGGCAGTCTGCATTAATTTCAATAATGCAGATTTTTTGTTTTATTATTTTGGATGTGATATCAAGTATAATACGAAAAACATCGTTTATAAATTAATATGAACGATTCAGATATATAGTAAAAAACAAGACTAAAAATAGTTATAGACCATAGTTAAAATAATTAGACATTGTGAAATATCTAATTAACGAATTTGAAAATCACCTGAAAATTTTGCACGAAGAAAAATGGGAATCCTCATTTATAAAAATCTTATATATAGAGGAATACGCATATAATGAGCTCCATGGAAACTATAAAAGTGGAATTTTATCATAAAAGTAAAGAAAGAAAAATCTCCCTTTCAATTTTTTTGATTCTCTTCATATTATCTTGTTACTTTCCATTATATAAACCGGAATATTTGTTTCATTTTTCTTTTTGTTTAAAATATATAAAAATAAAATATAGAAGTGCAAATACTTCTTATTGCTATTATAATAAAATCGGTGAAAATTTTATAATCATAAACTAATTTTATATATGTATTAGTGTCTTAATAGAACAAAAATAAATTAGAATAAGGCTACACAAGAGCATACTTATGAATTATTAACTAATAGTTAGTAGAGTTCCTATTTAAATTTGTGGAACAGAAGAATTAATCTTTCTTATAGGAATGTATATATGTCTTTATTACAGTGTCACATACAATATCTATCTATTAAAGAGAGAAATGCTAAAATTTTTCTATATTGTGTTTAATTTTTACTTCTGTTTAATTGAAAAGGTATAAATAATAGTAAAAATTTAAGACAAATTTAGTTGTAAACAAAATAGATATATTCGTATTTTTTGAATAATGTTTATATGTTAATGTTTTTTTTTTACTATTTATTTAATAATACTATTGGTGATGTTTTTAATGTTTTTGTTTCCTCTTTTCTTCTTAATTTTTTAATTCTTATGAATTAAACTTTACTTCATATTGCTTTGTAAGAAAATCAGCATTTATTTAGTAGTTTTGTACTATATATATAAGTTTAAAAATTTCTTGTTTTGAATTTTAAATAAAATATCATGTATAAGTGAATGTAGCTGCTAATGGTTTTTACAGTAGTGTTTATTTTAATTATACTTTTATGTAAATAACATTTAAAAATATATATTCAGTTTATTAATTATAGTTTGTCTGATTTGTTAATAAATTTCCACTTATATGTAACTTTAATACCCATGAGTATTATATTTTCTAATGCAAAAAATGTAAACTGTAATGTTTGTATTATGCAACTCATTAAGGATGATAATTCATATTATGAAGTTTTTTAAGATCCCTCATTACTATTTTATGTGTGTTTTGTAAAGATTCTCTTGTTTCTTCTTCATGTTAGATTCGTTTATTTTTTCTCTTTATAAACATTCAAGTAAACAAATTTTCACTGGAGTAAATTATATGGAAGAAAAAGAATGCGTACATAATACTAAAAAATATTATTTCATTTTATTTTTTTTTTTTTAAATGAATTATACGAATTAAGCGAATTATGGTACAGTATTCTCATTATTATGTATAATTTTTATTAACCTTATATATAAGTAATAAGGTAAAATTTGTTAGTAAAAAGGAAGCCGTTACTTAACTGGAAACAAATATATAATTTTTTTTAGGTTCTGAGGTTTTTGGCACATTAGGACAATATTTACTTTGTTCATTTGTTTATCATAAGCATTCTTAAAATTCTTTAACTGATCACAAAATTCCTTACAATTATTTTCGTCACTTTCCACGTAATGTTTAATATAAAAGAAATAACATCTTGTAGCATGCTCACAATTATTAGATTTATATAAATCTTATAATCAATAAATTTGCCTTAACCTTTATATACATTGTGTAAACCTTTAAGATTTTTAAAAATATCAGGAACAATTACTTTTATTTCATTCACACATTCTTCATCATGACTTGATGAATTTTGTTTATATAAAATAAACAAATTATCATTTTTAGAATATGTACGCTCACTTAGCAGGTAATTTATGTATTTATATATAATGTAAACACTAGAACAATAATTATTATTTATATGAGTTGTGTGCTTATTAACCATTTTATCTTTGCAGTTAAAAGGTTGACCACTATTATCACCTATACTACTTGAACAAGTTGTTACACACCATGTGTTATTATTTTATGTATAATCTTTGTTGTCCAAATTTAAATCCATTTTATAAGTAAGAAATAATTTCACGGAATTATCATAAAAATGAAAAAAAAAGTTATAGTGAATAACTGCACAATATCGTGATTTCTTAAAAAAAAATTACTTATTTCATTTATACGAGAGCGAATTTCTGAAATACCATATGTGTAAATTAATTATAATAAAACGATAAAATATGTATTCTTACATAAACTCTTGAATGGCGTTATATTCTAATATAAGTGCATTGAATAACAAAAATTAAATTCATATCTAGATAATAGTTATGTGAAAAAAAGATTAATAATATGTTTGTATGTCGTGTGTGTTCTATTTTCATATATAGAATTTAAAAAAAAATTCCATAATATTTTCCGTTTAATTTTTGAATTATAGTAAAATTAGTACACTTTGTATAGTTTAAAAGAAAAATATTTTAACTGTAAATGTGTTAATTTATAAAACAGGATTATATTATGTCAATTAATAAATTTTACAGAGAAAATATGTTTTCCTATTTCTTTCATTCAGGGATTATATAATTTTATTGAAATGTTGCATAGGAAAATAAATTAATTTTTGTACTTAATCGTATGAATTACATATTATATTGGAATATATATTTAGGAATGTCATTTAATCTTTTAAAATACGGTAAATACATAAATACAATATCTTTAAAAAGTATAGATTTTTCTTTTTTTAAATAATTATTTTCTTTTAGGGTTCAGATAATATCTTTCAAATTATTTCCATTAATTTTTATTATACGTTATAACAATATAAGCGTCCCTTATAAAATTCACTATCGTTATTATTACTGGGATTAAAATTTATATAAATGACGAAGGAATTTAACAAATATATAAATATACTATATGATAATATGTATTCTCTTGTTATATTAAAAATGTACTTCTTCGAAATAAAAAAATGCATTTGCATATAAATATATTATTCGAAATATATACAATATCGCATAATTGTAAAATAATTAATTAATTCTTTCCATACTAACACATAATGAAGTTAAAGTTTTATGTTATACTTTATCACATGTGATATAATAAAATATACAAATTTATAATGAAAATATGAATATATACACAATAAATTAGATCTTACTATAAATTGACTGTAATTATAAGTTAACATTAAAAGAAAAAAATTTTTATAATTGCCCTAAATCCTTTAATAGAACATGTGTTTGCAATTATTTTATGTATGTAGTGTAAGAATAGTATAGATTAATATATGAAATAAAATATATCATTATAAGTTAAATGATATAAATACTATTAGAAAATATGTTTGTGATACATATTATACTTTATAAAAATAGTAAAATAATTGTGAAATATAGTATCATAATATTAACCTTTTTGCATATTCCTCTGATTTTTTGTTTATTTCTATTTTACATAATATTAGTTATAATATACAATAAAATATGATTCAAGAATATTGAGAAACAATAATAAATTATTTATTTTTTTTTATTATATTTTGGAAAATATATTACGCTTGTATATATTTAATATAATATATAATTAAAGGTATTATTATATATTAATTATATAAATATATTTAACTTTTAATTAAGTATATTTTTAAAAAAAACTAAGAAGTGTAATAAATAAAAAAAAAAACAACATGTTTTTATTATTAGTACATATATGAAACGAATTGTCGTTTTCTTGATGAATATTGTAGAAGTCAATATAGTTGCATAGTTATTATAATTGTTAAAATGATTTTTAGGAATTATTTTACGATGTATATTTTTTGTTTATTATTTTATTTTTTTTATTTATAACATTAATATATCTTCTTTTAATGTTTATATGTAAGTGTTGTTTAATAATATAGAATAGTTGTGAGAATAAACACTGTTAATCCACGCATTGATGTTTTGATATAGTGACTTTTATATTAATTCATAAATACATTTATAGGTTTACGTTTTTTAATATTTTATAATTTTTTATAGACAATATTTTATTAATATACTCACACTGTTTTAAGATATTAGAAGTAAATTAAAAAAAATATTTTGTGCTCCTATTCTGTGTGAAAAACAAAAGAAAACATATATATTTACTATGATTGTAATATGCAATTTAAATTATTTCAATATATAATTTATATATATCTTATATGATAAAGAATATAATCATTTTTTGAAAAGAGCCTTATTTATATTAATCTAATATACTTTAAAAGAACTATATTTATTGTTGATTATATAAAATGAGAATAACTAAATAATACAATTTATTCAAAATTGTTGAAACATAGATAATGTTAATATTAATAACTAAAACTAATTATTTTCTTAATAATATATTATTAATATATGATAGTATATTTGTTTTACGTATTACAAGGATATTATAGTAAAAAGATTCATATATATTTCAGTTGGTATTGTATTACCTGCTCATAATAATTAATATAATTAGATCTGAAAAGTATAATCTTTACTTTTATTATATATATTATTACTGCATTAAAGATTTTGTTTTAATAGTAAAAATAATTATTTTATTAAAGTTTTTATTTAATACAAATTAGTAAATGAAAGTTTATAATCTACAAAATTTTATGGCATATGTAACAGTAGAAAATAATTATGTAACAAAATAAATTTTATATTTTATCAAATAGATCTATTATTACTATATTTTGTAAGTATATATATGTATACATATAATTTAAAAAATAATATAAAAAAAAAAATAATAATAACAGATAATATGATTAGCAAAGTACAAAAAACTGAATTATAATATTGTAATTAAAAAAAGGAAGAATAGAAATAAAGAAAAAACTTTTAGATAAACTTTATTAATTCTATTTAAAAAGTAAAAAGAGAGTCACTGAAATTTTTTTATTAATATAACATAATAAGTATGAATTTACGAATTATAATTGAATATAAACAAATAAATATATATAACATTTAAAATTTCTATAAAATAATAATATTTTTTTCTCATTTTCTTTTGGTTTTAAAATAATGTTGAAACTTATCAATTGTGTACTTTTTAATATATACGCTTTTTCATATTTAACTTTTATTTCTTTGATTTCATACAAATAGTAGAAAATAACAATAAGGAAGTTAAAAAGAAAAAATGGAAAAAGCTATAAGAACATTTTTTTATTTATTTGTTTATATCTTTTTGCAAAATATTAAGTGACAACATAAAATATGACATATTCAACATATTTTCATCATAATAATACTTTAACTATTCTAATAAATTCAGTGATTTATTAAATATATTTTAATATAAGGTATCTAATCGAAGAGAAATACTTTAGTGTTGTCAGGATATATATTTAATATGTTTTATATATAATAATATATTTATTATGGGGGAAATAAAATTCTTTACTAAGAAAATATATATTTAAATGCGATTCTTTAATTGTATGAATGCATAAAAAATTCAAATAAATACAGATAGAGATAACATATAATGGGTTAAAATTTTATAATAAGTAAACTGCATTAATGAGAATATCTGCTAACTTATAAGAACTTAAGATTTTTCATTAAGTATGTGATATATATTTTTTTATAATATACATTATAATATAATTTTTATAAAGATTGTCTCTAAATCTTAGAATGTTTTATTTTTTTTCTTACTTTTGTTCTTTCCATAGTTTATAAAATATTATATATACAATCCATATGAGTTTTCTTATTTAAAATAAGGTTTTACAATGTTAGAGTTAAAAAGTTGTAAATATAGTAATACAGCTAAAAAATTTATGTGGGTCATTATTATAGGTGAAATATCTTACGGAAAATATACTGAATGAGAAAAAAAGATAAATAACCCTTTTACATGAATATGTATACGCTGTTTATACACAAACACACATACACACACACATATATATATATATATATAAAGCAATAAAAGAATAAATAAAAATGAAAAATTTGTTATTATTAATAATAAATCACTATTTATACGTATGATTGGAAAAGACCGATTGAGAATATACCTTTATATACATAAAAAAAATGTTATTCATAAAAAATATATATAGCATCTTATTAACTTTATTCTGCGTTAATATTTCATATTCTTGTGGAGCATAAGGAAAAAAAGGAATTTAGGAAACATATAATAACAGGATAAATTAAACGAAATAATTAGTTCATATAAATATATATACTTAATAAATGAATATGATATAATATTTGTTTTTATGATTAAAAGGAAGTAGTTCCCTTCTATATTCATTTGTTTTAAGATCAAAATATATAAACCGAAAAATTAAAATTTCTTCATATAGTTTTCTTGAATTATGAAAATTATAAAATTAATTTTATATTTAATTGAAATACTTTAAGTTTTAGTATGCTTTTATTCTCAGAAAGATTATACTAATTATTACGTAATGTACATATATACTTGGTTACTAAATGAAATCAAGTAAAGAGGAAAATTATAAAAACCCATAACCTTATATCTTTATAAATTTACTTATATATCACTATATAAATGCAAAAATGAACAAAAATACAATGAATTATAAGCCTGAAAAAAGAAATGGAAAAAATTTTACTTCATGAAATAACTAAAGCACAAACATATAAGCGACATTAGGACATTTGTAAATCGAAAAAATAATAACAATAAAAAAAAGAGGTAATATTTTAAAAATTTACATTTTTTATAGTATTTATAACACAGTTAATTATATGAACATATACTAAGCACATAAATGATATATATACTTTAGGGGAAACAAGAATAATATTAAACGAATTTTTTAGATAATAGATGAATATAATTTTTATATTACATATACAATGGGGATTTATATATATATATATATATATGATATTATTAAACGTATAAATTTTCATGTATATTAAAATATATGCATTCAATTTAAATATCTATAAGAATAATTATGTAGATATGACTGTAATAAAAGTTTCAAAATTTTCTTAAATAACTGACTTTTTTATTGATAGCTTACTCAAATTTTTTTTTTTACTTTAACGCATATATAAATCAGTGAGAATATCCATAATAGAAATGATATAAAGAAACCGGAGTTCCATTTATAACTGATACACATTAATAACAAGAAAAAGGTTAATAAAATTGGAGCAAAAGCCTTAAGCAACGTTACAATAAAATTTTCTTTAGATTTACATGAAAATTTATTTGACTTTTCATATTCAATACCTAATAGTCTTCCTACTACTCTTTCGTAGGTTGCATCTAATTTCTTTAAACGTTTAGATAATGAATTTTTTTTTTTTTGAATTATATATTTTTGTTCCAAATGGTTCTTTTAATTCACCATATTCTCTTTCTAGATAATCATCGGAATTTTCAAAATTATCCTTAAATTTTAATGAATTATATTGGTCTTGAAAATTTCCTTGAATCTTCTGATATAAGTGAAAATTTTTTTGTGGGTGAATTTCATATTTCTCCCCTTTTAATAATCTTCTAGTCCTTAGAATTGATGTATTATTTAAGTTTAATTTCTTATTGCATGATATGCCAGAGTTAGTTGGCTAAAAATTAGGTTAAATATTTAATATTTAAAAAAATATTAGTAATAATATAATGATAAAATATTAGATTAAAAATAAAAATGAAATATTATAAAACATGTAGAGAAGTTATGGATTACAATTATTATTGTACCTCAGAGTTATTATGGCATATCCATATTAATAGTGTAAATGAGAAAACTTTAATAAAGGAGAAGCATTTATTTGTTTGTCTCATTTTGTCAAATTTATTTATTGATATTTAATTATTTGTGGTAATATAATTTGAGCAGATATAATTTATTAGTGATATTCAGTAAAATTTATTTTATAATTTTCCTATATTTTTTTGTCACTTCGTGAAATTAAAAATTTTTTAGTTTTCTTTAATTAATGTCAATTAGGACATGTATTAAATAGAATAAAAGAAAAATTATATTAAATAAAAATATCTAAGTAAATTTTATATGTAAATATATTATTGTTAAAACGAAAATTAATAAAATATTATTGTACAAACGATATATTTTTTATATAATTGTTGCATTTGTACATGCTGTAAACATCCTATTTTAAAAAATATATTTATATTTATGTATTTTCTACGTATATTAATGCAATATTTTGTAAATTTGGATATTAAAATATTAGAATAAGACAAAAAATAATAAAATTACGTGATATAACAGATATAAATTTGACTTTGAATGGATATTATTTTAAATTCTTATGTTATAATTAATATAATGAAAAATATTTTAGAATCATCTAAGGTTATATCATGTGAAAAAATTTTTTTTAAAATAATTTTCAATAAGTACATAAATTATAATAAAAAAAAAATATCTATAATAATAAAAATAAGAGTTAAAATTTATTTAATAATAACACATTTGGAATATATCAAATTAACATTATTATGTATTTTATGAAAAAAATTTCAAGAGCTTAAGAATGATATATTATATTTTTATTCTAGGTAACTTTTATTAGAAAATTATGTAAAATAAGTTAATATTATATTTTTTAATATAATTTAATACAAAATAATTTTATTATGTTGTAAGAGCATTATGTACCTTTAATATTAATTTAGAATTTTTTCTTATATAGTATTAGAAAAATCGTTTACATTACAAATTTCAACAAATATATATTTTATTTTAAATTTCGTGTGATTAAAAAAAAAGAAATATAAGACAAAAAAACAAATTTATTTGTTAAATATGTTAAAATTTAAGCGCATAATTAATGTTACTTTAATGATAAATTTATATAAAATTATTTCCTATTTTACCTTATATAATAAGAATATATATATATAAGGATAAAAAAATGGCTTTGCTGAGATTAATTATATAAATCAGTTAAATTATATATTAAAAAAAAAATCAATCGTAATTATCTATAGTAAATAATAATTAATTAAAATTGTGTACATTATTTTTAAATATAGTGTTAAATTTTTATCAAATAGTTCTATATTTCATATATATACTGTTATTTACTTATATTTCTTAAAATATTATTAATGAATTTCCTATTAATTAAATATTTTGCTATGATAAGTATTAATAATAAGTTGAATTCTCTTTTATACATTTATTGCGTTTATAATAAATTATATGTTACCATAAACATTTGTTTTATTCATTTATATATATATGTATACGTTAGTAAAAAAATAAATTATTTTCATATTTGTATTATTAATTAAATAATATTTGATATATATAAATCAGTTTTCTATATGTTATTTCATTATTTATAAAGTACGTAATAAATATTATAATAATATTAAAATACTTTTAATGAATAAAAAATGTAAGGTATAATGTGAATAAGTACATAAAAAAGTTTAATTGAAATAACATTTATTATTAAAATTCGATAACAAATATATTTATAATATTCATGTTTAGAAAATTTTGAATTTTTTCTAAGTTATAATTAGCCATTGTACTTATAATATGCATAATGAGTTTTTATTTTTTAAAAACAATAAAATTGATATAAAGGAATTTTTTTTTTCATATTTTCCAGTTATAAAGTTAATTATTTAAAATATGTTTAAATTTATAGTTTTGTGATATATTTATATGTAGTATACAGTTCATTTAGTAATACCAAAAATTGATATTTGAATTTCGTTGTGATTAGCTATTACTTGATTTGGTTCTCATATAATATATCTTTAATATGGATAAAACTTAGCTTAATGTAATTCCATTACCAGTATAGTTTATATATAAAATTTTATTTTTTAGGTTTAATTATTAGAAATTAATTATATAGTTTGCAGTATTAATATTATTTTACTTCATTTTTTATTGTTAATACTATATTATAACTATTTTATTTTAAAATCATTTAATACAAAATTTGAGAGAAATTACACTAAGGATTTTTCTAATTTTTTATGTAATAAATATATTTATTTATAAAAATTATTTAAGAATATTTTTTCTTTGTTTCGTACAATTGTATTACATAAAATAAAAAATTGACATATTTTAATATAAAAAAAAAAAAAAAGGAAAAATATTAATAATATGTTCTAAGGTATCAAAAATAATTTATTCAAAAAATAAAAATAAAATAAGAAATTTTGAAATAAAGATGATTTACTTCTTAATTCTTAAATTTTTTAATACCTTTAATTATATAATACCTATAAATAATAATATTTTCTATATGAATAATTATACTATGTTTCTTTTTTAAACATCTAAAAATAAAAAAAATATTGAGTAAATATATTTATATATATGCAAATTAATTCTATAACCTTTTTTTGTAATTGTATTTTAGAAGTACTTGAATAATGATAATTATATTTTTTAAATGCTCAAAATTATTTTTGTCTTTTAATTTAGATGACATATGTATATATAGTAATCAACATATTTAAGTTATGAATCATAAATAAGGTGCTCACGGAAGACATGCCTGAATGTATATATATATTTTTTTACATATATATAGGATACAAAATAAGGAATATAATAAATTGTTATTAATTAAACGTCTTGTATATCTCTATATTATGAAATTATCTATAACATGCATATAATTACCATATAAATTATTAATAAACAAGAAAATGCATTATATTTATTAAATTAAACATTAGTTTTATAGAATTTTTATAAATCCTTATATAATATTATACCTAAAAACATATTCTTTTGAACCGACAATGTATCTTTATATAAAAATATAAGAATGAAATACATTAACAAAGAATATAATAAATTTTTTTTCCTAAAGTGTAATAAAAATGATCTTATCACTAAATATACAAAAAATTAATTACTGCAAAGCAAAACATAATATTATATTGTTATTAAATAATAAAATATAAATAACAAATTACATAAAAGAACCTTAAACACATTAATTATTTAAAAAGATCGAAAAAAAATTAATCGATAATATATATATATATATATATAATTAAAAGCATTCTTATAAAGGGGAACTAATATGCACATTAAAATCTTTCTATTTTTGTTAAATTAAGGATTAATATAACTGTCTTATTTATATTTAAATAAAAAAAAATTATATATACCTGGAATATTAATTAAATTAGTACGTTTCATATTGCATGTTTCATGCTTATATTTCCCTTATACATATATCAATTAGTTTACCTTTCTTTTTTTTTTGTTCCATTCCGATATTATAATATTGAATATATTTTTCACTAACATAATATGATTCCACTGATTATAGTTGGCATATATTATGAATATGTAATAACCTTTTTATAAAATATACTTTTCTATTATTTAATCTGGTTAACGTACTTTATTCTCATAAGCTATGAAATTTATACTATGTTTTCTTATCCAATCTTCTATATCTTTTTGAAAACAGTGTTGATCCTTGTAGTCATGAATTTCCTTATTTTTACCACTTCCTAAAAGCGTGTTGTTAGTTGCAGTTATTTTTTCTGTAATTTCTGGATTTTTGTATGAATTTTCTTGTCTTACATACATTTATGGAAATATTGAAATATTATTCATTATTTTCTATATACTCTTCTTTTCTGAATTTTACTAGTACTGTCATAAGTGCAAGTATATACTATTTTGCTAGTGATAGTTTTTTTATATAACTGTATAATACATCATAGAGTTTTTTTTGGTTCCATTTCTAATATATTTGTTAGTAGTATATTATTTCTTGTTTCTTCATTTTTATATTAGTCATACATTCTATAATTTCTGGGTTAATGCCTTAAACAAGCCTGTTCGAGGTGTCGTTTTATGGGTATACCCTTTTTTGATATCAGTTTTCTTCATATATCTTTTTCTGTTTTTAAAAATGGAACTTTTTGAATTTCATTTGAAAGTTTCCTTTTTAGTGCTTCAATTTTTTTTGAATAATCTTTTTCTTTTTTCTATTCATTTTTCAATTTTTCAGAAGTCTTTTTTTTTCTTTCTATTCATTTATTCCGTATAATTTTGCATATTTCAATATTATTGTTATTTTTATTGTATTATATTATTAGTTTATCATATGTTAAATTACGGTAGGTTCTATATTTCACATTTGTGAACTCTTTTAGACATATTTTTAAAAATTCCAATATTTTAGATACCCATTCTTTATTTTCGCATTATTTGAGTACTTCGAAATCTGTTTCGATGGTTGTTTTAGCTCTTTTTTTTTATCTATTTAACTCGTTTTTATTTTCTTATTCTCTTATGTTAGTATATTTTTATTTTTTTTATAATTTCTTGATCATAATACATTGGGTATTTTGAATAGCCCTGTGTTGAAAGATTACTTTTTCTGTTAGAATGTGATGGAGCTAATATTCACAATAATTTAATTTGTCTTCTACTTATCTTTTGTTCTTTTTTAAATATCCCTCTTAAAGCATGTTACAATTTAAGAACATATTTATAAGATGAGATATTAAAACAATTAAATGTTTATAATCTTTTTAATTATTTAGTTTTATTTCATTTTAATAAAAAGGGGAAATATTATAAAAACAAGAAAACTTATTAATGTAGATGAAATTATGTGGTACATGAATTTCCTGGTGAATCTGTGGTAGCTTTTTAAATATATATGTAATATGTCATTATTTCAAAAATAGAAAAATAAGTGCCAATAGTGATGCTTAAAATTATAGAGATTTTAGGGTGAACGGGAGAAAATAACTTAGTGATTGTTACTTCGGGAGGCCATGTTGTAGTTTCAGTAACTCGGGTTACTTCTAAGACTGGATCATTTGGTATATCTAATGTAGAAGTATATACTGTTAATGAAACATTATATTCAGGACCTGCAGAATTGGAAACTTCGAATTCTTTAGTTTGATTTTCTGTAGTTAGGGGATTAGATGTCATTTGACATTGGGATGTGCCTGAAGTTGAAATTTGCAAGTTGAGTGATGATTCCAATTAGAGTGAGGCTTTATCTTGAGTCTTAGATGAATCTTCAATTGAATTTTGGCTTTTTGTTCGTGAAGTTTTATTTTTTTCTTCTCGTGTATTTTCATCAATTTCAGTAGGTTGCATTATTGAAGGTTCATAAAGTTCATTAAAGTTTTCAGGACTCAATAAGTCATCTATTGATATTGGAAATTTTATGATCTCTCTTTGATTATTAAAATTTTTTCCAATGAAAATTTTCTTATTTTTACAGAATTTCTCCACTTATTTTTAATCCAAATATTATATTCGTTCAATATTTTTTTGAGATCCTGATCACCGTTACAGGTATATATATTTTTTCCGGTTTTGAAGGATTTTATTCATTCTAAATTTTTTTTTATTTTCATTAAAATCTTTTACCTCATAAATTAAATTTAAAAGATCTCTGTTGTTTTCATTTAAAATCGTATGGAATTTGGTATATTGAGAAAGCTGGTCAAATCTATGTTCAAAATATTTATTAAGTACATCTTACCACACATTTTGGTAAATATGTGATGGTGAAGTTTTTTGATTAATTAGATAATTTGCAACTGATAAACAGTCATTTCTAAATTTTGCTTTATTTCTCTCTTCCTTTAAAGAAGGAATTTTTTTACTAATATACATTTTAATATTTTGATATTGAAGTTGGGTGCGTAGCTTATTGCACCAAAACCGAACCCTCTGCAAATCTAGATTCAAAAGTATTTTTAAAAATTATTTAAGCAGTAATTTTTACACTACTTGTATTATGGAAATTCTTTTTCATTAATGAACAATATATGTAACAATTTTTGGAAATATTAATAAACAGTATATGTTAATGCGATATAATGACACTATATTATTAAAATATATTGTTGTGAATAACAATCTGTAGGAAAAACAAAAATACAAATTTATATGTTCTTAATAATCGATAAATTATTTTTAAATTAATATATGTTAATGAACTGAAAATAAAGAATTATCAATGATATTATACTTCGTATGTGATCTATAAAATAATTAAGTACGTTAATGCATATTTTATATGTTATTATCTTTTTTTACCTTAAATAATTACATTAAAACTGTGTATATACTCTATGATTATTTTGATATTAAATAAGAGTTAAATATATGTTTTTATATTAAACTCATATTAATTTTAAAAATATATAACTAAATAATAAAAAGTTACATATAATAATATAAAATTTATTGATTATAATTATCATTAATATATATATTAAGTCTTTTATTTTTTTTTTTTTTGAAGTTTGCATTCTAAATCATTTCTTTTTGAAGAATGCTTCTTTAATAACAACACATAAGGGAATATATATACAAATAATTTATTTTTTTTTAAGATGTTTTATATTTAACATTTATTAGAATATAATGGCTACATATATAGTAAATTTGTTATATATGAAACTTGTAGGAGTGAGAAAAGATGTGGTATAATAAAAGAAAATATGATTTTCTCAAATATTTGGATGCTCATTGGAAGAAATGTAGATTTGTTTTAAAATATATATGAAAATATTTATATTTACATTTATATATTTTTTTATTTTATTATATACTTTATAGGTATATCTGTATATGATGAATCTTTATTTCCTATAGATAATTATTGTGTTTTGATATTTAGAATTATACTGTATTGTTATTGTATAAAACTTTTTTTAGTAGTTATATATATTTTACCAAATGTGTACATACAACAAAATTTTTAATTTATATATGTAGCAGAAGTATAATTTAAAAGTAAAAATAATATATTAAAAATAAACATCTTTAAAATAATATATTGGTGGTGATTACAATAATGTTGTTTTTTATAATTTTGTTATTTCAAAATTTTGGTATATATATATATTAATATAGAATGAAAATACATACTTCAATTTACTATTTAATAAATATGATTATAGTACTACATTTTATTATATTTTAACTACATCCTCATATTTTATATTTTTTTGTTACTTTATTAAAAGTAGTGAAAATATATATAACAAATTAAAAAAAAAAAAAGATGAAAGCGTTAAGCATTTTAAAAAGAATTATTTTTTCAAGTGTTGAAGTTTAATATTTTGTAGAGGTAAAAAGAAAAACCCATGCATAATTTTATGTTTTTAAAAATGTAATAATATAATTGATGAATAATATTAAAATTGATTGTTATAAAAATATTAATAAGCTCATAATTGTTAATTGCATCTAATGAAATAAATAAACTTATTATATTTATCAATTTATATATAATTTAGGATATTTTTTTATATCATTATATTTCATAGAAACCACTGTAGATAATATATACAGTAAATAAATATGCAATGGGTTCATGAATAAAATATTTTCCTATATTTTTTAGATAGATTTTTACTCTAAAACCTTTAACTCTTTTTTTTATGTGAAATGTTGAACATGCAACATAATAATATTGTAATATTTTAATAATTTGTGTATATCTAACTACGTAATAAATATTTCTAGTAATGTATATTTTAATAAAATAATTCATAAGTTTTATATACATAATAATATAAGTAAAATAATATATTTTTCAATATATCTTAGATAATCAACTTACGTGTATACTATAAAAATAATATGGATATTGAGTTTTATATCACATTATCATTAATTCTATAAGTTATAATAAAATAACTGTACGAATAATTGGGATATGTTGGTAATTAATAATTCCTTTATTTCACTGGTGATTATTAAACCAAAGTTAATTTTATATTAGAATTTGTTTTATAAAAGTAGTTCAGATTCTTCTAATTCTAAAAGAGTTGTAGCTATTTTACTGAAATACTATTCAATTAAATAAAATATGTAATTGCGATAATGTCATTGTACAAATTATGCAAAAATAATTCGAAAAGTTTTGTTATGTATAGGAAAAGGTTATATATATCAGCAGGAAAGTTAATATCAACCTTTTATGTAATATATATTATCTTAGTTATAACACAAAAATAAATGTTAAAAAAGAAGAAAAGAAAAAAATATAATAAAATATGCTATTGATTCTTATTAATTATATATAAATAAAAATATAATTATGCTAAAAAATATTAAAATATTTTAGCTTTTCAAATTTTAAAAATATTTATTTATTATTTTATATATCTTGTTTAATATAATTTCTTATTTTATTTATTTATATCAGATGATTACTATTTATCACACTGTTATTAATGTGTTAGTTTTCACATATTTTTGTGTGTCTCATATTATATATAAAATTATGCGAATATTCCGTGTTTTACTACTTTTCAAATTAGAAACTGTATCGTATATAGTATATATAAGTGCAGCACATGTTTAGTTTTTCATTTATTAATTGTATACTGTATAGATTTATAAATTAAGGCTATTTTTTTTTTTTTTTTCTCTCTTTCTAAATATAAATGAATATGTATCATCTCAATGTGTTTTTTTCAATATTCCTTTTCTGTTTCATTTTATATTTTATGAGAAGCCACCAAACGTGGTCTCATCTAGGATAATAAGGAAAATATAATATGATTTTTATATATTTTATATTTTCCAAATTTGGTGTATGGCATTTAAACTTGAGCATGTATGCATTATGAATATTATAGTTAATTTCTTTATTCTTTTATACCTTTTTATATAACCGTATACTAAAGGGTATACACTAATGAAATAATAAATAAAAAAAATATACATAATATAAATATTTTACAATTATGAAATATTATGCATATTAAAAATAGTATTATAATTTATTTTTGTTTTTAGTGAGGAAATAGTATTTCTTCTGTAATAAATGAAAAAAGTGAAAATTATTCCAGATGACAAAAGAAACACGATGTCAATGCGGAAAATATTATTTTTTAATATGTTAAAATTTTTATCATAAATATTGATAGAAATAGGATTATTACTAAAATAAAATTTATCTTATATTTTTTGCGATTCGTATGTATCCAACTTTAATCCAATAGTTCCTGTTTTAAGTATACGTGGCTTTATGCAAGATCTGGATGAATCTTTTACTAATCGAAGTTTTTGAGATTTTTTAGATTAATTTCATCTTAAGTTTATGGAATAAGCAGTAATTTGTTATCCGTAATATCGGAATTAAGGGATTGTGCACTTAGTGAATTTTTTTTATATTGAGCTGCACATTCTAAGTCTACCAAAGAAGAATGAATTGCTTGTGATGAGAATGCTGTTATTTATATTCTTTCAAGTTCTGTTCTGGTACTCTCAGAAACTTTTGTTTGTACACCATTTATAAATGTGATATAATGTGGAAAAGATTGGACAGATGGTTATCATAAATTATTAAGCGATTTAACTAGTGTCAGAATCCCGTGACATTTAAAAATTTCTCCTTTATTTTTGTAACCTTTAAATCGTTAATGTCATTTATGTAATTTATAATATCTGAATACTTAAAAAAATAAAATGAATTTATAATATTTGTTTGGGAATTAGCAGAATTCTGTGGATTAAATTGAATTCTGGGTTGTAATATTTTTTTTCAATTATCACATTTTTTGTGTTTGCAAGATTCTAATTTATATAAGCATTTATTGAGATTAAACTCATTTTGACGTTTAAAATAACTTGGACAATCATGCCAAAATAGATCCTTACAATACCCATTACCATTATTATGCTTATTCTACAGATTTTTAAAATATAAGGATATTTTTTTTATTTTTAAAATGAAACACGTTGACAAGAAGTGTGTGTTTTAATAGTATCATAATTTTCATATTAATCAATCAAATATTTTTCTTCTATATTTTTAATGTATCTTTGTAAAAAGTCACATTTTAAGGATCATTAAAACGTATGTATATTATAAACTTGATTGATACTTTTTGGAACACCTAAAAATATATTAATATGAGATTTAAATTAACTTTTTTTCAACTGAATTTTTAAAATTTTCTTTATATTATAATATACACAATATGTATAATTTAAATATAGTTATATTTTCCTTCATTACTTCTTTTTAGTAAATTCTACTTGTTTCTTGCAGTTTCATTTGAAAGATCATAACTGCATTATATACCACTATTTTGTGTTGCCTTTAAATCATTACAATATGTACCATATGGTTTTGTATTGGTACGTCTATTAAATTTATTATATATATTACTTGATGGTGATCGTTCTGAAATTTGCCTCTAAATATAAAGAAGAAATAATAAATTATATAACTTAAAATTTAATTTTAAAAAAGTAATTTTAATAAAGTTTACGAGAAATAAGTTATTGAAATTATGAACTACTAATAATCTTATTAATCTAATATAAAAATATACCAATTATTGTTAAGTTGAATTTTCCATTTTATTTTGGAATAAATAAAATTAAAGAAAATATCATTATTATAAGTGGTAAATTAACGCTATATAAAAAATAAAAGAAAAAAGATTCATACAAATATTATATATTCGTAAATTTATATTCTTTGTAATTCATAAAAATTTTTTCATAATAGAGCTTATTGTTAATTATATTTTAAGATTAAATGTCCGATTCACTATTAATAAAAAAAATATACATCAAAGTATAATTTTACAAGAATTATACAAAAAATATTTTTTTCTTTTATATTTTTATTTTTCTCTGGAGTTCTTTTTTTAAATTTTTATGCCATATACTCGTATTGTTAATTTTTTATGGTGTAATACACAATAAAGTATATTTAAAAAAATTCCTTTTTAACAACTTTATTAGGAATTATTAATTAATAATACATTATATAAATAAAAATATATATGAATGTGGAGGTATTAAATAAAATATTACAAATGTTGAAATATAATATATGACTACATACGTATTATTATTCGTACAAATGATAAGTTCTGTATAAAATTGGTGCAATATACAAAAAAATAACTGCATTATGTACACAGTAAAGGTTGTATAAATTTCCAGCTCTTTGAAAAAAATATCTCAAAAATAGTGAAATTCATGTCTGACATGAAAGATGAACAATTATTAATAAGACAACAATATTTTCGTATAATATTATGAATGTTAAACCTTATTTAGCCGTAACCAATTCCATTGCAATACCCTAAAGTGTTAAAAATAAAAAATTATTAACACTTAACATTATAAAAACATTTTAAGTTATACATTTAACTTTCATGTGATATGTTATTCTTTTTATTAATCATTATAATATTGCATGATTTGTCTTTATTTATTAATTTACATATAGCTTAATTTAATATATAATCTTAATATATATGCATAATATTTAATATAAGTTTAACATAACAAATTTGGAAGTGCATTGGCACAATAGTAATATATTATGAAAATTTATAAATTAATGTTTTTAGTATAATATTATGAAAATTATTCACTGCTATGTTTTTTTATCGGACGTTAGAATTTATTCCTAAACAAAGTTAACTGTTACTTAAATAATGTTGTTATGGGGATATTACATTTGTAATAACGCATATATATTACTCTAATTGGATGGTTCTTTCAATACATTTTATATTTACACTTCGTATTTTCTTTTGTATTTTACGTTTTGGGGAATTATTGGAATTTAGTGAGATGAAACAATGATTCTTTAAGCATACGCAATTTTATAGCTGCATAACTTTAGTAAGGATAAAAAGAAAAATATGTTAAGTAAAATATATATATATATATATATGGAATATAATTAGCTTTGTTCTACGTTAATATTATATATTTTGCGGAACATTAAGAAATTTAGGAACTTGAACCTTAAGATATAACAAAATTTGTAAAATGAAATATTTCTTTTTAGTTTGAATGATATAAAAGGTAAAAAAAATAAAATTAAATAATAATAATAAAGGAACTAATGCAAAATTTGTTAATAAGTGAATAAGAAATAAGTTTATTGTTTATTCCGCAAAAGAAGTATTTCTGTATTATATGTTTTTTTTCCATTCAACAAAAGTGTATTATCTGAAAATTTTTAAATTTACAAATAAACAATATTAATATTGGGTAAAAATTATTATAAAATTAATTTCCATATTTAATTAGAACACTGTAATATTGCGTATATTAATTTTTTAGGAAAAATTATCTTAATGTACGTTTAACAAGCATGTATGAGAATTCATTAAATGCATTCACCTAAGGAGGATAATTATAAAACTTAATAATGTTATATATTTACAAATTTACAATATATACTAAAATACAACAGAAAAAATAAAAATAAATATAATAAATATCTCAATAAAACAACTGGTAAACATATAACTTAGGTAAAATAATAGAACCACATATATAGGTGTTTTTCCTAAATATATAAATAAAAAAATATGAAGAAAAAAAAGAATAATTTTAAAACTTACCTTTTCTTATAGTATTTTTGAAAAATTAAATATATACACTCCAAAAACTTGAATGAACTATATAAAATACTTCATTTAAGAACATTAAATGGATTTATTTAGATAAAATTTGAATGTAAGATAACTCATGTATCACTTATATAAGGATTTTACGCACTATGAAATTCATAAAATTTTATATACATTAAAATATATGCTTTAAATTTAATGATTTTCATGAATGATTAATTAATAATAATAAGAGTATAAAAATATTTACTTATTTGGACTAGTTACTCTATTCATCATTATTCACTGTTTTTACATAAAGATAAAATAGAGTAGTCTTGTGCCATTAAGTCATCTAAAATTATTTCATCTATTGAATTATCTATGTGTGGGATGCACGAAAATAAATAGTATGATTCTGCTATACTTGGAATAGTTAGTCAAAGCAAGTTTTTAGTTTTTGGTTTAGATACAATTTGTAAATGTTTTTCGTATTTTTCTTTTTTAGGTGACTCGTTTTTCAGAGTCTTTATATATTTTAGTTCTAAATAATATAAATGAAACTTTATATATTTTGCTATTTCTTTTGCTCTTGGTATAAATCTTTCATATTTCTTTGATTCTCCTTTTAATTCATTGTGTAATTTTACAAGACAGTCATTAGACACTTTTTAATTATAAGAATTTAAAATGGTATCCTTACATTTGGATGTATCATAACATTTACAAAACTAGCAAAATAATCATTTTTAAGATGTTTGTGTTTGCTTTTATCACCTTCATAATACATTGGTCCAAGCAAAAATTTGCTTATCCCTAAATCAAAGTTATGATTATGGTATTTTTTATTATTCGTTAATTCTGTAGAGATTTTTGCATAAAAATTTTAGTAGATATTTAATATTTATAAAAATATTTTCATTTTCATATGAATAAGATAATCCTTTTAAAATGAAAATACATGTTTACAACGAATGTATGTAAATTATTAAATGTAATAATAATTCTATTTAATAAGTATCCTAGAATATCCATATTAATAGGAAAAATTAAAAAATTTTAATAAAAAAAGTTTATTTATATTTGTCATCATTTCAAATTTATTAGTAGGAGACAAATGTTTTGTGATAATTTAATTTTTAGAATAAAAATTTTTCGATAATATTAAATAGAGGATTTCTTATATTTTTTCTTTATTGCTTTCTGATACTTTATAATATTAGAATTCTTAATTATAAATATATTTAAATATAATAGTTATATGATAATTTCAAATGTAACACGAGGAAAAATGCGTTAAATAAAAATATTATAGTAATTTTTATATGAAAAAATATTAATTAAAATAATATTGATAGAATAGGTTTTGAGAAAACAATAAAACACACATTATATGTAAATGCACCTAGGGAAATCTGTGAATAATTTTTTTTTCAAAAAAATTTATATATTAAGTACATATATTAATGAAAAGATTAGTTTATTTGTTTTTTAAAATTGATAAAATAATATAAATATAATAAATTTACTTGGGTAAATTAGCTTTACGAAAAGTATCGTTTTATATTTCTGTATTCAATTAAAATAATAAACGATATATAGAAGTCTTCTTATGTCTTTTGAAATTTTTTTTTAAAAATAATTTGCATTAAAGATAATTATTAGGGAAAAAGCATTTATATGGAAATAATTATAGTTTAATAGGATTTTCTTATTGTACATGAGGTTTATACAATATCAACATAATTATATATTTTTTTAATAAATATTCAGCGAACTGTTAATAATAAAATATATATATTATTTGTGTTTATTTTTATTCTTATATTTTACATTATAAATTAATTTTGTATTTTTTGAAAAAAAATAAACCTTAATTTTATTTATTTTTCCTCAGAATTTAAGGGTTTTAATATTAATTAAAAAAAATTTTTTATATATAAAATAAGAAATAATATTAAAATTATGTATTTGAAGAAGTGAAATTTTTTTTAAAATTTGTTTTTCGAAAAAAAATAATATTTAAAAAAAAAAAAAATTAATAAAAAATAATAAATTTATGTACAAAATATTAGAATGTATTAAGTATATAAAATTAATTGAAATGTTACTTTTTTTTTATAAAGATATTGTTAATTCTTTTACATTTTAAAATAATAAAAAATGCATTTAACAGGAGAGAATTATGGATTTGCTGATATAGATGCAGGAAATAATCAAAATAATATGAAAAATAAAGGATAAATTTATATTAATAGCAATAAAAAATTGGAACTTAAAATTACGCACGTTATTTTTAAATATGGCATTAAAGTATTAATTTCTTTTTATATTACATTAGTACATTATGATTTAGTAATATTTATTGAAGAAATATAAGCATATATAACGTTTATTATATATCTTTTCAATGTAATAATATAATCTATAATATGTTAAAATCGGTTCTATACGATTGATAAGTCAATAATAAAGAATAAATTACTATTTTTAATTAACTTCTTCATTTATACATATATATGTGTATATGCAATTTCGTAAAAGAATTTTATATTTTAAAAAAGTATAATACTCTTTAATATGTTAAAACAATTTTAAGTTTTACAACAAAAAATTGCTAAGTATATATAATATACGTACATTTTTTTGTATAATTATGTATATTTAATGGGTTTTTTACATTAAGTGTCAATAACATCAATTTTAAAAGCTTTATTTTATAATATGATTTAGATTTAGAGATTCGTCATACGGGTCTTATATAAAAAATAGTTAAAGATAATGAATTATATCGTAAGAGTTTTTTGTTGTGCATTAATTTTTCGTGTAAAATATGAAAATAATATGTTAAATTTAAAAAAGCGTGTTTTAAAATGAAGCCCATTTTTATTTACAATATATTTTTTGCATTGTAAGTACGAATATATGTTCACGCGAACATGAATATAATATAAATTTATAATTGATACCTTAAAATAAAAATTAATATATATAAGAAAAATATTAATAATTCATATTTTAAATATTATTACTTGTAGTATGTTGAGATGCGTATATTCACAAAGTTTTATTTTGAATATATAAAATAAACAATCTAATAAGAATAAAGAGGAAATTACTACATGAAAAAATATGTATTAACCTGTAGTTATTTCTTGATTAATGTCATATTTATTTCTAATAACTTGTATTAATTCTCACATATAACTAATATAAATAATCTTCATAATAATTGAACAAGCTATATATATGTTAGTAATATAATATATGTAAAATGAAATTATTGATTTTTGTGAATTCAATAAATTTGTAAAATGTGCATATATATGAAGAAAAAAGCATAATTTATTAAATATATGAAATAAATGAAAAGGTTAAAGGATTAATAGCGTTATTTTGTGTTTTTCTATAGTAAATGTTATGTAAGAATTCGTTCTAAATTTATTTTTGTAAAAACTTCTGAAAATTTACTTTTAAGTTTTCTCTAATTTTTCATATAATAAACCTATATAATTATAAAAAGTAATATATTATAATTACTTCTTTAATACCATTTAATTATATTACATAAAATATAATAAAACTAAGCAAAAAAAAAAAAAATCTAGTAATATATACTTAAATATTTGAAACCTTTTTTCAAAAAAAAAAATAAGAAATTTTAATAAAACTATATTTTACTACATTATTATTAAATATTTTACCATCATTCATTTTGTATTACAGAAAAATAATAAATACTGTATTTATATAAAAATTTTCTATTTTTCTGTTGTCTCTACAAAATAAATATTTATAATTATACATATTATAGATAATTCCAATTGTGTAATTGTCTTATACAAATAATTTAATAACAATAATTATATATTTCCATATTCTGAAAAATATTTTAATCATTTACTTTATGTGTCATAAATAGGTATAGGAAACAACATATATTTGATATACAAAAAAAAAATACGCACGTATAATATATACATATATATGCATATACATTTTTACAAATCTAAACAATATAAAATAAAGAATATAATAAAATGTCATTAAGTGTATTTTAACTTTGGAAAATAAAATTATTTATTATATATATATTATGTTTTAAATTTTATTAAAAAAAAAAAAAAAATATTTATTTAAAAATGTATTCGATCAAATATTAATTCATTAAATTTTATATTATACTATACAAAGTATAAAGTGATATCCAGCATAACAAATAACTTTGTAGCATAATGTGGAAGAATAATAAATTAAGAGTGTAATATTTTTTATTTTCAAGGTGCAAAAAAAAAAAAAATATTCTTATAAATCATACGAAGAATAAATTCCTCTTAAAAACATAATGTTATTATAGTTATAAAATTTTAGTGATAGAATACACAATGGAAGTATAAGCAAATTAAATATTTAAGAAAAACATAAAAAAAATTAACAAATAATAATATACATATAATTAAATGAAACGTTTTGTGGGTTACCAATCTTCTCTTTAATATTATTATTATTGGAACCTGATCTTCATTATAATGTATTAATATAATACATATATGTATATATATGAAATTAATATGCATTTAAAATTACAAATTATAAATTTAACTTAGGGTATTACTGATAAAATTAGTTATTATGGATTCAAACAAAAAATATTGCTTAGAATTTCGAAAATTGATATTTTAATAATTAATACAAAAAAATTAAATTTGTTTTTATATGGAACAAAATATTTCTATTATTAATGAATAAAGAATTAATATTAATTTTTTATAAATATGCTTACAGAAATAAAAAAATTAATATATATTAGGAATATTTTATAATAATCTTGATTTCTTTCATCATGTATCACGCATGATTTTTTCTTTTTATCGATTATTACATTCTGCTTCTTTGTTCCCTCATGATATCCGAATATTTAAGAAATATTTTTTATGGACATCGTATTTTTTATATTAAATATCATCAGAATATTTTTTGTGTGTGTATCTATGAATTTATAAAATATATTTTCCTGATGTTATAACAGTTTTGTCTAATTCCTCATCATTAACTGTGAAATTTACATTTGTATCGTCTTTACTTATCCAATTATCTATTTCCTTTTTAAAGTTGTCTTCCCTTATATGCCCCATATTTTCTTTATTTTCCAAAACATCTTTGTTAACATCAGTTATGTTTTTTTCAATTTCTGATTTTTTCGCTAAATTCATTTCTGTCTTCCATTCATTTATAGAAATGTCAAAATATGATTCCCTATTATATATATACTCCTCTTTTTTGCATTCTTCTAATACCATCATAAATAGGAGTATACAAAGTTTTACTAATACTTTTTTTTTTACATATTTATATAATTCTTGATAACATTCTTTGTATACCAATTCTTCCATATTTATTAATGATACATCATATATAGTTTCTGCAATTTCGAAAGTATATAACCTATTCTGTAACTCCTCTTCCAATTTTTTAAACCAGTCTTGTTTCAAATACTGTTCTACAATAGTACCCTTTTTTAATATCCATTGTTTCCATATATCTTTTTCTCTTCGTAAAAATGAAAAGTTGTGATTTTCATTAGAGGATTTTTTTTCTAATTCTTTCATTTTTTCGACGTAATCTTGTAGTTCTTTTTTCCATTCATTTTTCAAATTATTAAAACAATTTTCTTTTTTCAAAATTTCTGAAAGATTTCCATGTCTTTCTATCCATTTATTCCATAGAAATTTTTGTTGTTCAACATCATTCAATCTTTTAATATTTTCCATTATTAGTTCATCTTTTGTTAAATGAGAATGTGTATTGTATTTCTCATTTGTAAGCTGTTCTATGCATATTGATAAAAATTCTCCTTTGCTGGATTTCCATTCTTCATTTCTGAATTCTTCGAGCACTTCCATATGTATTTCTATAATAGTTTTTGTTCTGTCCTTTTTTCTCTTTGATATTTTGGTGTTTTTGTTCACGTTATGTTCATGTATTTTAATGTTTTTTATGATTTTTTCATCATTATGTAAGAAATCTTCCTCATGTTCGTGCGTTAAAAACTTACTTTTTCTAGCAGCATGTAAAGGTGTTACTATTCTAAGTAATTTTACTTGTCTTTTTTTTATCGTTTTTTTTTTTTTATCATCCTTGTTAAATTGTACTGCAATATAGTAAAAAGATATTTATAAAAAAATTTATTACAGTAATAGTGTGTTTATCATATATATAATACATATAATTTATATTACTTTAATAAAAAGGAAAAATAGTATAACTATTGGAAAAAATATTAAAAAAGATGATATATATATGATGGATGTATTTCCTCCTAGATCTGTAAATACATTTTAAATATTATATTATTTAGTATAGTTATGTCAAAAAAAGGGAAATAGAGCATTAGTGGTACAAGTAATTATAGAGAGTGGGTATTGAAATATAGAATTTGGGACAACAACGGATTCATTATATGTTGACAAATCAGATTTAAGATCATTACTTAAAAACATTTTTTCAAGTAGAGGATGTATTGTTCCTTGTGGAGTTTCTAAATGTTTGAGAACTTGGAATATTATATCTTTTTTTAAGGAAATGTCTTCAGATTGAATTTTTGATATTTCTTCTTCAATAGCTTCAGTTTCTAAAGGTATATCATGTTCAGAATTATCAGAAGATTGAGATTCTTGTTCGACAGTAGTTCTATCTATCTGCGTATGTGCAGCTGATGTTGAACTTTGTTCTAGTATATCTTCTGTACAAATTTCTTTTCCTTCATACGAATCTTGAGAATATGGAAATTTATCCATGTCTGCACTTACGAGTTCATGAAAAGTTTTATCCCTGAATACATTACATCTTTCGTCTGTTGGAAAATGGATTTGTGGTGGTATTTCTAGGGATTTCTTAAAAATGCTATTTTGATAAAAACCTACTCTTCTTTCTTGAATCCATGCATTATATTCTTTAAATTTATCTATACATTCAGGTTCACGGTTACATTTGTAAAAATTTTCATCTGGTGTTTCATAGGGTTTTAGAGATTTTAGACGACTATTTTTTTCTTCACAGAAATCATGCGCTGTATATGATAATCTTAAAAGGTCTCTTTCATCTTCTTTTAATATAAAAGGACATATTCCATGTTTAGTAGGCTTGTTAAAGTATCTACTTAAAAATTCTTTTAGTAATACTTCCCATCGTCTTTGTGATAAAATATTTGGACGTGCATTCTTTTGTATAATTAGAAAATTCACCAAATTTAAGCATTCTTTCCGAAAAACTTCTTTTTTAATACCATTTCTGCTTAAGGAACTAGTTTTACTTATAATATATTTTATTTTATTCACTATATTATGTGACGTAACCCAATTGTTCAATTCTAGACGTTCTCCCTTTGAGAACTAGATTCAAAGAAAAATAATTAGGAAATATTTAGATATTGATTTTTATGTTAGTTGTATTATTATTTTTTTTTTATAATATATAGATAATTTATTGACATATTCAGTTTTATTAAAAGAAAATTAATATTACTATGGATTGTGAAGCTCCCATAATGACTTTACATTATTTATGCAGATCGTTGAAAATAAACATCTAGAAAAAAAATTAAAATTTTTATGTTTCTACTTATCAGTAGTATAATTTACAATTAGTACGTATTAATTTCCAGAAATTATAAAATTATCAACTACATAGGAATTTATTTGAGAACCATAAAATAATTGAATACACCAATATTTATTTTATATGGTTTTTATCGTTTTTTTACCTTAAATAAATATATTATAACTTGAGATATATCATAATCATGTTTTGATATTAAATCGCCATTATGTATTTATTTGTCTATAAAGTTCATATTCTTTTTATAAAGAAAAATCCAGGTAGATATGATTAAAAAATTACATATAAGTAACCATAATAGACAAAATATGCATTATCGTGTAAACATATCCTTAAATATGTATTGTGTCTTTTTTTTTTTCTTTTAGATTATCTAAAATAATGAAAACTATAAATAAAATAATTGTTAGTAGTGATAGCATCTTTTTTTTTTTTTTATTGTGTTACTTTTGTTGTTTATTTCTAATATAAGCTGTTATAATTTTATAATTATGCTGCTAATATTTTTTTATATTAAATACAATATATGGAGAAATCAACACTAATAATATATGAATTATTATATGCTGTTTCTATGTTTCTCGTAAGTACATGCTGTTAAATGTCCTTATAACACTTAATATTGAATATATATATAAATTGGGTAAAAATTAAATATTTATGGTATATATCCGTGAGTAGCTTTAAAATAGTATAAATTATTATATGCATATATACTTCTGTATATGGCTATTGCCACATTTCGATAGAAATGTTTTCTGTTGCTCAAAATTTATTTATCGAAATACATAATTACATATATTAATTAATGGAAATATTTTTTTTTACTTGCTACAAAATATGAAAAATTATTAGGATATACTTATTTTAATATTAATTATACTAATATATGTTTTAAGATGAAATATAAAAAATAACTTTGTAATAAAACTAAATAATATAAGGTCATATAAATAGAATAATATAATACATTAAATAGTACCAGAATTAATGAAATCTTATGGTTGAATTTCTGTAATTATTAGTACATATATTAGAATTAATATAAGAATTTAAGGTTACTTATTTTTTGATGTTTACTGTATTTGATAGCTTTACGAAAAATTATTTTTAAACCACTATTATGTATTTACTCTGCATGCAAATAAGGAAGTAATGTATTAATTCATATTATTTTTAAAACATGAACTAGTATATAATATTAAATAACAATTAAAATGTATTTACAACAAAATAGGTTATTCTGTGATAATATGCATATATTTTATTTTTTTTAATTTTAATTATTTAACTAAAACAGATTCTTAAGCGTTAGATTATTTTGAGTAAAAAAAAAAAAAAAATATATATATATATTTATTTATTGATAATTAATTTTTGTAAATATTTAGATTGCATCCTTGGAAGTATAGTAACTTTGTAAGGGAACAAATACATAATATTATATTTCATATAACTTTAATTATTTTTGGAGACTTAATATTTATAAAGTTATTACTATTTGTGTTACAATGCAGAAGGAACCGTAATGCTGGGAAATAATTGCTTATCACTGTAAAAGTATTTTTAATGTAGTATTATTTATTTATATGCTTATGTTTTTTGATTATGTTATGACTTTAATATATGCTCTTGAGCTACGTATGTGTAAAGACAATAAATATAAAATAATATAATACTTATAAAAAAAATCAGAAAAATTACTAAATGGTATATCTTCTTAAATTATATTGTTATTTTTTTTTATTTGTTATGTACATATTAAAACTTATATATATTTTTCGTATTTGTAAATTTACATCATTTGAAATATTTCTGAATTACTGAAATTGAATGTATTAATTTTTACTACTTTTACTGTTAACTCTATATTTTGTATATGTTAATATTTGTACTAATTAAGTTTATTTAAATGAAATGAAATATAATAAAATATGTAGATACTTGTGAAGATTTTTCACTTTTAAATAATGATACAAAATAAAATTAAATAGAAATTATTGTTATCAAAAATTGTGGTACAAAATAAAATCATATAAAAATTATAATTTTAAAAAATAATGATATAAAATTAAAAAAGTAATTTTCGGATCTAATTAAAATTTATATTTCCTTAAGGACAATAAGTATACGTTATAAATTCAATTTTTTATATATGTTACTGATCGTGAAAAGCTGTGAGCGAACAAATGTCATCTCAAGCACTTGTTGTAATTAATACAATAAAAAATGTTGTACGAAATGTTATTTTTTCATTTATTATTACTATTACTATTATTATTATTATTATTAAGATATAAAAATTAATATCTTTTAACTATAATTATAGGTTTTAATAAAATATAACTTTTATAAAATTATAATTATTTATAGGATAACATACTTAAAATCTGTAATTATTATCTTAATATGTAGAGGCGCGAATTATATATATATTTTGAACATTATGTATTGTCTATAAAGCTTAAACATTCCTTATTTTAAGAAATCATATATTTTTTTTTATATTTTTTTATAAAAAAAATATTAATAACAAAATTATTTAGTTAGTGTACTGTATTAAATAGTTCAATTCTACGTTTTGTATAATTATGAATTAATTTAAACATTTTATTTTAATGAAGTTATTTTTTTTTAAATCAAAATTTACATTAAAGTTATAGATTAACTTTTTAAGGTAATTTTTTTTTTATGGATGATATAAAATGCATTATAGTTATATGCATTATTTTTAGTATTGATAAATCTATACTAAAATTTTTTTTTTTAAATAAATAAAACAATCGCTATCTTTAGAAGTATATTATAGGTATCCTTAATAATTATCTAAGTGAATATATTACTAAATTAAAGATATAAATTATGGGGAAAAAAATTAAGTCTCTATTATTTGTTAAAATTTTTTGTTTTGTCCTTTTAAGTTGGACAGGTCTTTTTTACATTGATAAGGTATGATAAAATTATTTAAGTATATTAGTAATATTCATATTTTTAGTGTTTTATTTTTAATACCGTTTTTTGCAATTACATAATATATTCTTTTAAATACAAAATTTCTTCTTAATTTTTGTAGAGTACATTTAACAAATGCATTGATGAAAAATACAACTATGTTAGGAAATTAAATAAAAGAACTTGTAGATTACTATCAAAGAGTAAAAAAAATAGTAATTCAGGTATTGTTTGGCTAAAAGAAATGTCAAATAATGGTGAGAGCGAAAAAAAATATGTATCTACTGGTGAAAAAGTGGCCAAAGTAAAAAACAAAAATTCTAATATAAGTTCATTAAAAAAAGGGCAATATTATAAACAAGTTATTGATTATAATAATGGATTCTTTGATGGAAAGCATTTCCAATTTGAAAGAAAATTGGTCAAAAAAATAGATCATGATGATTATATTAAAAAAAATAGGATGATTGCCACGATAGCTTCAGAAAAACTAAAATTTAGAAAATACCGATATATTGTTTATATATTTATTCCTATTTTATTGGTGGGAATAGGAATGCCTATATTACAAAAATATAAATGTTTACCACAACCAGGAGATAGAATTTATGAAGCATTGAAGTTAAAGGATTGGTGGGACAAAGCATTGAACGCCGTGATAGGTAATGCTCGACATCATTTTTTTTACATAGCATATGGCGTAATTTTGATTGCAATAGTTATATTAATAATTACAGTTATTTTTAAGATCCTTACAAATAAGGAGAAATATAATAAAATTAAATTGATGGCCCAGTTAAATGAATAATATGTAAAATGCTAATTTTATTAAAGAAATCTTTAATAAGAAGTAATATCTTTAGATATATACTTTTTTTATACGTATACATAATGCTTAAATTATATAAGTACAGATACAGGTACCTAGTCATTTTGATATATATCAATAAAACATATATTTTTTTTGCTTATTGGTGAATTTTTATGTTTTAATGTTTTAGTATTTTTATTTTAATATATACTTTAAGTTTAATTAAAAATTATGTTTTAACGTAAACTTGTATCTTTAAATAAATATTTAAGAAAAATAAATAATGAATGTTAAACATAATATTTTATAGCACATACCACATATTAAATTGAAGTGTTATAATTTGTAAATAAAGAAGAGTATTTTTCTATTTTTTATCTTGCTATATTATGGCGATTATTTGATATTATAATAAATAAATGTGTTATTATTTATAAATTAAAACAAAATGTGTCTTATTTGAATATAATAAAATAAAATGAACGTGGTTAGTATAGTTGGTATATATATATATATATTATTTGAGAGACCTTAATATTTAATGTATAAAATGTGTTTTATGAGAAATGTGTTATAAAACATATTTACTGTAAAATGACTTTTAACAAAAATTCTTCATATTCCATGATTTATAAAGGAATATGGAAAAATGTAATGAAATGATATCTTTAAGTAATATCGTTTATTTGTAATTATTTCAAAACATCGTTTCTCTAAATACAAATAATTAAATGAATAGTTAAAACTATTTAATTTTTTATTATTTTTCTTAAATGTGTCTAGAATTTAAAATTTCAGATATATTTAAATATGCATATTCAAAATTTATTAATAAATACACTTGTATTTTTACTTATTTTTTATGTAGTCTAAGGATTAAATTAATAATTTATATGTAATAATATATTAATAGATAGTGTACGAATTCCGTTTTTTTTTCTTTTTCATAATAATAATATTTTATATATGGATATATGTCTCTAAAAAGATAAAATATAGTTAGAGTAATTAAAATAAATATATATTTTCTACAGTCATATAATATTGTATAAGTGCATATATATATATAAATCTCTAGAACATATATTTTTACATAAATTATGAATCTATAATTATTTAAAGTAACAACTAAAATATAAATAATTTACATATACTATGAAATATACAGAATTGTACCAAGATAATATTTTAAGATTAAATATGTAATAATAAATAATTCAAATATTATATATTTTCTAATTATTGTAATAAATTTTAAAATGTATTCAGAATATATTTTAACAGTGAATATATTTTTAATGTTTATTACTAGCCTTAGATTCGTTTATTGGATAATTATATTATATATATATTTAAAAAAGAATTATTATAAATCTGTGAATGAATCTCCGTTAAAACACTATAAAGATTGCTAAAAAGTTGTGAATCATAAGACATTTTAATAATATATATAATTACACTAAAAAATATATATAATATCATATACAAATTTGTGAAGTATATAGCTGTAGAAAATACTTTATGTTTTTTTGTTAAATATAAAAATGTTTTAACTATATATTTAAATTTAACAGATCCGTGTTTATTGTTTGAGCTCACTAGGATTAAACTTAATTTTTTTTTTTAGTGTACCTTTTTTTATAGTTTTGGTGGATTTATATGTTTTTCAAGGTTATTATGTTTTAAGGTATGAGATTTATTTTTTGAATTATGTTGAAAGTTCTTTGAACCATTGTTTTTGTTTATTAGACCATATATTCAATTTTTTAACGTTTTATATTTATGTTCTTTCTCTATACTTGATTCAATATTTAATAAACTGCTATGTCTTATATTTAATGTATTAGTTCGTTTGTATTCTTCATTCTATGTTTTATCACTTATGATTACCTAAAAATAAAGGTACATTTATTCAATATAAATATATAGTATATTTATATAATACATTAATAAAACATTTTTCTACGCAAAAACAGATAGAATGACAATGAAGAATATATGCATTTTAAGTACAATTTGTAGGATGCTGATCCGAATATATGAATGTCCATATTAGAATAAAAAAAATAATAGCTTTGGTAAAAGAAACATGCATATTATTTATATCTTGTTTTATAATAAAATTTTGTCAAGTTATCAAAACGCTTGCAATAATTTATATATTAAAAATATATATCTTCTATAATAACGAGTATATTGTTGATTTATTTTTTGTTTTAATTTTTATATTTTGTCAATATGAAAAATCTTTAGGTTATGTTTTAGAGTTCACATAATTCTAGAGCACACTGAAGAATAAAAAATAATATAAATAAAAAAAAATATTTGAGTAATCGTTTTATATAAAATATTATTTATTCATATTATCCAAATAAAACAAGATTTAATAAGTGTTTACAAGATATGGTAGTATTAAAATTACTATTCGTCACGTAAACAATTTGTTTCAAATAAACACATATATATGTATATCATATATGGTTGAAATATTGTATTAATAAGAATATAACAAAAAATAAAATTTTAATAATAAAATAATTTTAAGCATACAAGTACAAAATAAATTTATAAAAACTTTTTTATTAAACTCTTTATTTGGAAATTGTATAATAAAAAATGTTTATGAATTATCTACTAGTTATCCTACTGAAATGTTTTTTAAAATTATTTTTGATAAAAATTATTAATGAATAAGGAGAAGAATTATATAATATAATAGTAACAAAATTATAATATATTACATACATTTATATTATATATTGTATTAATTTTATACATAAATTGATATTAAGTAATTAATAAAAACTCTGTTTACAACATATAACTATTTAGCATATTGTTTTACTTTTATGTTATTAAAAATATATAAATTTTTTATTTAGTATAATAAATTGACAATAGTTTCGGTTAATTCCTACTATGAGATGCATATATATATATATATATATATATATATATATATATATGAATTCAGCGATTCTAATAATATAGTGCCAAAAAGCGTTTTCGCACTATATGATTTGTACTACTGATTTATGATGATATCTATAGTACAAAAAGAATGATATATATACAGAAAAAAAATAAATTAATGAGTAATATATTTTTTTAGATATATATTTTTTTTTTCAAAAGTTTTTTATATTATTAATGTGCATTAAATTTTTCTTTTTTTTTTTTGTATTTTCGGAAATATACTTTCAATTCAAGTTTTTTTTTGTATTAGGTTTATTTAGTATTTCATAGATATAATTTTGTAATATATTTTTTTTTCTAATTCTCTTAGGAAAATAAATTCAAAGAGTTAAGTAAATAAATTTTGAATATTTTTAGACAAAATTTAAGTAGAATGAAATTATAGTTGATAAAACTGAAATTAGAAAAAAAAGAAATAATAAAGAAATATTATTATATTATGTTTATACGAAATTGTTTATATTTTATTTATTTAACATTTTAAAAATATTCGTAAAAATTTATTTTTCTTTGATATATTTTGTATTATATTGTTTAGGTATATGATGAAAATTATTGTATGACACTGCAATTTATTTATTACATTTATTTTAAAATAATAAATATTTAATATGAATCATTGAGGATTTTTTCATGAAACTAAAAATTTATTATTTATTTATTTATTTACTTATTAAAAATATAACATACATTATTAAAATTGATATATTGAATATATATATTAATAACATAATATAATTTAATAGTAATGTTGAATGCATAAAAAGTAATTAAAAACATAAATATACGTAAATGTAATAATATTTAAGAAAACATAGTTCTTTAAATAACAAATAATAGTTCCTTAAATAAAAAATTCTTCTTTTTTTTTTTATTTAATATGTAAAAATGTCTAATGTATGAAGTGTTGTATATATTATAAAAAAAGGTATTTAAGTTATTTAAATTTATAGTTCATATAATTTCATACTACATTTCATTAATGTGAGTATATTATAATATGGAATACGTATTTAAAGAATAATATATGCTTAAAATAAAATAAATATGTTTTGATGCTAAATATATTTTAGTTTTACGTATATACTTATACGGATGAATATAGAGTTACATCATGCTATAAAAATATCTTATTTTATATTTGTTTGAACTGAATATAAAATAAATTACATTTATCCATTTTATCGTAATTTGAAATAAGTGATATATATTTTTGTGTTTAATTAGTGTCATTTAATTTTACTGGATTACATATTTTCGTTCTATATATAATATGTTTAATATCATGTCATATAATTATAGAGCTTGTTTTTCAAAATATGATTGCTCATTTAATCACATATCAGTCATTTTAACTAAGAAAGTATAAAAATTATTATATTTTTATTAATTCTTCGTTAATATATAATATTTTTTTTGTAATTACTAGTTTTTAGAAAATACAATGAAAATGTTATTTTTTTCTTTACCTAATGATAGGGTTCTACATATTTATTTTACTGAATATTCCTTATATATATATTATATAGATTAATTTTTCATAATAAATATTATATATCGTAACTATGTTAAGCGTGTGTAATAACTTTAATGTTATTTAATTATCGTTAATGTGTTTTTATACCTTCTCTTCCTATTATGGAAATATAAATTTCCCGCAAATTATTTTTTTTTAATTTTAATTTGTTTTTCTTACTTTGCTAAAATAGCTAATATATGTCTTTATGTAAGAAGTTTCTATAGTTCTTGTAGTTTAATACTAGACAATATTCTATGATTTTTCAATATTATTATTAAATAAATTTATTTTATAATTTTTGCTTTTTTGTATTTTTTTTTAAATACAATTCAGTTAACGTGTTTACGAAAGTATATTATGAGAACAAATATATCTATTTTAGAACATATATAAATTAGAATTTTGTAAAGTATGAAATGTAATACAATGTATGCTATCATAATATTAACTTATTATTTACAGAATGTTCAACATCTTTGTATATTTTCTTATTGGAGACAAAGAAATAAGCTCAAATTAAGTAAATTATTATAAAAAAAAATAAAATGTTTATGGATGAAACTCCATCAGATCAGCAATTCCTCATTATGATAAATTACAGGAATTCTATAATAAAATGCTCGTTTTTAAGTAAAATAATTTAAAGTTTTAGAAAAAATAAATATATAACATATTCCGATAAATATTTATGTAATTACTGGAAATAAAGATATAAATACATGTCCAGTAAAAACATAAGGTTTTTCTTCTTGTAATAGTGATTTCTCTACTGAGTTTTTTTCAGGAAGGGAAATACACCAATATTCAATAGTTTCATATAGTGTATTAACGTATTTTAAGAATGTTACTCTTTTGTACGACATTAAGAACTTTATAAGAACCATACGAGTTTTTAAAGTTTTGCAGTTATGTACAAAACTAATTTTTATTTTGTACTGTACATATATTTATATGACTGTCATATAGTCTATCACATTTTTCTGAATAAATTAAATGACCTTATGTATTAGTACAATTATGGATATTTTCCAGAAATAACAAAAAATTCAATTTGTATATTATATTATAGAAAAGGAAATAATATTAAACATTTCTTTTTTAAGAGGGAAAAAATATAGGTTTCTATATGTAAATTATATATGAAACATAAAAACAAATAATTACACACAATAAAAAATTCGGCATTTAAACGATTATTTTATTATTTGTGCATATAGAAATATAAAGTTAGTATAAATATGAAAATAATTTTTTGAAAATTGAAATATGATATTATATTTAACATTTTTATTTTTATGTACTAATTATGAATAGATTTATTTCTTAAATATATATGAAATATAAGAATAGTAAAATTTATTGATATGTATTTATATAAGAACACAGTATAACTATATATATATATACTTAATATGGAAAGAATTAAATTTGTTCAGAGGAAATTAAACTGTATATTTATGATTTATTAATTTAGATAAAATATAAATGATCTACAGAAATAAATAACAATTTTTTAAAAAGGAGGCAGAAAATAATGCTTATAAACAATGAATGTTTCTAAAAGGAAATACTGTATTTATAAGAAAATGTTTAGCATGGTTTTATTATATAGTATGTTTATTATTTATAATTTATTTAATAACTCATATGCATAGATTATTATAAAATTTTAAATGGATTAAACTGTAATATATACAGAAATATTAAATGAGAGAAAAAAGGTTACATGGACAAAATGTTCTATAACTTAAACGTAACTACATATATTATATTAGATATACCAGGATGACAATGAAATTACTTTAAATAAATATAAATGCACTAATATTGTTTTTTGTACAATTCTTTTTTTTTTAATTTCTTGAATTTTTCTCAGAAAAATTATATTTTAAGAAGAAAAAATTAGAAAGTTCCACATTAAATAATAATATTAATTTCATATGTATATAATTTTTTGTTAATTTATTATTTTTTGTCAATTATAAAATGTCGAGAATATAAATCTCTTAAGAAAGAGAAATATTACTGCTAAAGATATTTTTATCAAAATATTATTTAATGTTCATTAAGTTACAATCTCTTAAGCATGTTAATAATATAATATATTTCTAAATGAATAAACTAAAAATAATTTTTTTGTTTAAAATATATCAGCAGTAAAATTGATAAATCATATATTTTACAAAATTATTTTGTTGTTTATTTTTATTTTCTATGCACATATATTAGGATGTATAAAATATTCATATTGTAAATATATTTTATTCGAAATACCTATTATATGGTACTATTGTATGCAAGATTTTTATACGAATTTTAATTTAAATTTTATTTTATTTTTTATTTTGTTATCTGATACAAAAGTATGAATTAATTAAAAAAATATAAAGTAGATAAATTTTAAAACTTTTCAATTAGAAATAATGATATAAACAAGAATAATTTTGAAATTGTAATATTCATAGTTATGATACAAATATAAAAACTCTCTTTTATTTCCCTTTAATATATATGTTTATTCGTATGTTAAGTATTATCCTTTAATTATGATTTTTTTATACATAATAAATAATAAAGAATGCAACATTCATAATTAATATAACATAAAATTTGTAAAAGCGATACTTTTTTTCTTTTTTATTAATATGATTTTATTGTTATGATAATTTATATTTATAACAGTAATAATCATTTGTTCAGAAATATAATGCTTATCAAAAAAGAATTATTAATAAGAAAATATCAGTTAAATTGGATATCATTTGGTTGCTATAAATAATATTGTATTATTTATATTGTATTTTTATTTAATCTGAATATTTTCAAATATTAAGAGATCATATATATATTTTTTTTATTTTATTTGAAAAGGATTAATAAAATAGTTATTTAATTAATATATCATGTGAAATCATTAAATTATATATTTTAAATATTTATAAATTAATTCAAATAAAGTTATTCCAAATAATGATTTTTTATTATAAGTTGCACTAAGGTCGAAATTTAATAACAAAATTTTAGAGTTTTCTTACATTTTCTATGTTGTAAAATATATTCTTCTTATATATATATTATTAATTTACACAAAAATAGTAAAAAAAGATATAGTATCCTTTGAAATTAAAAGGATATTATATTATTATTAATTTTTTCTTAAAATGATGTATTTCTGTATTAAAAATCTATATTATGAAACAGCAAATTATAATATTCTTTTTATTAAAATTACGTCCTTTATCCTTTTAACTAGGATATGTCATAATATTAATGACGTTGTATTGTATCATTAATTAAAGTTACCTTTGTTATTTATTTTTTGTTTTTTTTTTATTTTTATTAGTATTTGTTTTTACCGCGAAATAATTTATTTTTTTAAATCATAAATATTTACTTTGGTTTTTTTAATGTACCTTTTATAATTATTTGGGTCAGAAGAACAATGTTTATAGGATATTAAATACTAGAATTTATCGATTACTAGTAGAACATAAAAACAAGAAGCGTTCAAACATTGTATGCATGAAAGGATATATACCAGATTTTAGAGCGTGTGAAAAAATGTATATGTCTAATAGTAAAAAGGGAACAATATGAAAGAATAAGCAACTATGTAAATGTTCATTAAATATTAGAGGAGGCTATATACAAACTAGGGGAGGTAAATAGATTGAATATAAGGGAGGAAATACATATTTTAATAAAGGTTTATTTAACAATAAAAATTATGAAAAGGCATTTAGGGAAGTTGAAAAGGCTGATTCTAAATTTATAGGAAAATGTATACGAAGAAAGAATCGTGTATTTTTTGCTATATTTATGTTACAATTAGTATTTTGAGTGGCATATTCTATATTATATGTTATTCTTACGATTTTTGGTGGATGGATAGCTCATAATTTTTTACTTAAAATTCTTTCACCGTTATACATATTATGGATTATACTTTGTGTGTGGTTTCTTTATATCTTCAGAAAAAATGTAAAATATGTAAAGTTAGTTCGTTTAAAAAGTGATTTGAATTAGACAGCATATCCATCTTAACAAAGGGGACTTTTTTATAACAAGTAAAATCTATAATTTCCTAATTTATATATACAGATAACAAACATACCTATAAATTCGTAGATTTAATAGGTAGATCTGCATGTGACGGTGTTCTTTGAACTTCAACAATAAGAGGTTACACTTTTAATTTTTTAGTAAATCTGAATGTTTTAAAATTATTCACATTTTATTTTAATCTATCTTTTCATTTTATCACAGTATTGTCATTTATATATATAATTCTTTATATAACAATATTTTTTTGAAAAATATACGTAACTTGATACAAATATGTAAAAACAAAATTTATATAATTTTACTGACATTAGTGGCAATTTATATTTAAATTATAAAAAGAGTAATCTTGAATATATTTTTTCTTATTCTATTCTTAAATTGCTATTTTCTGGAGTAATAAAAAAATGTACGATTTTTTTTATTAATTCCGATTATACGTGTCTTGTATATCGTATGAAGAAAAGAAGTGAATAAATATATATATATATATGTATACTTTTTTTTTATTTAATTTTTTTGCATATAAATAACAAATGTATTGTGAGTTTTATCAATCTTATAACAATACTATTTTTTTTACTTAAATGCAAAATTGTTTTATAAGAGCTAAGAATAAATTAAAAAAAAAAAAGAAAATAAATGAAACTTAATTAGATCATATGTGTAATTTCAGATCATACATATGATAACTAATTTTTACTTATTTTGCTTAGTTGTCTTTTTATTGTTATAAAATAATTTGTTTAATTAATAATGAAAAAATTTTATAAAGCATAAAAAGATATAGAACATTTATAACATTTTATTAGTAAAAGATGAAAGGTAATTAATGTTATTTTTTATTTTAATAATTTTAATCATATAAATGCTCCTAATGAAATATAAATATTATTATATTTACTCATTATTTTACTTTACATTTTCTGGTTAATAGTAGGATGCTCTATGTAATTTAACATAAAATATTAGTTATATTGTTTTTTAATTGTTTTTGAATGAGCACCCATCCTAATATTTATGTATATGAAAAGCAATAAATATTTAATGAATCAAAGTGGTTATTTTATTTGTGGTTGTTCTATATTTTGCTTTGCATATTTATTGAATTTTTCATTTAATAATAGGCACATTAGTTAATTTAACATCCTTACTTTTTTTGTTAATATTTTTTTACTGGAAAATATGTAATATTATATAGTAAGTGAATGCGTTAAATTAGTTTTGAACATAATAAATCAATTGAAAAATTAATATCAATAAAGGGCAAGGGTAAAATATGTGTTATTGTGTATAAGCACATAGATTAAAGTAGAAGAGTTATTCATTTTGGTGATCTATTAAAGTATGAATGTTTTTGTTGAAATATTTTTAGTAGATCTATTACTGGAAATAGTATAGTTGAAAATACGAAGTAGATTTATGGCAAATATAATTGTAAAAGTGTTAATCCATGAACTAATATGAAAATAAAATTTTATATTAAAATATATTTGGTATATTATCATATGTTTTAAGAACAATATTGAAATTAATAAAGTTATATGCTCCAACATTACATAATATACAAAACTAATTTGAAGAAGCATAAATTATTATTATAAAAGACATATTCAGGAGAAATAAGAATTAAAAGTGGTATTATATCAAGGATAAGTCGAATAATATTAAGAGTTTCATATGAATAAATATATACATTAATATTTATTAATGTACATATATACAGTAGAAACATAGAAATATATACATATGATAATTCAATTAATATATTGTATGTATAACTTTTAAAGAGAAAATTATATTTTTCTCAAAAATGTGATAATTATTTATGAATGATATTTTGTTTTGGCTATTTTTAAATATCTTTATTTATAACATACACTAATATTATGTCGCATAAGCGGAAAAATAAATCTTTGAGTTTAACAATAAATTATGTTTCTAAATTACCATGAATATCAAAAATGTAATTGAAGAACAATTTTATTTGTTACAGTTATACATATAGCATTATATAATGACTACATTTTATGCTTTATCAAAGCTTTGAAAATAATATATATATTATATTTCTATTTATGATTAGAATAAATCTGAATATTTGAATTTATCCAATCTATTTTTAATCTGGAATACAGGATGCATATTAATAGCTCTATAAACTCCGAAAAATATAAGAATGATCTAAATTATAATTTAAAACTCATACTATAGTTATTTTTATAATGAGACATATGCATTAAGTTTCGATTAAAGTTTATATTACTATCTATAAGCAAAGGTTTTTTATTTATAGAAAAATTCTAATATTTTTTTATGTTATATTAGTTTTTGAATAAAACCGGATTTCATTACGATAACAATGCTTTGACAAGTATATTACAAAGTTTATGGATATTTAAATCATTGTATTACATAGTACATTTATTAAATACCTATGTAAGGTAAAAAGCATATTAAATGTGACATTTAAATATCTTATTATTATAATATGTTAATTGTTAGAATAATTTATTATAACTATAAGAATCACAATAAATTAAAAAAAGTTTCTCATTCAAAAATATTTTATATAATTATTTTTATGAAAAAAGTGCAACAGGAATAAATAAATATAATATGTAAAAACTCAGCTAGGTGCCCTTAATTATATATTGCATTTTTTCGTTGACAAAATTATAAATAAAATTTTAAATGTTTTATTATTTATTATATAAATAAAATTTTATTATTCATTATATCAATATGGAAAAATAAATTTAACTTATATATCTTTAGAGAAAAATATATATATAAAAAAAGTAAAAAAGAAAAGGTTTGAGAAAAATAAATATTCATTAAAATGTTTGAATAGATGAATAAATTAGCATACCAACTTTTTTGTTGTATAATATAGAACTTAAAAGATTTTGTAATTTATTTCGTAATAAAACTTTCATGCTCCTTTATTTACGGAATTACATGTATAAAACCTTTTTTTATGTGAAAAATTCAGTTTAACTATTTAAAATAGGAATAGATGAAATAATAATATGTTTAAATGATCCTAAGAAAATGTTAAGTATAATGTTACAATATATACTTAACGTGTAATGAAATGAAAACATGTTATGTCATGTTTAACAGCTTAACATTGTAATTCAAAAAAAATATTTTAATTGTAATAATTATTTATTTTATTTTTCTTTTTTTAAATTTATAAATTTTATCTTTTAATTTTTTTAACATATAGAAGTAAACTAAATTTTTTTTTTTTTTTTTTTTCAATCTGTAATATTTTTTTCAGTAAAAAAAAAATTATTATTATTATCGGGTCTATTCTAAATATACAATAAGTAAAATTATCAGAATATATAATAATATTCTTGTTTTAAGAAATTTTTATACTATATGGAAATGTTAATTGTTTATATTTCTTTTTTAAAATGAATTTAAAAAAAAAATAACATATTATGAATTATTTCTGTATTTTCTATCAAAAAAATTAATAAATATTCTGTTTTCATAAATACTAATGTTATCATCCTTATATATATCATAAATATATAAGTATTCTTTTTATTGCTTTCGTTTGTAATAATTTGAGGATATAAATATTTTTGAAATTATTGAATTGAATACGACATTTTTATACTAAATAGCATTTTACATTATTTTCTTATTTTATATTGATATATTTCCACTTATATGGGTATTAAGATTTTTAAAAGGAACAAATATAATGTTGAAATTGAGAATTTTTAAGTATTCCATTAAATGGTAATAAATCTTGTTCTGATTTAGATTTAAATTATTATATAGTAAAATCACTGGACAAAAATATAGCGGTCATGTTGCAATACTTTTAAAAATATACTTAAATTCTTATAATAACTTGTATCCAGGAATTTCATTTTAATATATAATAGTTTATAAAAGAAAATGTATTTTTTTAGTTATACACCAATGTACATTTCATGGAATAACATGTATATTTCATATCTTTTTTTTATTGTTTTTACTGTTTCCAATAATTAATATTATTTGTCTATAGGAGGAAATGCTAAAAAGAAGTGTAAAAAATATAATTATTATATAGAAACAATGTAAAACTATATAGATAGCTTTAAAATATATAAAAGTATACATTTCTATGTGTTATACTTACTTTTACATAAATAATAAAATTTTTGCGAGGATTGAATAATTTTTAATTTTATCTTATGTAACATTTTTCATCATATTATATTATTTTGTTTTTAATATGATAAATCTTACACGAAAAGAATTGTTAATAAATTTTAATTTTATTTTTAATGTGTAATTTTTAATATGAGCTATATATGAATGATTCAGTGTATTACATATAAAATAAAATGAAATTTAAAAAATCAAGTGTAATATAAAAAGATTCGTTTATAGTATGATGCACCTAAAATATAGTTAACATTTTTATTAACATATAATATTATTAGTATATACAATAATGGAAAATACTAAGTACCTCCATTTTATTAAAATATTTACTTTTTCTTTTTTAATTTGGGTGTGTATTTATAACAACGATGTGGTAATATAATATTACTTAGTATTTTTTCTTTTGTTTATAAATTTTATTTTTAAGAATAACATTTTCTTAGTACAGAAATATATATTCTTATGAATTGTAAATATCTAGGCTCTTTTATTTAGGCTAACTGTGGCAAATCAACAGATAAGACGTACTCGCTAGAGGCCATTCATGTTTAACAATTAATAGACTGCTATCAGGGGTTGGATTGAATGTAAAATGAACTGCAGTTACATCGGATGACAACGAATACACTAAATTAAAGAATGAAAGGAATGATTTATATAAAAATAGTGAAGGTCCTAAAACCGGAAGAGAAAAAGTAAAAGAAATTTTGTTAAAAACGAGGGAAGGAATGGATTACCTAAGAGAAAAAAGAATATTCTTAATATAATGGATGCCTTTTTTGAAAAAAATATATTCAACCTTTTAGGTCCCATAGATATAATTATAAATAATGTAGAAATTAATAAAAAGTTTGAAAGAAATATAATAAAAAATAAGGGGGATTTAGGAATTTCTACCACATTATTTATTTATTTTTGCAGGATTAGCACTTTTTATTATATGGATTACATTAGTTTCACATTGCGATTATGGAGATGTAAAAACAATGATTGCAAATTTATCAAGTACACTGTACCATATAATTTTTATATTTTTAATTTCTCTGATGGTTTTGAGTATATTAGTTTTTATTTATATTTCTATAAAAACTGTAAAATATGAAAAAATAGGGGGAAATAATTGTAAATGTTGTTATAATATTGTTAAATCCTTTAGTAAGAAATACATTTAATATGAAATATGAACATTTGTAGAATCCTTAAAATTACTGAATGCATAAGAAAAGTACATACAGTTATAAAAGTTTTATAACACCAAATACATATATATAACTGTTTTAGTATAAAATATAAAAATATGTATATTTAATATTTTGTGAATATGAATGTTTTATTTTTTAAATTTATCTTTAAGGGAGTTGTTTGAACATAATATTTTCGCATAAAAGTTATATGTGTATGTAAATGCATTTGTATACGAAATATATGCATGTTCCATAAATTTAATATAAAAAAGCAAATTTAGTATATTTTCTTTAAAATAATGGAAAATTAAATTTTATTTTTATTAAACAGTGCACTTACCTTGGTTTTATTACCCTTACGTTCATTTAGTCTAAAATGTTTGCTTCCTGACTTAAATGTATTATCTGCTCCATATTGATTGTTTATATCTTTCACTGTATTTAAAAAAAAAAAAAAAGAGTATATATTTTTTGGAGAGTTTGCAAAGAGAAAATTTAATTAATTTTAATTATAAATATTATTATGATAAATGTCCTACAGTACGTATTTAAGACAAAACTATTTTTATTATATCTTTTAATTATTAAATATTTTATGTATGAAATTATAGATATGTGATTAAATAATATTGTTTTTAACAATGAATTAATTACAGATAAATTCTATTTTGGAAAAATATAATTTATTTCATCTAAATATGATCTATATATACTTAATATATTGTATATTAAGAATTTACTTTATTTTTATTGGAATTAATGAAGTATGCATTATAATAAAATATTATATATATGTATATTCCACATTTAATTTTATTTTTTAGTTAATATTAAAAATTTAAGTACCTACTAAATTTCTTAATTTTATATATATATTATATATTTGTAAGAAATAATTATATTATATATATTGCAAATAATTATAAATAAAAATTACCGTTTATAATGGAAACAGCTATATTATTCATAGCACATTTTTAAGAAAAGATAACATAGATGCTTAAGGTCTCTATGTATATTCTTTTTTACGGGACATAGTGTGTATGATTATAGAAAGTTTATTGTAAATTTTTTTTTTTTTAATTTTTTATTCTTATTTTTTTTTTATATATATATTAAAATTCATAAGATTAAATACATATATGAAAATTAATATATATTTTTTTAACTTCATTTGAACTATATCTTTTTATAAAAGCTTTTTAAATTTATGTTAGAGAAAAAATAAAAATACCTTATATAAATTTGTGGTTGGTAAGAATGTAATATGACATATACAATAGTATATTAGATATTTTAATAACATATCTATGTATAAATAAACATGAATTTTAAAATAAGGAGAAATTAAAAAACGATTTAAATTTTTTTTTTTTTTTTTTGGACTTATTAACTAATAATATGCGCATCATATCTTAAATGAAAATTGTGAAAATGAACGTGATTATATGAAGTCATTTTAGTTTTTATATATTTTGTGGACCTGAAATAGAAATATTGAATTTGTAATTTAAAAAATTTAATAAAAAACTTTTATGTATCATAATAATAATATAAGTAATATAAAATTATCCATGATTGTAATTATCATCCTCGCAATACTACCTTGTGCAAAAAGTGTTTAAATTCTTTTTTTGCTATATTAAGAAAAGAATGAAAATAATTAATATATATAGTTCACTTATATTTTTTTTTATAAGTTGCATTAAAATAATCCATAGAAATTATATATTAATTTAAAACATTTTCCAATATAAGATAATATTATAATTTTAAAAAAACAGAGTACAAAAAAAACTAAGAAAAAAAAACAGGAATATATTTATATAATATAAATTAAATAATACTAAAATGAAAGAAAAATATATGAATTTCTAAAATAATAAAAAGTTAACAAGATCCAATGTAATAAATTGATACATTGATGTTATCCTATGTTTTGGAAATGAAATAGTGCATTGTAGTTTGTATTTAAATATTTATGTTGGAAAATGTCATTTACACAAATATTTTTTGAGAAAGATATATTCATTAATTTTTTGAATAGTGGGTTAATACATTTTTGTTGTAGTATATGTATATTATATACTTTAGCACTTACAAAGAAGAAATTATAAATTATTAACAAAAGTATAAGTAAATAAACGTGTATATGTCGTTTTTTAAAATTATTTATATGGGACATATGGTCATATATGGAATGTTACACATGTCATTAGAGTAATATATTGTATGAAGAATAGTGCAATATCATTTTATATATTAGTTACATGAACTATGATACTCATAATATACATATATTTTCATTGATGTGTTAGCGGAAATAAGAACTTAATACATATTTAAAAGTTTTGTACAATAAAAAGCGATAAAATTCATAAATTATATATTAACATATGATATTTTTTTTAGAAAAATAAAAACTTTTGTGGTAAACCGATGAAAAATAGAAGAATAATATAAAATTCTTATAATGTAATTATAACTTAAGCTTAATATTATATAAATTCCTGTAAACATTTATAAATAATGAATATTATTAATTCCTTCTGAGTATTGTTGTTCAATATGAAAAATGAAAATACCAATAAAGGGTTACATTTAAATGAAAAGTATGTGACTATAAAAAACGTAGGAATATACGTATAAGTGCTTGTGCAATAAATTGACTAACTATATTATATATTTTAAGGTTTATAAATGAGTTGATACAGTAGTTATAATACAATGAAAATATTTAAGAACTGTGTAACTGGAATAATAAAAAATTATTTGTAAATAAATAAATAAATAATAAAGTAATAAAAATTTCCTTTAATACACTTATTATAATTTTGTTATTTTTTAAAAATAATATTAATCTAGTAAGTACTATTATGTGCTATATATTATTATGATTTTGATCATATAATAAATTAAAAATATAATATATTGATATACAAGATTATTCCTAATATATTAACGATGAATAGGATATTATGTCAAGAAAGATAAGACAAATACTTTAAAATTAATATGAGTATATAAAATAACAAATTTATTTACGTTATAACTGAATAGCATATGAAAAAAAAAAAGAAAAATTACAATATAAAGAAAATTTTCATGAATACTTCTTTCATTTTATGATGATTATTAATATTCAGAAAAAGAAAATTAAATATATACAGATATGAAAACACCAAATGATAGGAATTTTAAGTAATTCTAAGTAATAATAATTCTCAATGAGATAATAGCTCCATATATAATGTAATGGAATAAAAATATAATTATGATTATTTTTTCTTCTGTAATTTTTTCAATTCAAAAAATTTTCTTTCGTTTTTTTTTAATCCATTAATTTTGTTTAGAAGATTGTATTATGAAATTTTTTAAATATTTGGTATATCTTTGTGTATATAATAAATTTATAATTATCGATTAAATATAACATTTAACTAATAAAAATATTAAGATACATAATATTTTTGTTTCTATATATATTTTTTATGTTAAAATATTTATTCATGTATGTTACATTTTTAATTTATTTTATTTTTTTTTAAATATGTACTTTGTAAGAGCATGGTATATGAAACAATAAAAAAAAAATTATAATTTCTAGAATTTTCTAAAAAAATAAATGAATGAAATTTTATTGTAATATTTATTATTATTATATCATATTAATTAATGAAAAATAATGTATATAATATTTATTTGTACATATATTTCAAACTGGATATTTTGTAAAATATTATCATTTTATCCATTAGAAAATTGTCATTTTTAATGTTGATGCTTGTTTCTCTTATTCTTAGTAAAAATAAATATTAATTTATATAAATGAACAAAATACGAATAAATAGTGTATTTATAAATTTATTAACTAATGAGGGATAATGAAATTTATTCAAAAGTAGAAGATATATGAAATATTATAAATTTATGATACATAAAGTGTTAATATTGATGACACTTTTTATAATATAAAAATCTTAATATATTATATAACATAAAATTGTCATTTATAATAATATATTTATTTATAAATTCATCTAAAATTAATTTATATGTAACGTTTTATAATTAATATAATGGAAATTTTTTTTTAAATATTACTTTTTTACTTATTCTTAAAGTTAATATTGTAGAATTATAAGTAAATACTTTTATAAAATACAGATTATATATATTAGATCTCCTAAAAAAGAAAAAAATTTGTGAAAATCATAATTGCAGTCTTAATATAAGGCAGTTTATACTATCTGCATTTATACTTTCTGTATTTTAAATAAAATTAATGTTATAGAATACAAAATAATTTTTGTATTTACTATGGTTAATAGAATATTAATTGAATACTATATTATTAAATAATTAAATTATATACTTTGAATATTTTGGAATGATTTCATGTTATTTTATTTTAATGAAAGTTAGATTTTTAGAAATACCTTTTATGATAATGTTTTTATAATAAATATTTAGGGTTATTATACTCTTTCAATATTATATCATGTATAAGAGTTATATAATTTTAATAATTATTTATGAAAAATAATGAATGATAAAAAAAAAAATTAAATTAATTAAAATTAATATAAAATGTCCTTTACAATTAGAAGTATATTATATTATATTATTGTTCATTTTTTTTAACTTACTATATTATAATATTAAAGATCTATATAATGGAAAAATTTATTAAGTTACTTTTATTAATTGAAATTGGTACCTTCTTCCTTTTATCATGGAAATATTATTTTTACAATGATGTAGTATGATAATAGCATTTTTGTCATTTGTATTATTCATATCTTCCGTGTTTTTTTATCATTAATAATTTTTTCTAGCGTGGTAATATTTACTACATTATATAATAAATTATCATTTTTTTTTGTAGTGTAAGTTTAAAAAATCTGTAATTGATTGCTGCAAACTTGGCAAAAAATTAGATACAAGACCTTATCGATTACTTGAACAATGTAGAAAGGAAAATATTTCGAATGATGTATGGTTAAAGGAAAAGATGCTATATAATGTAGGATGCGCAAAAAAAGATATATCTAATAGTAAAAAATTAACTAAAGATAAGAATAAACGAACAGAGGGAAACTTATTAGATAATTCAAGATACAATGTAAAGCCTGGTAAAATAAAAAAGTTTGCATATGTAATTGGAGATTCACATTTCGAAGAAGGAATGTCCAAGAAAAAAGAATATGAAAATGAATTTAGAAAAGTTGCAAAAGATGATTTGATGATTTTAAGAAAGAGAGTAAATAAAGCATACATTTTTCTTTATCTTTTACCTACAGTGCTTCTAATTGCTGGAATAATTTATATTACATTGGAAAAATTAAATGTTATCAGAGAGAAATTTTCTACAATATGGTCGAATATTTTAACAGTGGAAATAGTATTTCCATTGGCATTGTCCCTTATAGTTTTACCAGTATTTACTTATGTCTTAAAGAAAATTGTAAAATATAATAAGTTTATATATATAAAATCTAGACTAAGGTGTATGTATTACCCTTCTTTTCCTAAAATATTCTATTAAACCCCTTATTATTTGTAACTTTGTTGAGAGTCATATACAAATAACAAACATAATTATATATGTTTAACTTTTATAAATTCACCTTTATATATTTATTCTTTTTGTTAAGAAACTTTAAAAATATGCTACTATATTTCTTCTACGAATTTAAATATTTTTTTTTTTTTTCAATGCATATATTAAAGTATTATTTTTGCTTAATACATTATTACATCTTCATATATACATTTGTTAAATTAGCTAGTTTATTATGAAAAACGTATGTATTTGTTTTACAATGAATACATAATAGAACAATTCATATATTTTTATAAAATTTATGTTTTTTTTTATATTGGTAACTGTAAAAAATAGAATTATTTTTATTATTATGTTGTTCCGTCTTAAATGATCATTTTCTAATGTAATTAAAGAATATTATAATTTGTTTTAAATACAATATATATGATGGCTATTTTTTATAAGAAAACAATAAATGAAAGCATTTTGATGTAATCAAATATTTTTTCCTTTTTTTTATTTTACAAAAAAAACAATATATTTAATCTATAAAGTAATTTTTATAAAAGATTTGTTGTAAAATACTGTTAATGCAAAATTCTTTTTAGCAAATGTTTAGCTTTTTGCATAGTTTAAATAGGAAACCATAAATATATAGAAAAAATTATATCTTTATTAAATATAGGTAAATTTACAAGTATTTAATAACTTTGGTTTTCGAAATATTCACAATTAAAAGAAGTATTAAGATAATTAAATTTTTTGTTATTCTGCCTAATTATGCCATTTATTCAAATTTGAAAAAATATTTAAATATAAATTATTATAACGAAAACTTATAAATAAATATATTTTTTTTCTTATTTGTTACTTGATTAAAGGATTAAATTAATGAATTACATGTAATCATATATTAATGAATAAAATATTTTAATACTTTTTTTTGCTTTTTCATAATAATAAAAATTTAATTATGCAAATATATTTCTAAAAAGTTAAAATATCATTAGAGCAATGAATATAAATATATATTTTCAACAATTATATAATATGGGGTAAGTACATATATATATATATATATATTTCTAGAAAGTCTATTTCTTAATAAATTATGAATCTTTACTATATGAAACTAGCAACTAAAATACAAATGATATATTTGTATTACTGGATATATGGAATTATATGAAGACAATATTTTATGATGATATATGAAAAAATAAATAATTCATATATTATATAATTATATTTTCGGTATATTTTTTTTTTTACAATTGAATTTGTAATATTTTATGAACTTTCAAATTAATTTAATAAATTTATAAAATTAATTTTTTAGAATGAATACTTTTTGCTCACTATTTTCTAGACTTATATTAATTTATCAGGTAAATTTTATCTTAATTCAAAAAAATGGTATTATCTAAAGAAGCAGAACAAAATATTAAAAAATTTTACTAAGAATACTAATAAATTGTGGATTATAATCTAAAATAGTAACAGACATAATTATTATGAGGTTCAACAGGAAGCAAAAAATATAAACTAAGTCTATAATTAACGGTATAATAACGAGGATGAATATTTGTTGATCCTAAAAAAGTAAGGACGACCAACATTATAGATTTTTCTGAATGTTTTTGCTTATAATTTGCAGTAGCATTAATTTTATCTTCATAATTAAAAGAATCATATTTATTATTTGAGTTGAAATGGCATAAAATTGAATTATTTTTTGAGTAAAATTTTTCTAAATATTTGGGTAGGTTTTTATTGTTCTGAATATTATCATAATGTTCTAATATAGGAGATTTTTCTTTTAAATTATGTTCATAGTTGAATTCTACCTGTTCTTGAAATTCTGAGTTTACCATCAATAATTAAGTTCTTGAGAAGAAGCATCACAATATGTTGATTGGTTATCTTCTTGAAAATGATTATTAAGCTCTAATGTGTATGATTTTTTTTTTGAAACGTTTCTGTATTTTCGTTTTCTAAATCAATTATTATTTTTTTTAAAAGTTTAAATTTATCTCTCACCGATTATTTTATTTGAGTACTTAATAATTTGTTAAATTTAACATTTAATATGTTATTTTTGTACAATTCCTCATTCCTTACTATATCAGAAATGGTTTTCTAAAAGTAAAGGTTCATATTAAGAATTCAAAAAATGTATATTTATATATTATATGAATACAATTTTCTTCTCATATAGAAACACGAAATAAAAAGGAAAAATAAAAAAATTTTAGAATAACTATGATACTTCGTCAAGATATTTTAATGTCCATATTAGAAAAGAAAAAATAGAAACTTTAGTAAAAAAGATATGCATTTCTGTAATTTGCTTTTATAATGAATTTTTTTAAAGTTATTTAAACATAAGTAATAATTAAGGTATTGGATATATATAACATTTTCGATAATAATAAATAAATGGTTAATTTACGATTAGTTTTAATTATTTTCTATTATGTAATTTTAAGAAGTTTTCGGACTTTTTTTTTAAAGTAAATATAACCGCAGTACACATTGTGGCAAAAGACAAAATTATATTTAAAAAAAAAAAATTATAATTAAAAAAATTATATTTTAGTAAAAGTTATATTTAAGAATATGATTAATTCGTATTGTTCAAATAAAACAACTAAAAAAGGATTTATTAAGTATATAAAGGACAAAATTACATAAATATTACAGTTCATCATACAAATATTTTATTTTAAAAATATAAGTATATATTAGTATACTATAAATTAATAAAATATTAATTTAATAAGGGTGCATTATGGGATAAAATTCTATTATTGAAATACTCATTATAATACTTTAGAAAAATATTTTTAGAACTTACTTGTTAAAATCTGTTACAAAATATATAATAAAAATCTTTTAGTAATTATGCACTAATTATCTAAATGTACTATTTTTGAAAATTAATTTTAATAAAAATTATTAAAATGTAGAAAGAATAAATATAATAGTAACAACATTATAATATATTACATATATTTACAATATGTATAGAATGAGTTTTATATATAATTTTATTTAAATTATTAAAAATTTAGTTAACACTATATAATTATTTAAAATGTATATATTTTAACTTTTATCTTATATATAATATATGTAATATTTATTCTGTATAATAATTTAACAATTAGCTCTATTAATTCTTTGCGGATAGTATATATTTATATGAGAAGCCAATAATTCCTATAATATAGTTATATAAAGAATATTAAAATTACAGTATTTGAGTAAATATTATACTTTGTTTTATGAGTGTTTTATAAATATAAACGGGATATGATATGACAGTAAAAGAAACAATTAAAATAAAGAGTGTATTTTAAAAATAAAAATTTCCCTTTTTTTTAATATTTTGTGGTACTGTGTATATACTGTATTTTTTATTTCAAGTTTTTTTTTTTTTTTTTTTTCTTATTAAGGTTATATGTTTATTAAAAATTTTATGTTTACTTTTTCAATTCCAAGGCTATTAGCAAAAAAAATTGAAAAATTATAGTGAAATATTTTTTAAAATTGTTTCGGTGAAGTTTTCAAAGAATGATTTTTTATTTCATGATATAAAATTTAGTACAAAAAAAAAAAAAAATTTTGAAAGAAGTTATATCTTAAATTTATATGAAATATTTTACTTATTTATTTTCGTATTATAATTTTTTTTTTTGTTCTACATTTACTTTTACAACAAATAATAAAAATTTATTCGTAATTTATACAATTTTTTTTTTAAAATAAGTTTTTACAAACTTAGAATTAAAAAGTATTTAATGTAATAAAGAAAAGAAAAAATTTAGCAGGTGTTATTATTTTTAGTATGATGATAATACGGAAATGATAAAAAAATATATAAGAAAAAAAAGAAAAAAATATATATAAAAAAAAGAAAAGTTGCACCTTTTCCTTCATATGTGTGCTTTTATATACACATATATATAAAACAAAAAAAATAATAAAAACCAAATATTTGTTATTATAAAAAACTAGTGAACATTTGTTTAGAAAAAAAATATTTATCAGGTAAATACTTATCCTTGAATAGATTTAAATAAAAAGAAAATAAGATAATAAAGTTTGTTTTTAATCTTTTAGTTATTTTATTTCCATTTTACTTTATTTTATTAGCTTTATGCATTTCTTAATTATACGTTAATTTGTTTGATATTAAAAACAAAATAAACTACAGAGTTCCATGTATATATATATTTATGTTTATTTATTAGTATAAAAAGTAAAATAAAGTAAAAATTAAATACCAAATTGGTTGAAAATATTGTAGATTTCTAAATTTATCTAAAATGAAAATATTACTTGTACTTTTATTGTATTTAAAATATATAAAATAGATAATATTGATGTGTTCTAAAAAATTAAATTTAATTTAGCATTTATACATACTGTAAAAATTTGAGTAATCCATATAAATTTTATCCTATAAATAAGCAGAAAACTTTGTTTAGTTTTATTATGTTGATGTGTTAGGCGCTTTATATGAAACGGAATCATAACATGATATTATAGTTATATAAGGTAGAAGCAGAAATAGTGATATATTTGTATTTCAATTAAACATAGTCTGTTTTAAGAAAAAAAAACAAAAGCTAAGAAAAAAGACACACAAAAAATTTTTTTAAATATATTTTTTTTAATTTTAATAAAATAATTATTTTTTTTTTTTTAGATTTAAATGAAGATAATTTTTTTATTATTAAAATTATTTTTTATAAAAATATAGCCTTTTCAGTAAAATTTTTAATTGGTTACTCTTCTATGTAACTAATTTTTATAGATTATATTTAAAACATCTTACGTTTGTGTTACATTAGTAAATATATAAGGATATATTACTACATAATTATTGTATTTTTTTCTTTTTTTATTTTATTATTCAATACACAATAAGTACGTAAGTATATATATAGTATATAAAAAAATTTCGATAAATTAAAAACAATATGTAAAATGTTATAAGAGGCTAAATAAAAATTTCTATTTAAATAGAAGTATGAACTATATACTAAACACTTTCTTCAGTATTAAATTAACGAATACTATAGAGAAATGGAGTAAAGAATAAAATTAAGTTCCTCCTTATAATAAAAATTTATTAATTTGCCTTTTTACATGAATTTATCACATATACAACGATATGATATAATAACAATGTCTATATTTTTTCTTTTACTTTTTGTTAATTCATTTATTTATTTTTTTTTTTTTTGCTTCATTTTTGTAAAATAAATTTTCTTATTACGAGGTAAAATAAATTGTGAGTTGATCAATTATATTTAAAGTCTTGTTTTTAGATCCTGATCAGTAAAACTATGCAGCATGGGAACTAAAGGGACACTTTTTGTATCACAAAAGTGCTATATTATTGACACAATACATAATAGAATTTGAAGAAAAAAATATAAATTTGAAAAAAAAGATGTCATCAAATGATGAATAAGGAAATAAAAAAATAAAAAAATAAACCTAAGTTAGAAAGAATTAGAGAAAATATTAATTTAAAAAAAATACAAGTACTAATTAAATTAAAAGATATAAGGAATAACTTAAATCAAAATAAAAACGATTAAAACATATATTAAGGGCTGTAAATGGGAATAATTTTATTTCTAAAAAAATAAGTTCTAGATAAAAAGCTCTTAATGAAACTAGGAAATATATTTTGTAATTTTCGTATTTGATATAATGTGGTATGTAGGTGAATATAAAAAAGACCGATATTTAATTAAAATATTTGTAATGAAATAAATTTATTTAATTTACAAATATTACTTATCTTACTACTATTGAAATTATAAATCTTATTTCCTTGTTTTATAATTCCAGTGTATGTAGTTTTAATATACTCTAGTATATGTGGTGTAATATTTACGTATCTTTACATAGATACTCTAAAATATTATCTGTCAAAAACAAGGAGAGTTATAACTATTTTTAAGCATAATATAATCATTACAGAGTTTGAAAAAATTTATTGCAATTTTAGTAATAATATATCCTTGAAACATACTGAGGAAATATGTAATCATTATGAAATAATTAAGATATCCTTAAATATTCGGATATACAATAAGAGGATTAATATATATTCTTAAATTTTAGTATAATTCGGATATATTTCCTTTCTATTTGTTTTTTATAGTATTTTTTTAAAGATGTCTAAATGTCCTTATTTAATATATATATATATATATGAACTTAATAATACTATTTATTTGTAATATATATATTTGCTTAACAAGTTAAATATTTAAATAATAAATCTAAATTATTTATAAATGATACTTTTATTTGGATTAATATGAATAATTAATTCAAAATGATATAAATATTTTTATTAGATATAAAATTCAAAAAAACTATTTAAGTAAAATTAAATAATCCTAAACATAAACATCTAATTAGTTAAATAAAAATAGAGGAAATTTTTATTAAATAAAAAGTTATATGTTTACATAATTTTTATCCTTATATATTCTTTATAATTTATAGCATTCTTTATGAAGATATAACTTTATGTTTCTTTATATAAATGCAAATTGCTAATATACAAAAAATTAAGGGATAGTATAGTACTAGAATATTTTATGGTTATGAACTAATAATTTTTCTAAATAGTTTTTAATTATACAAATAACATATATAAATAAATATCCTACACATATATGAAAAAATGAAATTATAAAATAATTATCTTATTTTAGTTCAGTGTCATAGGATAGTATGAAAAGTATTGCATAAATAAAAATATAATATGTTTTTAATTTATTATTTGTTTTATATAAATGTAATTTAACTTGTTAAATTAATTTGAGTTTATTATTGCATAATAAAAAAAAATATATTTAATAAACATTATTTTTATAATTTTCGCAATTACCTAAGTATAACAAATAGTAAGGTAAAAAACAAATAGAATATAAATATTTTTACTTTTATGGGTTTATATCAAAAAAAATATAATTTATTCAATATAGATTTGTTGTGTAAATTTTATAAAATAATATTTGATCTTGTGTAATCATTTATAAACAAATAAAAAGTAAATGTAACTTTTTTTAGTTCATAAAATCTTCCAACAAAAAAATTATATGTCAATTATTATCATGAATTTTATTATATATTATGCTTAACATTTCTTAACGATACTATTTTATATTGTAAGTAATTTTAGTTAAAATTCCTTAACTTAATATAATAATTAACGGTGTTTGTTTATAAATTTTACTTTTACATTTTTATTTTATTTTTATTATTAATATTTTTAGAGAAGATAAAACTTTTATCTTTAGGAAAAAAAAGAACAAGAAAATAAGAAAAATTACTGAATTCTTAATTTTTAAAAACTTACTCTTAGTAATAACTAATAAATTGCATTTATATAAATTATATAATATTTATAAGGTTCTATTTCAATTATTACATAAATAATTATATAACCAGTCATTTAGATTTCTCTTTTTATAATATAAAATTGTTTTTAGGTGTTTTCAATTAAAGAATACAAAATTTAATATAATAGTGCATAAGTGTTCAACATATCCGTGATATATCTTATGCCTATCTTATAATATATGGAACAGCGAAAAATTTTATGTTATTTTTATTTTTTATCTCACTTCCTATACTTAGTATTAAATTTCATATAATACTTTAAGTTTTTTAATTATTAAATAATGTTTGAAAATTATAATTACTCACAGATATATTTTCTGATAGGAATATAATAATAAAATTATAACGTTTATTCCTAATATGTATGTCCATGTGCGTATTTACGATATATATATATTTAATATTTTAAATATAACTAATTATTAAACATCAAAAGATCAATATTATTTTATTTCTAAAAGGTACAAATAACAGAAAATTTTAATTCTTCAATAAGGAAATATATATATGTATATATATTTATTTCATACATTTATTAATTAAATTCACTGTACCAAAACTTACTGTAAAAATATTACTTTTTCTACAAATAAAATTATTGCAAATATTTATTAAAACATTTTTAAAATAATCTTTTCTTTATTAATGTTTATATTTGTACTTTATTTATGAAATTTAATACTTTTCTAAAAATAAAAAAAATAAAATTTATTCTTTAAATGATAGTATACTTTTATTAGTATTTACGAAAATTTCATGAATTTTTTACTATCATAAAGACAATATAAAATTAAATAATTGCAACATTAATGGAAAAAAGAATATTTTTATTTTATTTTAAACTCTTATACTTCTTCTATATAATTGGTCAAGTTTTAGTTACTATAATGTGCTATAATAATATCGCCCAAGAATTTTTTTTAATATTAATTGCTGCTTCATATTATGTATATATATAATAATAACAATAGTACCTTTATGAGTAAATAAGTATATCATATGGTAAATAGTTAAAATATTTTATTTTGCTAGTAGTGTCATTTAATAAATCTTTAGATAATGTGATTAGAACCCATAGAATTTTTTATTCGTAAACTAATATTCTATTGCAAGAATATGTTATGTAGATAGAAAATGTAGAATTAAAAGTTACGTTATCTGGAATTGAATATTATGATTCATAAAATAAGGACGATAAAGATGAATCAAAATTTGATGGAAAATGAGAATTTATAAATAAAGAGAAAACATGAGCTTCATCCAAATGTTTAGGAACTAAATTCACGTCAATTATATGTAAACCATTTGCAGAGATATATAATTTCTTTGAAAAGGTAATATATAGGGTATTTAGTCCTATATATAAACATAGGAGATATACGGATTATACCGAGAAAGAAGGTTTAAAACATTTAGAATATAAAAATATAGCTCTGATATTTTTACTACCTGTAATATCATTTTAAATGGTATTTCGATTATTTATATTATGTCCTTATTATGTAAATATTTTTTTCAAGTGACGTAGAAATAAAGGCGGTTTCATACGAATTTGTGATATATCATGATTATTCGGTTTTATATTTGCGAGCATTTTTGAGTATTTCATTGGTTATTTATATTCTTGTAAAATATTTAAAATACAAAATTGATATTCATCAATGAAGTTTAAACGTGGATATAATAAATATGTTAGCTTTAAAAAAACTTTTTTCGAATTACTTATAAAGATCTACTTTTTGATTAATGATATTATGTTCTCAACTAAATTTTTAATTGTACGCACATAAAATTATTTGTGCACACTACATTATGTACAAATATATAGTGACACAAAAAGGTAAAAAAATATATATTAAATATTCACAGCAGTTCACATTTTTATATATTTGTTTTATTAATATGGTTTGCTCTTACGAGGTAATTTGCTGTCCACACTCGTAACAGCTATATACATAAATATTTTGTGTTTCATTGTAATGTTAAATAGATATTACTCAATATTTATAAGAAAAATATGAGCAACGTATGAAAGAATTATGTATATGTATGTTTTACGTAAGTTATTATTATAAGTTACATGGGCTCATTTAATTTGATTTATTGAATTACAATTGATACAGCTTATTGAATGAAACAATTTATACTTTTAGGAGTCATAATTCTTCTTACATTTTTTATGGTTGTAATGATTATATAAAGAATTTATTAACAATTCTATTATATATTAATTTTAATTTAGAAGTATACTAGATTTTTTATTTTAATAAAAATAAATATATGTATTATATTTTCTGTTAATGTGTATGTTTTATGCAAGTGTAAGATTAACAAATATTCTTTGCAATATATTATTATGAAAAATATGTTTCAAAACAAATTGCATATAAATATATTTTTAATGGATTTGTAGAACATTTGCAAAGTTAATATTGAAAATGTGAATAGTAGCTAATATTTTTTTACTTTTAAGAATGAGTCATTAATTGCACTTTATCAATTTTAATATTCATGAAAATGTATAATTACATAAAGGAAAAAATTCTGTGTATGACTACATAACTTGCATAGAGTTTAGATATAAATCTGTTTTATAAGCATTAATTGTATATCTAATATAAACGAAATTTTATAATAAACAAATATTATACTTTTTTATTTTTGATAGCATTGAGCGAATAAATTTATGAGGCACAGTTCTTATAGTTTAAGTATCTATAACAGAACACTAATTAATTTTGTTCTTTCTTAAACAATATGTACTTTATAAAAGTCGATCATAAACTTATAATAAAATTGAATAAACCATTAAACAATATGTAAATAAATTTTAAGTTATATGCATTTTTTCTATAGCTTTATTTTAAATAAATTATTATTTATACATTTGTGCTACTGTGTATTTTTTTCTATAAATATGTTTGTAGAAGTAATAGGATCCAAAATATGAACGATAGGAAAAGGTGTTTAACTTACTATCTAGATAATTTTTTTATAATAGTAATACTTCTTTAACTATTGTACACTCAAGTAAAAGTATATTCACGTTATAAATATATTATGCTATTGTAACTTCTGTGATCATTGATATATTATAATTAAAATATAAGATATATGTTGTATAGAATTTTTAATTATATAAGAGTAAATTACCGTGTTTTTGATGCAGTGCGTTCGTGAATTTTTGAAATGATTGATTACTAATTTTATTAAAATAGTTTTTTCGTAAATGCAATTTTAATTAACACATTAAAATCTGTATTTGATAAATTAATAGTATAATATTTAAATTTCAAATTTCATTTTTTAAACATTGAAGGAGCTTGTGCATTTCTTTTTTTTTATATATAAATATATTTGTCTATATATAAATTCAGATTAATATAAGCAGATATTCACTAAAAAAAGTCGAACAACATACTTATAAAAATTTCATTATATTTTTTAGTTTTTTTTGTTTTTTTAAATTATTATATTTTTCAAATATTTATATTCAATTAAAAACAAATATATATATGCATTAAGTCGAATTAAAACAATTTAATTTAGAAACATTTATATACATGAAAATTATATAAACATTTTAATTTGAAATCTTAATGATACTAAAATAAACAGTAATTTCTTATTTTCATTTAAGATGAAGAGTGTTTCATAGATTAGGTAGCTTATTATATATTTGATTTTTTATATATATTATAGATTACAAAAAAGTGGAATCTTTATAATGAATATAACAGTTACTGTTGAAAAAATATAGCTACTTTTTCATTTATTATAATTATTATTTTATTTTTGTAATATTTAATATTATTTATGAATTACAAGATGCTTTTGAAAAACATAATATTTATATAATTATAATTATATATAGGAATATATCATTAATATTTGCAGGGATTTTCTTCATATGTAAATCGATACATTATCCATATTTTAAACTTTCTACATTTGATATACTATATAGACTCAATATTTAAGAATTCGGTGAAGTAAAATATATACCTTTTATTTTATTTTGAAAATAGTTTTAAAAAATAAATATTTCTAAAATATACTGTATTAACTAATTAATTTATATATTTTGGATATTTATGTATGAATACATATTATTGTATTTTAATTTAAGTTACTTCCTTAAAAACATATTTAAAACTTAAATTCTGTAATGTATATTATAAATTATTTTTTTTAATATATAATGTAATAACATTATAGTTATATACATTCTATTAGGTTTTTACGAATATATAATAAAAAATATTGGAAAAGTAAATATAGGAACTTTTTCATTATAAGTTCATTATATTAATATCAATTATTTGTTTATTGAGTATATTAGAATATTAAAAATATAAATCATGGAACAATATATTAAAATAATACTATTTATTAGAACTGCTACGTTTATACTTTTATATTGGATATACCATTTTAACAATAATAAAGTATAATAATATTATTTATGGGTATTCTGTGTTGTTATTATTTATCTTATTTTATATTTTTAAATACTCTTTTTTAGTGTAATATATTATTTATTAATTTTAATAATAAATATTTACCTATTTTTTTAGTTTGCTTTTAACAAGCATTCTGATGAAAAATAGAATCTTGGTAGAAACATATGGTTAAGAAATTCTCGATTATTGGTGACACATAAGCAAGAAATGAATACAAATATTTTAGGTTTAAAAAGAAGATATACCAATTACTGGAGAGAAGGAGAAGGGGAAAAACAAAAAATCGAATAGAACATCATTAAATAATGGGAGATTCTATACAGAAGTTATAGATTATAATAATGGAATGTTTAATGAAAAGCATTTCCATTTTGAAAAAAAATGGATAAGAAAAAAAAAATTATGATAAATTTCTTGAAAAAAATAGAACAATTTATGATATAGCTTTAAAAAAAACAAAGTTTAGAAGTTACGGATTTGGAGTTGCTCTATTTTTTCTTTTATTTTTCCTGGGAATAGGATACACAATGTTAGAAGCATTTGAACAGTTTGTAGAAGCAGGGAAAGAGTTCATAAAGTTATTTTCTGAGGATATGACTACAAAAGCAGGACCCTATGTTTTTCCTATATTATTTAGTGTACTTATTGTTATATTATCTATAATTATTATAATAGTGATTCCTAAGATTCTAAAAAATAATGAAAAATATATAATAATTAAGTTGATTTCTGAGTAAAAGAATAACAGGAATAATTTTTTTCTCTAATATTTTATTTCATATTATTATAACTGTAATATTTTTGGTGATTTACTAAGAAAGGATAGGTATAATAGATTATGTTTTATAAAGGAATCAGCATATATGTGATTTTTTTGATACTCAATAATATTAAAATATGTTTTTAACTGTTTGTGAATTTGATTTTATTAATATTTAAAAATGAGCGTTTTAAAGTATACTTCACTTTAATTATATATAATTGGCTAATATATATATTTATGTGTAAAGAGAGTTTTTTAGAAAAGCATATTTTTTTACGTTAAAATTCATATACGTAATATAAGAATTCATATAATATTAAACAAATTGTCTATCAGTATATATTTGATCTATATGAAATGATACTTTTTATTTTTTATCTTGTTCTAGTAAAAATTGAATATTTTACCATTTTATCCATAAAATTTATTATTAGTTTTGAATTAAAAATAAATGTGTATCATTTATTATTTAATGAGGAGAAGTACATTTATTTTGTTGCATTGATCTGTATATATATATATTTTTGACCAAAGAAAAAACTTTTAATTATTATATAAAATATGTGTTATGAATAATATGTTATAGGACATAATTATTGAATAAAGTTTTATAATATACTTTTAATTTTGTTTGCATTATAAAAATTTAAATTTATCTAGAATTAAATATATTATTATTATATATAGATTATTTATAATTTCTTACTAACTTAATGATTTTATATTTTTACAATTAAATGAACAGATAAAAACCTATATTATTTTATTATTGTGCTTAGTTGTGGTGTTAATTCAATTTCACAAAAATGAATTAAACATATAATATAATTAAATATGTGAATAAATAAACTACGTATCTTAGTTATTTTTTATTATATATAAAGTGTTAATATTCTTTAAATATGCACTATAATACATATAATTTATGTCGAGAAATACTAGATATTTTAGGTTTATAATTAACATTTTTTAATTAATATTAAAAATGAAAAAGCTTTTTTTTTTTATACATAACTCATAAATACAGCTTTAGATGTAGTATTAGAGTTTTTCGTATTTCTAGTATATATATTTTATTTATTACTGTAATTTTTAATTTTAGTTGCAATTGTATGTACTACTTTATTAGTTTTATGTATTGTTATACTGTTCTGTTAAATAAGAAGATATTTACAATATCCGTTTTATTATTACACTTACATACATAGTAGAAAATTTTATTCTATTTTACAAAAGTTACTTGAATATTTATGATACATTAAATTAATAAGTAAAAAAAGTATGAATTTTTATTATAAATAAAATTGAGAGATATATTAATGTTCCAAGTTTATTATAACAGTAATAACTTTAGTGGAAGTATTTGCGTATATATTTTTTATTTTTTTATTATTTATTTTTATCTTATTTATTCTAAATTATTATATTCATTTAAAATAAAAATTTAAATAGAAGAATTTAAGAAAATTTTAATTACATAAACCTATATATATTGAATGTAATTAAAAATTATAATTTTCAAAAATAATTGTACAAAGATAGAATTTTGTAATATATTTGCCTTGAAAATATAAATTGTTTTGTAGATTTGGTCGTACCATTTAAATGCAAATTGTTAAATATATTATATACCATTATATAATGTTAGTATTATAGATATGATATGATAAAATATTGTACAAAATGTAGCTTTCTATATTTATCATTAGAACTATTATAATAATTTACATTTTATTTGAAATCATATATTTTTCAAAAATACAATATTTATAAAAATTAGCATTATTAATAGAAAAATATCGTTGAAATTAATTATTATTTTCCTAATATATGGAACAAAGTATTTTCTATATTCTATACTATATATAGTCTATATATTCTTAAACATATGCATTCTATGTTCTAACTAAAATATATATTTAGAAATATTAAGATATATTATATTCTCTTTTCATTTCATTTTTAAAAAAATTAAATAAAAAAAATTATACAACCAATATACCGAAATTATATGTTTTTTCGAATATTTATGAAACAGATCAAATTATTATATTTTAATTGTATCATTTACTAAAAAATAAAACTAAGATAAAAATTTTATAATATATTTAAAAATTATTTTTATTAATCTCTGTTCTAAAAGGTATTCTAACTATATACATTTTATTGATTCTTCACCAAAAAAAAAAATAATGATAAAAATAAAAATTTATGTAAATAACTATAGTATGTTTTATCATTAATGAATATTATATTATTTTTAATATAGTCTTTACTGAATATATTAGAATATAAAAATAATATAAGATGGAACGAAAAATTATGTTACTTTTATTAATTAAAATTTATGCGTTAGTACTTTTACCCTGGGCATTACATTTTAAGAATGATGTAGTATGATAATATTATTTGAGCATATTTGGATTATTAGAATTTATAATATTTTATTTTTACTAATAAGTTTTTTTTGAATAAAATATACTATTCTTTAAATAACAAATATTTACTTTGTTTTTTTAGAGTATATTTATAAAATCCCAGTATGAAAACTACAACCTTGGTAAAAAATTAGAAAATAGGAGATATAGGACACTATCAAAATATAAACAGGATATGTATGTACATAATACATGTTTAAAAGAAGATATAAAAAATTATGTATCAAACGAAAAAAAAGATGTAACTGATATTGAAAAAAAGGTAACAACACAAAAAGAAAAGTTAAATACAGTGTCATCAATGATTGAAAGAGGCCATAAACAATATATAAAAAATAAATCGTGTATGTTTGAAACAAAAAAATATTTTCATATGGAAAAAAAAATATTTAAAGAACTTGATTACATAGATTTTCTTAACAACAACAAAACAATTAGTAATAAAATTTTCAGAAAATTGGTTTTAAAAAAATACAGAGTACGATTCGTTTTACCTTTATTCTTTGTCTTATGTTTATTAGCCTCAATAATATTAGATTTTTCTTGTGGCGTAGGACTTATTCAGGGTTTTATTGAATTATTGAAACACCCTTTTGTTGGTTGGTTGAGACCATTGCATAAAGCTTTAAAGGAATCCTCGTTAAGTTTTCTGTTCGAATCCCTTAAAGGATTGGATGAGACCAAAAAGAAATTAGTTGATGGTGGTCTACATAAATTTTATGTAACAAGTTTTTTGTGTTATATGATATATTTAATACCTTTCTTAATATTAACTTTCACCCTAATATTTATGGTTGTTTATTACCATAAAAAAGTTAAAAAATATCAAAAAATTAAGTTTAGAAAAAGGTAAAACATATCTTTAGAAATATGTTTCTTTATTTAAAGAAGTCTTTAATGAGAAATAATATACATGTAATAACTTATTCTATGTTTAATAGACATACTCAGTATTGCTTAAATTTTATACATGTTTACATATATACCTATCTTATTTGATATACATCTGTTAAAAAGTATGTTCTTAGTTTTTTTGTGAAATTAAAAGTTTTAATATTTTAAATTGCATATAATGAAATATTTTCTGTCTTTAATTAAACGTTACAACATATTATATATATTTGTGCATTAAACAGATTTCTATGAAAGATATATTTTTCTGCATTAAAATTTCTAAATAATAGAATAATTCAGATAATTTAATTGAAGTTATATGTTAATTTATATATGAATTATAAGAAATGATACTGATTGTTTTTCACAAAGTTTCAGTCTAATATTATTATTTGATAACACAATTAAAAAGATGAATTATTATTTTTAAATAAGTAATGAATGTACCTGATTTCGTGTTTATTGAAATGATGTATATGTGTTTGTTATATTAATATATATAAATGTATATTCATTCAAAAAAATATTAATATATACATTGTGAAATAAGTCGTCTCTGAAGTGTTTTAAAGAGTATATTTATTGTAATACTTTATTAAAAGACTTATTTGTTTTCACGTAATATAAAAGGGAAAATATATATATGTAATATAATAATATTTCTATAAATATGCTTTAACCATCATATATTTATATCTTAAGAATTAAATTCATTCATTATTTTATTATTGTTTTTAATTTTGGTGATAATTAAATTTTGAAAATTATAATTACATATATACAATACTGAAAAAATATATATAGGTATATATAATTTTATTTTTTTTATTATTATAGTATGAATGTAAAGAAAAGAATAAAATTCTATATTAATGTAAGATATATTGAAATACTTTTCGTCTTTGATTATTCTTGTTCTATAACTATAGACTTCTAAAAATGTATTGTATATGTATATAAATGTAAAAATATACATTAAGTTTAATAAAATTAAGTGTATTCTTGTTTTCAATAATATAATTATTTTCAGAAATATATTTATACATGTGTTCTATGTTTTACGAGTTTTCATAATTGCATTATATAAAAAGTTAAAATTATTTCAAAGGTGCATAGAAATATGTACTGTTTATATTAACAGTTAGTAAATTCTTCAAAATAAGATGGATAATTTTGTATACAAAGAAAAAATGAAAAATAGAATTGTTTTTTATAGATGATATATAAATAGTTAATATTTTTTTTATTTCTTACATAAATATTAATAAGGTGTATTTAATGAGTTATTCTATGTTTGTTTGTTTTTTTTAGAGCATTTAATTAATTACGTATAAAGTACAGAATTTCCCATTGAATCATTTTTCCAGATAGTTGCATTTTGCACATTTGATTTTGTACAGATTTAGAGAAAAATTATAATGTAATGTTAATATATATTTTAATTATTACTCTCACATAATCTTTAAAAAGTATTGTTTAGTCAATTAAATAACATATAAAATGTATTTATTTAAATAATATTCTAAGGAACTATGGAAAATTATATTAAAATAAATGAAAATTTATGAATAGTGAAAGTAAAAATATTTCTAACAGGAATATTAATAAATAATATTTATATATATTATCTTTATAATATTGAATATTTCTCTATTTTCTTAATATATTTCGTCTATGTATATGATACATATAAATATATAAAATAATTATATTACGATAATCTATGTTTCTTTTTTTTAACTTTGTAATATTTTTGAATACGTGAATGTATATATAAATAAACAATATAAATTACATATGTACATATGTTCCTAAAACTTTCTTTACTATTTAAGTTCTCCCTTTCATATCACAATTTTACCTATACTTATTACCTCTTTTTTTTTGTCATGCTTCTTTTTAGAAAATAATACTTGAAGAATTAAAATTAAAAAATATAAAGTTATTAATACTTTATGCAATTATCTTCTTATACATCTGAAATGTTTCACAATTCCTGTGTTTACTCCATAGAGAAGTCCTCTTCCAAACACTACATTATAATAATACCCTTTGTTAATATCCGCTATCTCCATATATATTTTGCTTTTTTTAAAAATGGAAATTTTTGAATGTAATTCGATGATTTTTTTTATAATGTTTCCATTTAATTTACGTAAGCTTTTTCTTTTCTTCTTTTATTTTTCATGTTATTAAACAATTCTAATTTTCTCAATTTCTTAGAAGGATTTCCATATCTTTCTCACAATTTATTCTATAAAATATTTCGTTTCTCAATGTCACTGCTACCTTTAATATTTCTCGTTGTTCCTTTTTCAATTGTTAAATTAGAATAGGTTCTATATCACTGTTCTGTGAACACTCATACGCATATATCCAAAAATTATACTTTTCTTTATTCCCATTAATCATTTATGTATCCTCTAAGTACTTTCATACGTACTTTTATAATAGTTTTGGACCTGTTTTTTTCGACTTTATTCCTTTACATTTTTATTTATGTTAAATACATTTATTTTTATATTTTTTTGTACGTTTTTCATCATTATTTATTCTGTGTTATAAATGATTATGTGTTAAAAACTAAACTTTTTCAGAAAAAAATGATGGTAACAGTAATCTGAGAAGTATTATTTACATTCTTCTTATCTTTTTTTATTTTTTGTTCTATTTTGTAAATGTATTAAAGTATATATTTTTCTTTAATATATTTTTCATTATTTTGTTTTAATATATGATCAAAATTATTGTGTGATATGGGAGTTTACATATTACATTCATTTCATAGTAACACCAAATAAATAACAATTCATACGAATTACTGAATATTTCTTCATAGTATAATAATTATATTATTTATTTAAAAAATAATATTTAATGTTAAAATGGATATTTTACATGAATAAATTTTTCCATATCAAATACAATATTAAAATTGATATAAAAACATACGAAAAAGAACAGCATGTATCTGAATTTATATGTAAAAGTAAACCTATATAAAACATTTTAGTTACTTTAAATAAAATATTCAAAAAAAATTTCATTTAATATATATATATTCGCACTGTAGTAAATGTAGTCTATATTTCTATAACTAGTCACATTGTAAAATTTTTATATAATATTATTTTATAATGTAATTCATAATTATAGGTGTATTATTACAGAAATAGCATCCTTAAATAAAATATGTATGGAAAGTGTTATGAAAAACATTGTATTGATGATAAATTTATTTTCATTATATATATATATTTTCGTCAATATATACAAATATAGAATTACGCGATAATGTGCAAGAAACATGTTTTTATATTAAATTGTATTAATAACGCAGTAAATTATTTATATTGACATTATGTAAACGTTATTTATGTGATATTATTGTTAATATTTAATTAGTATTATTTATTTTTTTTAGATTTAATATAATCATTCTGTTTACCATTTATTTAATATCAAATTATGTTGTATAACTGATATTTATATAATGGATTTTAGTAATTTATCAAATTTCTTAAAATTTTATATATTATAGCATAAAAATTATTATTTATGTTTTAATTCTGTATTAATGTATGTCACATGTTTATTATAACGTTTTTTCAGAAATATAATGAAAATGTTTTTTTCCATTATACCTAGAGGTATTTTCATATTTATTCACTTAATAAATTTTAGTTTTGGATAAATATTCATATATGTATATATACTATATAGTTGTATTTCTCATTATAACTATTATATATCTTAACCACCTTAATCTTTTGCATTAACATTTTTTATGTATATAATATTATCGTATTTTCATATTTTCTCTGTCTATTCTTTATAACGTAGATATCCATAAAATAATTATACTTTATTTTAATATTTTTTCTTTTTTTTCAGACTACTAAATTTTACGGGTGTTCTTTTATATGAAAATTTTGGTTCCGCTAGTATGTTTCTTTATCCTATAACGTTTGTTAAAATATTGCTAAAAAAAATGTATTCGAATATTTTTTCTTTTTTTATTTTTTTTCAAAATATATTACATTTATATTTTTCAATATAATTTATATGAGAAATTATATCTTTTATTATGTATCCATGAATTAGAATTTTATAAACTATGATATATTATATGATACCTTCTCAGACTTAAGTATTTTTTTTTTTTAAGAGCTATTTGTTGCTATTTGTTCTTTTTTCTCATTTATATATTTAAATATTGTTTAATTTATTCTAATTTAAGATAAAAACAAAGTCTAAATTAGTTAAACGAATAGTTGAAAACTTATTTGTAGCTAAAGTACATATGGAACAATAATTTTCAATCTAAATAGATTGAAGGAATTGTAGAAAAACATTCATACTTTTAATTGAAATAATTTATTGTGGTATAAAAAAAAAAAATGTGAAAAAAACTACAATAAATATAAATGTAATTATTGGATAGGAAGAGATAAATTTGCTACTATCATGTGAGAATTTGCTTCTTTTGGGATAGTGAACAGGCAAGTGAAGTTTTTATGAGAAATAAATTTTACTGGAATTGAAAAAGTTCCTAATCTTCATTGACAAGGTTTAATATTTGTATACATTCGTTCTTGGTAATATGATATTTACAAGTATTATGTTCATTTTTTAAATTTTAAACTAGTTTACAGGGTTTATTGCAATTTGTATTGAATAACCATTTACGTGATTTTTATATAACCAAATATATTTTTCATTATAGATATGAAGAGTACGTATATATTGAATATTAGAAATAGTTTAACAAATAATTTACGCTAAAAATGTAAATAAATGCAAAATTCTGTTGAAATATTTCTTTGTATTAATGTATAAAAATAAGAGTATTTAATGAATTCATATTTTAACAAGATATATAATACATATTATAAATAGAACTAGATCATTTATATGAATATTTTATCTTTCGTGGCTATAGTAATATAAAAGTGGTAAAACTATGAAAATATTATTTTGAAAATTGAAAATTAACATTATTTTATATTTAACATGCTTTATTTGCATAAATTAAATATTTATAATATTATTTATTAAATATAAATCAGGTGTAACTTGAAATGTATTAAATATTTATGTATATATATATATATATATAAATAAAAATATAATCATGATATAATTATGATATGTAAATATTATATCAGAAAAAATTAAATAAACTACTTGGAAATAAAAATATTTGTGTAAAAATTCCAATGTAGAAAATGTATAAATATTTTGGGCAGATATAGTTTTGTTTTCTAAAAAAATGATTAAAAAAATTCCTTAAAAAAAATAAATAGCACTAAAACTGAAAATATTTATTTATAAGTAATATTTAGATGGATTTTACTTTATAATAAAAATGAATTTTAATACATCATGTTTGGATGATTATAAATGAATAACATAGATTACATTATATATTATATATAGGATTCAAGACTGAGTAATATTGAGATACATTAAAACACTTAGAAAATATAGAAGAAACTAATAAACTACATAAATATTATTATAATAATTATATATGTATTAAAACTTTAAAAATATAATAACGTTAATTTTTGCAAATTCTTTTTTAGTTAAAAATTAAAAAGTAGCGTTTTAAATTTATCTATTTATTTCTCTTTTTAAATATTTTAATTCTTTTCATGGAAAATATTAGTTTTTTAGAAAAATAATGAAAGGTTATATTTCACGTTATTACCATAATTGTTTTGTATGTAATATTTTTATAATTATACATCCATTCCCTAAAACGTTTAAGGAATTGAGATGGTTGAAAATAGAATATTTTTTGTCTTAAAGGATTTTTTTATAAAATATTATTATTTATATATATACGTGTATTTATTATTCTGCATTACTAAATGTATTCAGAACACTATGTACTTTTATAAGAATAAATAAAAAATAATATATTGTAATAAAATTATTGCTAGAAAAACTAACAAATCATATATTTTAGCAGATTATTTTGTTGATCTTTCTAATTGGTCATATACATATTATAAATTGTATATAAATTTATTTCATTAGATATGTTTTTAAATTAATGATGTTGTATGGGATATTTTCATAAAACTCTACCTTTAATCTATCAAATTGTTTTTTTTTCTTTGTTTTTACTACATCTGTATTTCTTTTAAATATATGTATTAATTTAAAAGAAACTTAAAATATCATGTAGATGAATATAAAAAATTTTCATAAATAATTGCATAAATTAAACTATATAAAATATTTATTATTCAAAAATTATGGCAGAAAAGTAAAAACGTCAGTTCATATTAGATTTTAGTATATATCTTTTCTCATAGAATATATATTACAGTGCAAGCGATATTTTTTAATTATATAACATACCATAAGATATTATATGTTATTTAGTAGTAACTAAGATATATATCATTAATAATATAATACAAAATTATCTTTGCTTTATTTATCATTACTATTATTATTATAATTAATATTCTATTAAAAATAACTTGCTTTTCGAGGATACCATGTTTATAATATTAGAACTATTAGTAGTATAGAATCCTTAAAATTAGTTACTATTATCTTAAAAATGGAGAAATCTGTTATATTTATTCTCTACATTCTCTATAAAATATAAATTCAATATATATATATATACTGTAAGAAACCACATACCTATTTCAAAATTTATTGTGAATATTATTAATAAAAAAATTATATAATTGTTGCACTACATTAAATAATGAAATTATATATTTAAATGTTTTCAAATAAATACAAATTGTTTTATCTTAGCGAGAATGTTTTTTTTTTAAATAAAATTATAGTAGAAATTATATTATATTTTTAAAGTTATTTTAATTGGTATGTGCAGTAAAATTTATTATACTTATATAAATTTTATTATATATGAAGGAATAATATAAAAAAATTTTTAGAGTGATATAGAATCCTTTATAATTGGAACTATACTATATTATTATTAATATATTCCTTATCGAATATATGGGAATATCAAAAATTTGTATCATGGAACAGAACGTTAAGTTAACTATAGCTATTAAAATTGCTTCATTTATCCTTTTAACACGGATATGTCATTTTTATAATGATGTGGTATAATAATATTATTTAGGGATATATATATTATTCATATTTTTAGTGTTTTGCTTTTATTTATACGGTTTTTTACCGTTAGTTTATTTATCCAATTAAATAAATAATATCTAAATTTTATTTTTTTTAGGATATTTTTAACAATTCATTGTGTAATAATTGCAATATTTTTGGAAAGCTACGTCCAAGAGATTATCGATTACTAGTAAAAAATAAAGAAAATAAAGATTCATATATATTAAGTTTAAAAGACAATATGCAAAATAATGAAGAGGGTAAGAAGGAAAAAAGCAAAAAATCTAAAAGGAATTCATTAAATAAGGTGCAATACTATACAGAAATTATGGATTATGATAATGGAATATTTGATGGAAAACATTTTCATTTCGAAAAAAAATGGATAAAAAAAAAAATTACGATTATTTTATTGAAAATAACAGGAGAATTCGTGATATCTCCTTAAAGAAAGTAAAATTTAAAAGTTACGGATTTGGAGTTACTTTACTTTTTCTTTTTTTCTTGTTGGGATTAGGCTACCCCATTTTACATCATTATAATTTGTTGGAAAGTGTAGGTGGAAAGCTCCTAAGTTTTCTATCAACTTTTAACGAAAATATCAATACAGCAATTAATGCGTCTGGAATGTGTATTATATTATTTAGCATAATTATGATTATATTATCTGTCATACTCATAATAGCGTTACCTAAGATCTTAATAAATAATGAAAAATATGAAAAAATCAAGTTGATGAATGAATAAAATTATTAATAATGAATATGTCTCTTTCTGCAAAGAAACTTTTAATATTAATAATGCCTATAATATATTTTGATATATATATTCTTAATGGATATACATATTATTGCTATAATGTTATAAAACTATGTTTGTATAAATGATTTTTTAGTAAAAACTGTAAAAAATTATGTTACTTTTTGTATGAACGTTAAAGTTTTAATGTTTTTTTAATTTGTATATTAATGTATTCTATAAGTTGAAGTAAATATGTATATGATCTAACGCTTATATAGTTAAATATAATTTTATACAAAATATATTTTTTTCTTTAAAACAAATATAATATATGAAAATTAATGTAATTATTTAGAATTATTATGTTTTGGACTTGATACAAGAACTGATATATGCCATTTGAACTTAGCTTTTACTTAAATTATAATTTTTTTAGGTTAATGAATATATATTATTATATTAAAATTAACAGTATATTTGTCTTATTTGTTATATAATGAAATGAAGAAAATACTTGTTGTTGCAGATATAAGTATAAATAAGTGTATATATATTTTTTTTTAAAATGGAATATTTATTCAATAAAAAACTATTTTATAAGAAATATGAAGAAAATATATGTACTATGAAAATGGTTTTATCAGACATTTTTTTTTGTTCATCGCAAACGTATGAAATTATAATTATATAATAAAATAATTCCATTTTTATATTTAGATTATTAATAAAATTTTGGTAACGTGGGAATTCTAAATTTTTACGATTATATGAAAATTTATGTCAACTTATACATACGTTATTGCGATTAATTGTGGTATTAATTTAATTTTACAATATTTCCTAGATATATACATATATTATATAGAAAATACATAAATAAATATATTACATATTGTTATTATTTTTTTTATAATTATAAGATTAAAGTAAGATATTACATTTAATTAAATATTAATAGATAAAATAAGAATTTTTTTTTTTTTTACTCTGATATAATTGTAAATTTATAAAAATGAGATATATATATGTAAAAATTTAAATTGTAGTTACAGGTAATTAAAACATGCATAATATTCTACAATAGTTTCTTAATGTGCTATTATTTATTTATGTATTTGATTTATATTTTATTATTATCTATAAATATGTAAAGGTATTAGTATTATTTCAAAGATATATAAATATACATATAGATTATATAGTTAATTACTAATTTATCGATATTTATAATGATAATTTTTAAAATAAATTAAAAAAAAAAATTAATTCTTTTATTATATATAATAAATACAGATTTATTTTTCACGTTACTGTGAAGATATATTTTACATATATTAATATAATTTTAGTTATAGCAGGAGCTTTATGTAGGATATTGTTAAAATTGTGTATTATTACGGTGTTTCATTAAATTTGGGGATATTCATATTTTAAGTACTGCGAATTGTTAGTATAATTTTATTTAAAAAAATATATTATATATCTATGTTATATTATAACAATAATAAAAGAAAATATATTTTTTCAATCTTGTTAAAACTAAGCGAATGCATTATCGTGATAGCGTTATTCTCAGAATACATTTAATATAAGCTTTAGTGTTTTTTGTTTTGTTAATATAAAAATACTTTTATATATAAATATCTATTTAAAAATATAATATTGTAATAAATCTAAGAATTTTAAGACATCTCTATTCATGATATAACATGATTTATATTTAAAAATTGTAATTTTCAAAAATTATTATACAAATATAAAAAATTGTAATTAACTTACCTTTTAAATATATATTGTTTTATAGATTTGCTAGTATTTTATAAATTAAATTTTCAAAATATATCATGGTCTCTAAACATTGTACATACTGTTAGGAAGTAATTAACGCGTGAGATTTAAATAATATAATACAAGTGCCTTTACATTATAAAGTTTTCTTTATTTATTAATACTATTATTATATTATCATAATAAATAATAATATTTCATAATCATAACGTCTTTACGAAGCATAATTTTCATAAATAATCATTATTAGTAAAAAAATATTTTTTAAATTATTTGTTATTATGTCAACAGGAGAAACCATATTATATCTATATTCCATATACTCTATAGTGTTTATATTCTATACATTCTATACTCTATATAAATAAAATATTTATAAAAACTAAGAATTATTATATTTTCTTTTCCTTTTATTTTAAAAAAAATTATGTAAGTATTATTATATTATTCTTCCATATTAATTTATCAAAATATATATATTGAATATTTTGAAACTATTAAAATTATATACCTTAATGAAGATTAGTTTTATAATGGTAAAATTAAAACAAAATTTTTATAATATATATTTAAAATTATTTTTGTTTATCACTATTTTTAAAATCATTGTCGTTGTACATATGTTACTGTGTTCTTAGGAAGTGTTAATAAAATTTTTTTTTTTTTTAATTAGTATAGCACTGTAGGTTATTAGATGCATATACACGGTTACTAATTTTTTTTCTGATGAATATAGTACATTATTGATATTTAAATTATGGAAACAAAAATTAAGATACTTTTCCTTATTAACGTTACTATCTTTATATATTTAAATTGGATATGTCATTTTACCAATGATATGGTTTGAAAATATTATTTATGTCTAATTATATTTTTCATTATTAATTTTTGTTTATATTGTTTTTTAGCATTATAATCCTTATTCATATAAATAATAAATACTTACACTTTTTTTAGTGTACGTTTAGCAAATCACGGTATAAGGAGCACAAAAATGGGGATACACAATACATAATAACTTATAGATTATTAACAAAATGTAAACAGGATAAGAATTCAAATTATGTAAGTTTAAAAGAAGAGACATTAAATAATGAAGAGCACAAAAAAATATATATAACTCAAAACGAAAAAGGGGGCAAAAGTATAAATAAACAATACTATAAAAATTTGTTAAATAATGCTAATTGTCATAAAGAACGTAAGAAAAATAAATCTTTTGTATTTGAAACAAATAATTATTCACGTCTTGAAAAAAAAATATTCAAAGAACTTGATTTTATAAATTTTCTTAAGAAAAATAGGACAATTAGTAGTAGAACATACGAAAATATTATTTGTAAAAGACATAAAATGCTATTTATATTACCTGGAACATTGTTGTTGCTGTTATCCATATCTTTCATATTAGATAGTTTTTGTGAATGTGGGCTTATAAAGTGGTTATTTATAGTATTTAATAGCATATTAGCGACGGGGTGGCAAAAAACCTTAAGATTATGGTTTCATTATGATTGTAGTTCTATAGGTTCGTTTTTTAGGTATACTAAGGTGAATGTTGGTGGTCAATCTAAAACGGCATATTATTATATAACAGGTTTATTTGGATTTGTAGCGTATTTCTTACCCTTCTTTTTATTAGGTATCATACTTATATCAGGAATAATTTATTACCATACAAAAGTTAAAAAATACGAAAAACTTAAGTTTAGGAAAAAATAATATGTATAATTAGAAATATGTTAGTTTGTGTAAAGAAATATTCAATATGAACTAATATCTGTTTAATATTTAATTATATGTTTATTGAGCACATCCATAATTGCCTAAATTCTATGGACATGTCTGATTTTACCTGATCTTATTGAGAGAACTACAGAAAATTTTTATTTTTTTATTTTCTTATATAAATTAGAATATTTTAATTTTCTTCAATTTACCTCTTAAGTTATATTTTTATGTTGATTAAAAGATATGATCTAATATATGCAATTAATAATTTACATAGATTTCTAAGAAAAAATATATATATGTGTATCAGAATTAATATCTAAGAGAACATTTGATATAATTTTATCGATGTCCTTTGTTACTTTATATTTGAACTATATGAAATAATATTTTATATTTTTTTCACTAATCCACTATAAAAATATTACTTGACGACACATTTATAAAAATGTATAATTAGTTTTATATTAAAAATAAAAGAATGTTATTTTGTATTTAATGAAACGAAGTAATTATGCCTTGTACCACTGATATATATATTTATATTTTTTGTTTTTACCAAATATAAACTTCATACTAATTCTATGGAATTCGTTTAATGATATATGTATTATAAATATATTTATTATAATTGTCTTTTTAACAAATGATACGATCATTTTTCATAATTTAAAGGGAAAGTATAAACATATAATTTAAAATTATTTTTAATAAAATATGGTTAGTTATAATTGCTGAATAAATTAGAAATACTCAATCTTCAAAATTTAATTGTAAGCAATAAATATGTATTATTATATTTAATTGTGATAATGGAATTTTGCAAAAAAAAATTACTTAAATATGTATTACATTAAAAATTTATATGTATATACAATAAATATTTTTTTTATTTTTTACACTATTACAAGATAAAATTAATCCTTTAATTTTAACCATGTATTCGTAGAAAATATGCATATATTTTATTTTTTTCTTTCTCACAATATTCAAATTTTAAATATGAGAATATATACGTAAGAATCTATATTATCATTAAGGATAATTAAAATAAATAAATATTTGAACAAACGTATACTAATGTGTAGGTATTTTTTTATGTATATACTATTTTTCATGTACATAAATATATTAACTAATGAATAAAAATTATTTTAGTTACAAATAAAAAATTATATACTTTCTACTATCAATTAGTAATACATTTATACTTATATAATTCGTTTTTTAAATAAAACAAAAGAAAATAATTAATTTTTTTTTTTTTGATAGATAATTCATAAATACATAATATTATTTTTCCGTGTTATATAAGGTTTATGTAGGTGTATTTAAAATTTTTCCATATATTTTTGTGCATGTCTTAATTAAATAAGTTTAATATGCACTGTTTAACATACAATTGGTTTGCTAATAATTTTCATTTTGTATATTTGTTTTTTTATAGATTAAAAAATGAAAATGTAATGTTAATATATATTTTAGTTATCATATTTACATATATTCAGCATATCATTTTTGTTGGAAATTAAATAAAGTATTCATATTTGTCCTATGTAATTGTGTACAAAAAACATAGAGAAAATGAAACTATTACGTACGGAAAAATGCACAAGGTGAAAATGAAAATATTGTTATAAAAATTTTAATAAAAAATGTTCATATATTTTTTTTTGTTAATATTAAGTAATATGTTTTATAATATTTCTTTTTGCGCATGTATTAATATATATTTATATTATTTATATTATAATATTATTTTTTTGTTTTACTTTTTCAAGTATAAAGTATAAATATTATTTTGTAAAAGAAAGAAATCTATTCCAGCTGTTATCTGTTTAATTAAAAAACTTTTAAGCATGAAGGATATCTATCTATATATATATATAAGTATGTGAAGTTATGAAATATGTTTAATATCATAGGGTTTGTTACTTTCTTTTGGTTTCATATATATTATATTGAAACAATCGTTAGATTTGCTTTTATTTTTTTTTTAGTAAGATAAAATATACACTTGTAAAGGCACATTTTTTTTATTTAAACTATTTATTCTTCTAAAAATATTCCGAATATATATCATAATTGTTCAAATTATTTAACATGTACTATATGTATATTTTATAAAATAACAGTTTCGCAGATACAATTAAATTTTAGTTATTTATTAAATTTATATATGTTAATTACAAGTGAATATGATCTTTTGGTTAAAGTGAATACATAAATATATTTAAATTAGTCTGTTTTTATTAACTAATATTTATAATTAAATCTATGATAAAACTATCATAGTAGCAACAGAATGTTCCAAGTCAGTTTGTTCTTCCACTTTTATACTCTTGGATAGAGTTAATGGAAATATAGCACTTTAAATATAATAATCAGAATATTGTTGTATGCATAATATTTAATTAATATGATATAATTCCTTACTTGTATTATAATATATGCATTATTTTAACTTTTTATATGGGACTTTAAAAAATAAATACTTTTGTCTCATATGAATTAGGAAATAATATAATAAATATATTCAGTACAATTAATTTTATTTGATAAAACAAATAAATCTAATCCATAATTACTATATATTCATTTGAAGTGCTACTTATTTTATGTAATACTATGTATTATATTTTAAAATAAAATATAACATTTTAAAAAATAAAAATATGAATTCAAGAAAATATTGTAAAACATTTTAAGATTGAAAAAAGAAAAAATTAAAAAAAAATATATTAATTGAATAATGGTTGTTTGTTTTTAATTTCTTTAGTAATATTTGTTACAAAATGAGCACATATAAGCTACTAATATTTATATAATAATAAAGAATTATAAGGGTAGATAATTTTCATCAAACGTAAATTTTAATATGGTATAATATTGTGTTTTTCATTGTATATTATACTGACACAAACATGATACAGGAAAATATATTCTTTAAAATATTTATTAACATATTTAAATAATATAATTTTTATAGATAATAATTAACTATTTTACGATATAACAAAATAAAAAAAAATTCGCTGTACTATTATAATTTTATCATTCTTAGTAACTTTTTTTATGCATAACAGTATATTTGAAGCAAATTTTCTTCTATAAGCTGAAAAATAAAAATATGTTAACATTTTTTCTTTTTCAATATTAGAATAAATATTAACCAAAATTGATTGTGTTCTTGTTGATATAATTTTCCTTCTAATTGTATTTTTCTTTGCATATATTTCTATTATTGCTTGATTAGTTTTTATATCTACTGTTTCATGTTTGCATGTCTCCGTTGTGTATTCATAGTTATAGGTTCTTTTTTTTTTTAACTTTTTCTGATTTACTTTAAAATATTTAAACGCATACATAAGTAAATAATATATATTACTTACATAAGTGTATATGTAAATCGTTATTTAGGTCTAACTTTTATTTTTCCTTTTTATCTTATCTTTTTGCTCTATATTTTTTTCTTTACTTTTTTTATTTTATAATTAATATTTGAGAAATAATAACTGAAAAAATTCAATTATTATATTTTAAGTAAAATAAAATGTATAAGAATTAAAAAAAAAAAATTAGAATCCTTATATTACAATTGTAAAATATTCACTAATATATGAATGCGTCGTTGACTTGTTATTATAATTGCTATAACATGCGTAATTATATCTGTAAATGTTAACATGATCTCTGTTTTTGATATACTATAAGTTGTGCTCTTAAATGTAAAGGATAATGCATGCAAAAATTTTAGCGAAAAAGAAAATATAAAGTATTAACAATATGTACATTGTAGGAATAGAAATATTACATGATGAAAAATACACTTTCTTTTTCTTAGTTATATTTTTATCTATGAGAAGGAATGAATCTTGGTATGAGAAAGTTAATTTAAAAAAGTGGAGATTAGAGAAGGAACAAAACGACAGTTGAGGGACAATACGAAGGTAAAAATAGAACAAATAAAATCAGGAAACATAAAAAAAAAAATAAAATAACATAAAGTATAATTAAGAATGATAAAAAATATATAAGTTTAATATACATTTCAAATTATTATTTTTTTTTTACTTTGTTTTCCTTGTTAACCCTGAGGAAGATATACTTCCAATAGAGTTAGATGATTATAAATATAAATGTTTAGTGAAATAAAAAAAAAAAAAAAAAGTAAAAAAAAAATGATGAGTAAATGTTTACAATACTTTTATTAATTTATTTTTTTTAGTCGTAGTTCGCGTAAGGAAACGAAAAACTGAACAACTACACTTGTGATTAAGTACTTCATTGTTATTTGAGATTATAAAAAATAAAATATATTTTGTTAAAAATTTTTTTAAGTATCATTTATGTTGCTACATCATTTACATGTATGTACAAATGTGTATGTGTACATAAATATATAAAGTAGATGTGATTATGTTCCGTTCATGTGTTTCCACATATATACCTTAATTTCATAACATGCATATTTTATACATCATAAAATTCTTTGAAATAATTGATCATATTTTTAAAGAGGCTTATGGACGATTATACGCGTGGACAGAGTACACGTGATAAAATTAGAACTAATAAACAGAATAAAATGCATTTTATATAGCATGCTTTATTTTTTTCATCTTACGATATCATTTAAGCAATTTCCTATTATGATTAAATTTCATGTACATATGTGTAAATTTCTTTTTCGTTAATACCTCCATGAGAAGAATACTTTTACAAAGGAGCTAATGTGTACATTTGTCATTTAAAACAAAATAAATTAAATAATATATTTATCGTAGAAAGGTTACATCATCTAGATAAATAAATGAAACCATTTGAGGATACTATTGAGTGAATGTCTATATATGTTTATAGAATAGCATTGTACATGTATAAATGATTATTTATGTACATATGTATACATATATATATATAATTTTTAATTTTCCTTTTTTTTTTGTCAACTTTGTTTCTTTGTACGTGTTAGAATATTTACGATGAAAATTCTTAAATGTATAAGCGTGCATACATACATGTATACAATCCACAGCATGTTGAAATTTTTTTTACTTGTATTTTCACACATTACTGCATTATATGTCCACATTTTAGATATTTTTATGTAAATGTTTATGTACATAGGGTAGATTGTGGTGAATAATAGGACTCTGATATATGACAAAGGAGAATGTCACCAATGCATGAAGTTCATTGAAATAGATATTTCTCTTAAGGATGTTAATAAATAAAAGGAATATGCATGAATATATAAGATACTTAAACAGGGAGTAGTTTATATTAATTAGATGCACAGTAAATTCGTTTAATATAATCCTATATTATATTATGTTATAGTTGCGAAAGCACTTTTTATTGGCTTTATCAAATATTTCTGTACTGCGTTTTAATTAATACATACATGTAAGCATTAAGAAAGTCAACACATTAATTCAATGCGAAAATGTAAAGTGCAAAAGTATAAAGGGAAAACATAAGAGTTATTAGTTTTTCGTAGTGTAATGGGAAAAAGTTTATTCATACACATGGATATATATATATGATTAACCAGTATTTATTAGTACATGTAAATGTTTATAATATTCGCCATGCATAAGTAAGCATGTAAGGAAGTATACACATGTAATAATTAAAAATGTGCACAAAAAAATTGAATATAAAAATATGCATATAAAGTATTAATTCATATGGAACTTAAAATAAAAAAAATTATATAATAATTTTTATAAATTTTTTTTTTTTTTTTTTTGTAGAGATAATATTAGATAAATCTATGTAATCTTATTTGTAATATTAAACTGTTACATAAGTTTTACAAAAAAAAAATTAATTAGAAAAAACTTATGTCTATAAACTTCTATGGTATAATGAAAGACTTATTGAAAAGGCTCGTAATTACCCTCATTTTAGGGATTATTTTAAAATATATATGTTCGTGTTAACATACTTCAATAGCATTCATAGTAGGAATAGCATTTTAGATAAGATTTATTAGTTTTATAATAAAGGTAATTGTAAAAATACTACTTAATGAAACAATAAGAAAACAAAAATTTTACCAAAAATATTTATATTATACATCAATTTTTAAGTGAAATATTAAAATAAAAAAAATTGTATGCCTTATTATAATTATAACATTAAGAACATGTGTAATTAAGAGAAACCTAATCTATTATATTAATAAGTATATTTATGAAAATCGCTCAATACAAATGACATTATATCTACAATAGTTTAAAAAGTATTAAGGGATTAATATAAATATATATATATGAATTAATAGATATACATATATAAAATAAATATATATATAATTAATAATTCTATTCACTCAGTACTTAAATATTTCAACAAAAATAAAAATTATTTATAGTACATTTTTTAATTTTATTGAATATGCATAATTATTTAATTTAAATTTGAGTGCATATTTTTAAAACATATAACATGAATAAAATAATATACGAAAAAAATAATACTGTATAAATTACCAACTAAATTAGTTACACATAATTTTAGAAGACAACAAATAAATAGAAGCTTATATGTTTATAAAATATTTATCATTGTATATCCTTCATAATATAATGTATTATTTATTAAGAAGCACATCAATAGTCTTTTGTATTACCACAAATTGTTAAATTTTGACAATGTAAGCGTTATCTACACAGAATAATTATTTAAATGCATATAGAGAAGAATCTCTTTAAATATACTTATATCAATACATATACTTTAGGAATATTAAAATAAGAAATAAAAAAATAATTGAATTATTTTTGTGATATACCATAGGATAATATGTACTATCTAGTATAATAAAAATTTTAAGATTTTACATATTTTTTTATAATTAATTATTTTTTAGAAAAATTATATGATAAAATAAATTATCATGAATTTATTATTATACAAGTAAGATAATATATTTAATATATTATATTATTATAAATATATGGATTCACTATATTCAAGAAATAGTATGGTATATTATTATTTCTTCTTATATAGGTATATTTAATAATCATCTTATTTCTTTTTTATTACATAAAAGGATTCATTTATTATATAATTTGTAGTAATATTTATTTATAAATTAATAAAAAATACATACACCCTTATCTTTTCCTTAGTGTTGTCAAAAAGTAAAAAAATGCAATAAGTTTTTTCCTAAATTTTATTATGAACTGTTTTATATATTATCTTTTATTATTTCTTATTTGTATCATTTTATGTTCTGGATTATTTTATATAAAATATTTTTTTTCTATATATACTTTGTTTTTTTTCAAAATTAATATTTTTATAGACATTATAAATTTATACATTTTTTCAAAAAAAAATAAAAAAAAAAGGTACAAATTTCATGGTTGAATTTAATAAGTTTTATTTTATATATAATAAAAAGTGCATTTGTTTTAATTAATTAGAAATTTTAGCATTCAATGTCAACAGTATGATATGAATATATAAAAAAGATAGAATGAATATTACATTTTTAAAATGAAATGCTGTTTACGCAAATTAAATCCTATAAGAGTATTTAGAAATTTTTCTTGTAAAAATGTTCTGTACGTAGTAGGTACATGAAAAGTGTTAAACTATATTTCGTGCTATAAAAAAAAATTGTCTTTTATTATTTTTAATTTTTTTATCCTACTAATACTATTAAACATTATAAAATATCATATATTTTTAAATTATAAAATAATGTTTAAAAGGTATAACATGTAAAAATAACAAATATTATTATTAGGAACCTTCAGTAAAAAGTAATAACTATAATTCTAATACATGACAATGTACTTTTTCTTTTCACACATCATTGTTTTATCCTAATTATAAAAAAAAAATACTGATACTCCACCAGAACTATTTTATTTTATTGTTATTATTAACAGTTTTCATAAAAAAAATTTAGAATTTGTCTTTTATATTATTAAAATATATATATTTTTTGCTAATTTACTAATAAAATTGGTTCTACCGAAAATTATTATGTTTGATGTTGCTTCTTTTATAAAGAACATTTTTGGAAATATTTAAAAAATAATCTTTCCCTTTTTATCCTTAATATATACATATTATTTCTTAAATTAATACATTGTTAACTAAATAAAATATCAAATCATTTAACTATACACTTTTAACAATGCCTGATATATATACGTAGACATTTGTACCTGATTACATATGTTATAAAATTAAATAATTTCAGTGTAAACGGAAAAAACAAAATTTTTATTTAAAACATTTATATTTATCATTTGTATTTGGATAAATTATTATTTTAATAATGAGATACAAAAATAACGCAGAAGAATAATTTCTTTATATTTTTTGCTTCTTCATGTTATATATATATAAATATATACTTTAAAAAATTTCCCTTTAAGCGTAAGTAAACTTATCACATTATAAATAATAAAAATATTTACTTTTTGTTGTAGTTTACGTCTGATAAATCTTTAGGTAATTAGAACAGTACTAATGGTAATTTAGATTCAACATATGATATATTACTATTAGAAAATGAGAAAGGAACAAATTATAAAAGAATAATAATATATTATTTGGAAATTGCTATTATGATTCAGACAGTGAGGATGATAATATTAAATTACGGTATCATGGAAAAGGTTAGTTAAAATTATTGATAATTCAGGATCTGCATCGAATAAATTATACAAATTGTAAAAGTATGTTAAATGTAATTTATTTGAAGGGATTTATATAAATTTTTGAAAAAATATTAAGTAGAGAATTTATTCCTATATATATATGTAGGAATGTACTTATTATACACAGAAAAAAAGTTTAAACCATTTAGCATGTATGAATTTCAATTTAGCATTTACTCCATAGGTGTTTTTTGTAGTATTTTTATTATATTTATTTGTTATTCCACTATTTAATTTGTTATATATATAGGGGTAAGATCTACCAAGGGGATTACTTAATTTGGAGGAGGGTGATATACCTGTATTATTGTGAGTTACCTTATTATATATTTTAGGGGTTATATATGTACAGGTAAAATTTTTTAATAAACATTAGAAATAGGAGAAAACAATAATATGAATTAGTTATAATTAGTACATTGCTACAGAAATACTTTTTTTAATGATATAAGTAAATTTTTCTTTGTGATTAATGAAATTGTACTTAAAAAAAATAAATTGCTGTATATTAACATTATTTTTTTATGGACGCGAGATAATATTCAAATATATATTGATACAGAAAAGTAAAAAATTACATATTAAACATTTATGACATTTCTTATGTTTCTATATTTGTATTAGTATTAGTATTATAATTTATTTTAGGTGGTAATTTAATTTTGTGACATAACATATACATGTTATATATTTTTAGGATATATAAAAATATAATATGGATATTTCTTAGTACTTACAGTAAATACATTTTCTTTATATATAATAATTATACGTACAAAATGTTTCATGCATATTTTTATTATAATAAATACACGATCGTTAATTTAATATCGAATTTAACAATTTATATAACTTCACTGATCCAGTAAAGTAATTTATATTTTCAAAATTTTTAACTTTTTTTTTATGGTTGTAAATATACATTTTGATGATTATTTTTTAAAATTAGTTATATACTACTTTTAATTTCAATATATTATGTAGTTTTTTGCTCAATAAAATTAAAACCATAGGTTTTTTTTGATCATATGTATTTCTTATTTAGAGGTAAACATAACAGAACTTTATAAAAAATTTATTATGAGAATTATATGTTTAATAACTTATTTTATTAAAGAATATTTTAATAAATCTCTATATTTTTTTCATAGTTAAAATATGAATTTATGAAAAACTAATAATACAACTATCCTTTAAAAAATGAGTTATAAATAGAACATTATTAACTTTTAAATACATAAATCCTTATATTTACATGAGTTACTTAAAGGATACTTCCTATTTCACTTTTTATCTTAGATAATGTTTAGAACTAAAACTTTATATAAATATTATTAAAAATATGTGAAAAAATATAAGAATATAAAATTATATTCATTGCTACTGCTAACGGAATTAAACAGGTATATTATTATATCAAGATAGTGTTAAGATTATTGAACAACTATTCTATATTTTATTTGTTTATGTATAACTATTTTAGTTTATTTCTTCTAAATATATATTAAATTAAAAAAAAAATGAAATAAGTTGATAAATTTACAAACTTTTCATTCATAAATTATAATACATATTACAACTGATTAAATATTATAACCCTCGAAAGTTATTTTACAAAAATAAAAGATGAGTCTTTATTTACCTTTTAAAATATATTACCTTTTTAGTTAATTAAGTGGTTTGTTATAAATTTGATGTTTTATATATTTTCTGGTACAAAAAAGAAAGAATAGTTTTATGGTATACCTAATTGCAATAATGCAATATAAAACTAATATCTAAAAAAATATTTTTTTCATTTAATATGTCTACTATTATATTGTTATAATAATTAATAGTTTCTTACGAATAATAAGTTTTTCAAGAGTATAATAATTATAAAAGTGGAACCATTAATAGGAAAACATCGTTAAAATCAGTAATATTTTTTTTAATGTATAAATAAATGAATCATCTGTATTCTCTACATTCTATATTCCACATATAATCAATATTTTAAATATTAAATAATCATAAATATTTTATATTATTTCAAAATGAATTAATAAAAATTTTTTTTAATTATTTTATTATATGAAATAAATAATTTATGTGCTTTAAGTACTTATTAATGATTTCCATTTATATAATTTTAATTAAAGTTTTTTTTTGTCTCTGTTGTAAAAAAAAAAAAATTATAGTTATATACTTCTTATTATGTTTCTGCAAAATATAAAAAATATATAAATAAATAAATAACAATAGTGTCCATTATAATTTAAAGAATATTATATTATTTTTAATAGTACCCCTTCTTAGAATATTATCGTTTTAATGATCTACATTATGGAAAAAAAAGTTAAGTTACTGTCATTCTTTAAAATTTATACTTTTATCCTTATAAGTAGGATATATTATTTATATATTTATAAGGTATTATAATATTATTTAAAGATAAACGTATGACTTATATATTTTGTGCTTTATTTTTGTTAGTACTTTTTTTTAGAGTGAGATAATTCGTTTACATGATCCATTTTTTTTTTTTTTTTGCTTTTTCAGGGTATTCATAACAAAGCTTTGTCTGAATGCTACACAAATCGTCGTAAATTATATACACGATATTATCGATTACTGACAAAATATAAGCAGGATAAGGCCTCAAGTATTGTATTTTTAAAAGAAGAGTTACCATATGAAGTGAATCATAAGCAAGATATGTCAAATAATGAAAGAGGTTACACAATAAAAAAGAAACAATCAAGTGAATGTTCATTAAGGAAACAAAGAGGACATAAAAATAATATGAAAAATAAATCTTGTATGTTTGAAACAAAATAATATTCCTATTTAGAAAAAAAAATATTCAAAGAACTTGATTATGATGATTTTCTTAAAAAAAACAAAACAATTAGCGATAAGTTATACAGAAAAATAGTACGTAAGAAATTAGCATTACGATTTGCTCTACCTTTATTACTGTTCTTTGTGTTATCAATAGGATTTATATTAGACGTACATGCAAATTGTGGGCTTATACGTGGGTTGGTAAAAATATTGAATTTATTTGTACGTAATTGGTTCGGTCCATTAAATAATATGTTAAAGGTCTCCAATTTAAGTTGCTTGTTCCAGCCTATGGAAAAAGTAAAAGGTTTAATAAAGAAAATGTCTAGAACTAGTCCAGGTGAACAATGGAAGGTAGAGATGATAGATGGATATAGTTATGTACCGTATTTTTTTGTTTTTGTTATATATATTATACCTTTTATTATATTAGGTGTCACACTTATATTAGGAGTTTTTTATTACCATAAGAAAGTTAAGAAATATGAAGTAATTAAATTGAGGAAAAGATAAAATATATAATGTGGAACATATTTCTTTATGTAACGAGGTCTTTAATATAAGATAACAAATGCAATATATTTAAATATTTATTTATTAGTCATACATATAATTCCTTAAATATTATAATTACACTTATATATACATGTCCATTTTAGTATATAATAGTTAAAAAATATGTTCTACAGTTCTTTGTGAATTTTAATGTTATAATATTTCTAAATATATATTTTAGTATATTGTTTTATATTAATTAAATATTTATGGTTTAACATATATATTTAAAAATATATAGGTCTTTCAAGAAAAATATATATTTATGCATTATAATTAATATATAATAAAACAATTCATATAATTTTAATGAAGTCGTGAATTAATTTATATTTGCAATATATGAAATAGCACATTCTATTTGTTTTTTTATTTCGTCTCAGAATTATTATTTGTTAACATAATTAAACAACAAATTATTCTTTTAAATTGAACAAATTCTTCTTATTTTTTATATAACGAAATGAAGTTAGTATATTCTATTGCATTTATATAAGTATATTGTTCATTATAACAAACCCTAGAAGTTATTGTTTTATATATGAATTCTTATAAAACACAACATAAGGATATTTTAATACAAAGAGTAATATCGTCTGACAAAGAACAAATAAGTTATGCTAATATGCATTAATATTTATATGGGCACATTCTTTAAAGTAATATATAATACATTTAAAATTTATAAAATTCATATGTATATAAGAATATTATAACTTAAAAATAATACATAAATTAAATGAATCTTTTTGCAAATATAAAATTTTGTGATTATAAAGCATAAATATTTATGAGAAAATTAGCAGGACGTTATAATTTTTTCTAATAACTTATACGCACAAATATTAACTTATGTTTGAACGAAAAGTGTATAATATGGATTAATTAAAAAAATACATACATATATAGAGCCATATATTACTCAATATCATAGCTATATAAAAGAAACATGAATTAAATTATGACAATTTTTTAGCATAAAGTTCTTATTAAAATATATTCCATCATAAGCATATACTCATATTTTATGTCTAAGGGTATAAAAAAAAGACCTACAATTTTTATAAATACAATATTAGAGGATTATAAATTATAAAAGAAATTATTAAATAAATTTCTATTTTAGAAGGAGGAATATGTTTTTATTTACTTAAAAAAAAATATTGAAGAAACAAAAGTGATTTACATTATATAAGTATAACGTTGAACAAATCATCTATTAAACTTTAAATACTTCCAAAATAAATAACATATTTAAAGGAAAACAAATAATTAATATAACATCGAACATATAATTGTATTCAAAAAATATTGTAATATTGATATATATATATAAACGCGATAGAGTTATTTAATGAGATAATTAACTATGTGGCTAAAAATGTAAAACTCTTTCGTATAATATTCTAAGTTTAAAAAAATACAAGTAATTTAGATAAATATACTTATAATTAATAGATAAAAGGACAAAAAGGATATTTAGAAACAATGAACATTTCTAAGAATAATGAATACTTCATATAGGTAAATATTTACTGTAATTTTATTATATATAGATGCATTTTTCATAAGTTGGATATGTATTATTATAAACTGTTTAAATTTGTTAACATATATACTAAATGGAAATATTAACTATGAGTAAATTATTGTGGCAATTGTATTATGACAGTATAAAAAAACTAAATAAGTGCCTTTATAAATATCTCAATGTTACTATAATTTAAAAGTAAGAAAATACAATAATGTTAATTTTGAAAAAAAATAAAATTTTCCATGATTCTTTATTTAATTTCATTGATGAGTAATGTTTTAAATGAAAAATAAAAAAGTTTTATATATTAGAAATTTAAAATAAAATTTAGAGCACTTCATACATTTATAATTATAAAGAAATATGTCACAATATATGAGGAAAATAAATAGCTGGATGAAAAACATCTTTAGTCTAAAAGGATTTTTTTAAGAAAAAACTTTTTATTTATGTTAACTGTTTAAATCACTCTTTTAAATTATCTTTCTGAAATAAAATATTTCTAAAAGAATAAATAAAAGATAATATATTCATTTTAAAATTTTCAACAGAAATATTACTAACTAATAAATCGTAGTAAATTATTCTGGTATATTTTTATATTTGTTATATGAATATTATATTCTATACGTTATTATATTAAATATATTTCATTTTTATATATATTTTTGAATAATTATATTATGCGCATTATTTCTATGACAATTTTACGTTTAATTTATTTTTTTTTATACTGATATTTTTTTAATATTTATATAATTATTTAAAAAATATTAACAATTCAAGAGGGTCAATGTAAAGATTTTTAAAATAGAAATTATTATATATATTAAAATGAATTAAAAATTCCATCTCTCACAAATTATAGACCAAAAAAAAGTATAATATTTATTTACCTTCAGAACATATATTTGTACATAGATTAGTAAATATATATTAATTCTATTTTACAAATATACAATACATTATCGAATAATACATATGTTTATGTAGTGACTAATGAAATACTATATATTATATAACAAAAAAATTGCAATTAATATGGTTTTCTATATTTATTAATATATTGTTATAATAAATAAAATTTTATTATAAATTAACAGTTTATCAAAAATAAAATTTTTATAAAATTAGAATTATTTATAGCAAAGAATTATTAATATTTACTATTATTCCAATTATATGTGGAACAATGTATAATCTATATTCTCTAGATTCTACATTTTACGTGACGTCAATACTTCGATATAGTAATTAAACATATGTATTTTTTTTGTATTATTTTGAACAGAAATAATATAGAGAATATTTAATATCTGTAGTATAACAAATAAATAAATTATATATTTTTAATATTTAGGAATGAATACAAAATATATTATTTAATGAAAAATAATTTTTTTTTTTCTTTAATAACATTAAGATAAAATATATATAAAGCATTTATAATTTTATTTTCCCTTGTAAATATTGTAGAGTTCATCATAGTTATATATGTATTATTATAATTTAAAAAAAAAATAAAAATTAATAAAACAAAATTAAATAAATAATATATTAGCTTTTATTATTTTAAGAGTATCTTATTATTCTTATTATTTTCCTTATAATATATAATATAATATAATAATACAAATTTATATCATGGAACAAAATATTAAGTCAATCTTATTTATTAAAATTACTTTGTTTATACTTTTAAACTGGTTCTGTCATTTTAACAATGTTGCGGTATGAATATATTATTTAAGGATATTTTTACTTTTTGTATATTTTGTGTTTTATTTAAATTAACACTGTTATTTTCCATTATTTTATTTATTCTACTAATTAAAAAATATTTTTGTTCTTTTTTTCTTTTTTTTTTTAGTGTACTTTTATTACATCTATAAATTATAATTGTAACGTTGGTACAAAAATAGCTTCAAGAACTCATAGATTACTAGCAAAATATAAACAGTATAAGAATTCCTATATAACAAGGTTAAATGAGAATATATCACACAATGATGGAGTATATGAAAAAGAAAACATGTATAATAAAAAAAAAAGGATCGTGGCAGAAAAGAAGCAATCTAATAGATCTTTATTAAATAAGGGGCAATACTATACAGAAATTGTCAATTATAATAATGGAATGTTTGATGGAAAACATTTCCATTTTGAAAAAAAATGGATTAAAAAAATAGATTATGATAATTTTCTTGAAAGAAAAAGGAGAATTTGTGATATAGTTTTAAAAAAGATAAAATATAAAAATTACGGATATATAGTTGCTATATTTTTTATTTTTTCCTTGTTTGCAGTAGCAATAGACACAATACCAAGATTAAAGCCTTTGCATGAAGCTTTTAAATCTCTTAATGATGGTGATATATTGAAAAGTATGTATGATTTTGTAAATAGCTGGGGAGATTCAGTAAATAAATATATTTATATTACGTTATATTGTGTATTTATGCTTATATTGATTATTGTACTTGTAATGGGAATTTGCAAGATCTTAAGAAATAATGAAAAATATAATAAAATTAAGTTGATGATCCAGTAAAATGAATAATAATAGAAGTATATATTTAAGTAATTAAGCCTTTAATATTAAGTAATATCTGTAATCTTTTTAGTAATATTCTTAATAAGAATGCATATAATTTCTAAAATATTGTAAATTCCCAAGATTATAATTATTCGTTTTGATACGTAACAATATATATATATGTTCTTCGTATTTTGTGTATTTAATTGTTTAAAATATTTATAATTTGTATTTGAATCTATAATTTAAGAATAACTAAAGATATTTATTATAATGGTTATATTTGTAGATATAAACAGACTTCTATCAATAATATATATATGTACATTGAATTGAATAAATAATAGAATTTTTCATAAAATTTTATAGAACTCTGTTAAATTATATTTTAAATAACAGTTAATGACTTGTATTATGTACTATGTTTTATTCAAATATTATTATTTCTTAAGGTAATTAAATTCTAATATATTATTTGTTTTAAATTAACAATATACTTGTCTTTTCTAGTATTTAGTAAACCTATGTGATTACTTAATGTTGCACTGATATATATGTAAATATATATTTTTACATAAAAAATCATTAATATTTATTTTATTTATTATTTTTTATGAAAAGTATGTAGCAAAATATATTTAGTGAAAAAATATTCTTAAAATTCTTTTAGTTTTTTTTTTTTATGTTATAATTGTGAAAATACAAATATATAATGGAATAATATGTTTTTTGAATAAGAAAAATTTATGATTGTTTAAAAATTGAGTGTATTACGAAACTTCATAAATAATTGAAGAAGAAAAAGAAATTATTACATTATTATTGTTCTTATATATATCGTTGATTCTTTTCTTTATAATTTATTTTAATATATGTTATAATGAAAATATATAAATATATTATTTGTATCTTTTATTTTTTAAATAATTAAAAAATTAAATTTATGAATTAGATATAATAAGATATTAATAGGTAATATTTTTATTTAATTAAAATGTAATAATTAACATTATAAACTCTATTAAGAGAATATAAAATTTTTACATTATATGGAAGAATTGAAGTATATAAAATATATATAAGTTCGTCACTGAAAATATATTTAAAAGTAATTCTGTTTAATTTTCTATTTATTTTTTTTAAGGTAATAAATCATTGTGTTATACTCTGATAAAAAATTGTTGTGTGTTTATTGCATTAGTCTTTTATAATAATAAAATATCTTATTTTTATTAGTAATTGTAAAAAGTAGAATTAGAACATATACTTAATGTTTTCAAATTAACAATGGCATAAAAGCATTATTTATAATTATAGCCTGGTCAAATATATTTTATGTTTACATCAAACATATTAGGGGTTAATGGTCATAATATATTTTATCACTTATATTTTGTTTATATATTATTTTATCTTAATTATTATTTCCATTGGTGAATATTTATAGAAAAAGATTTATATCTAGGCATTTGGAATGATAGTTACATAAAAGATATATATAAACTTCATAGATTATGTATATTTTACTACTGATAAAAAGATTATTAATGATGTTTGCTTAAATATTTCAAAAATTATATAACAATTACTGATAGTTTCTTTACTATTACTTTCATATTTAAATAATATTTACAATATATATATTAACATTTTGATATAAGTAATGCAGCATAATTGTTGAATTAAAAATAATGAAATGCTTATTTTATAAATAATATATCGTATCTCTTTTGTTTTTTACGTAAATTAGTTAATTTTTTTTTTTTTTTGAAGAGTTTATGGATAGCATTATTATTTTACCCTATTATTATAGTGAGAATCATATGCTTATTTTAGTGTATACTGAATAACTATGGTACTTAATTTTAATTGTGCACATATTATTAAAGTGCTATTATAAATTCAATTATTTTTAAATTGTTTTAAATTTATAATAGCTCGTTTTAATACAATTAATTTTTATGATTAATAATTAATAAAAAATATAACAGTTTAATACATCTTTAAAGGCCCCAATACATTACTTCTATTCCTTAGGTTATTATAATATAAAATCGGGAAAATAAGTACAGAAACGTAAACCTAAAGCCTAAATAATGTATCTATGAAGTGTACTAACGTTAATAGTTAAATAAAGGAAAAATTTATAAATGTTTTAGGATTTATACTTAGATTTATCATTTGTTTGATTTATTTCTACTTTAATTCTAATTTATATCCTCTCATTCATTGAACTATAAATTTTGTTGTTTATTATTTACAATTTTTTTAATAAAAGAATATTTCCAATAATTAAATAAAAGAGTTTACCCATTTTTCATTTTTTTTATACGCTCAAAATATTTAAGTAAATACAACTTTTTTAATTTTCTTAGAAGTTTTTTCTATTACTTCCTTTATTTATGCACTATTTCTACACTTATCAATCATTTTTGATATATGAATGTATAAAAGTTATCATTACATGCCATTCCCATATCATACCAACTTTTCAACCTTTTATACTCTTTATATGTGGTATATATATATATAAGTGAATTCATGATATAAATGTTTTGTCTACGAATATATTTATTTATATATTAAATTATTCAATTATTTATTTTTTGTTAGTATACAATATTACGTTACAGTATGTGTTGCAAATTGAGGACAACAATGGAAATTTAGTGCCTCCTATTTTTATTATTAAAAAAATAAAAAGAATAAAGAAATATATATCTGTGTGAAAAAAGGTAAAACAATAAAAAATATTTTTACAAGAACACTTAGAAGAAATAAAAAGAAAAGGAATTATAAAATTTTAGATAATATATATAAAAGAAATGTAGAAAGAAAAAATAAATATAAGTTCATTTGAGAATCGCATGAGAAAAAAATAATATATAAAATAGTATAAAAAAGCACTATAAAATATTTAAGCATTTTAAATTTTTATAATAATAGTTAAATATATAGATTGCTATCATTTCAATTTATATGAAATAAATAATACAAAAATTACAAATATATATTTCTGAATAAAATTACTAAATGGGAAAATGTTAAACATTAAGATAAAAAATTATTATTAACTCATTTTTGAGTGGTAACAATATAATAACTCTTAAGCCAATAAATTAAGGGCAATATCATATCTCTACTGTTATATATTAAACAAACGAAGCTCGAGTTATATAATGAAATAAAGTACACTTTATACTCAGTTATTATATAATATTAAAAACTTTAAAAAATTTACTCTAATAAGGAATTTTATATTTATAATGTAATTTTAATTGAAGAATGAATTGTTCATATATTCACTAATAAATTAAAATCTAAAGAAAAATATTTAATTATATTAGATATCCTAATTATAGAATTATTATTATGATAAATAAAAATAAATGTAGTAACAACTAAGAAATATCTTTCTGTTTAAAATAATAAAATATTTTTATGTATTACAAGAAAAAAATAAAAGTACTTTATTAATATATAATATTCTTCATATATTATGTAAATTCTATAGCAAAAAATAATGTATACGGAAAACATTTTTTAAACACTAATGTAATGTATTCAACTAAATTGAAAAATCAATTGTAAGTTTTTAATTATTAATGGAAGATTAGAATCACCATTATATAACTATTCTATGTTTTCAGTTAATGTGAGTTTTAAATTGTAAATACTGCTCTCTTCAGTTTTTTTTTTTAGTGATCAAGCTTCATTTTTTTTCTATTATTTTTTTTATTTTTCCAATAATCATACTCATCGTTTAAAAAAAATATAATACATTTATTTCACGTCGAACTATATAGAAAAATAATTAACTTATTTATCTCTAGTTTATATGTATTCCACTATATATATGTGTATGTCTCCTATTCTTCATTTGTACATGATGAAATGTACACCTTGGAAATTAAATAGATGAAAAATTTGTAATTACCTTGCATTCATTTGATTATGATATTTATTGTTTTATTCACTAGTCTATTACATTTTCTTTAATCCATACTTTCCAATGTTTATTTTCTATCCAATCTATATAAAAGTATATTATCAAGTTGTTATAGTCTGCCATAGTTTCTTTACATTACTTCGTCACGGTCGTGTTTACGTTATCTATATATTTTTTATTAATACGCTTAATTAAAAGGTTCCACAAATACTTTTCATTTTTTATTATTTCTTCCCATTGTTGATACGCTCCAACTTTTATATAAATATCTGGATCTCCAAGTAATAATTTTTTAAACCAGCTATCCAACAATTAACTTCACATAATCTGCACGAATACGAATCCCATTCATGTTTCTTCTTTTCATTGCAATTCATTAATTTAGATGTCACAATTTTATTGTAGAAGGTCATATTTTCATTGAACAACCTTTCAAAATCTGATGGTATATAATCTAATCCATTTATTTTTAACCATTCTATACATTCATGGTCACTCCAATTAGAGAATACATCATAAAGATTTGATTGATAATATTATTTCATACCAGGTACATAATATTACTATTTTTCCTCTAAGTTGTACAAAATATTATTTAATTTCTCCTTTCTGTTTCTAAACGGAGCATCTTTTTCCTGTTTAATATCTTTATCATTTCTTTTTTCTGTTTCATTAACCATAATTTCCATTTATCATTTTTATTTTCTACTAACACTATAAATTAACATATCTTTTGCCTTAAGTACACTTTTGGCATAACTTCAGGACCATTATAAGATTTACAAAGTGGGGTCTTTATTTTTCCAGTATATAACTAAATAACATATTAAAAAGAAAAACATATTTTTTATAGTAATATAATTTTTAAATAGAATTAACTAAAACCTAAATTTATTTATTTGAAATATTTTATTCTACACCCTTAAAGTAACCATTATCATTTTCAGTGGCAGAACATAATTTAAATATAACGGAAGAAACTGATATGAAAAGGAATATTGCTTTCATATTTAATAATATATAGTTTTATTTTATAATATATATTTTTCAATAAAATATATTATATTACAAAAGCAAACGCTCTAAAATAAAAAGTGTAAATATAATACGTACTACCGATAAAGTCTTATAAAATATATTTAAATTATTATATAAAAAAAAATATTAAAATAAATTAAAGAATTTTATTTATTAACTTTAAATAAAAAGTTAAGTATATAAAGAAATTTAAAAATACTAACATAATTCCTAAAAATAGTTATTTTCTTTAATAAATTATTCCCATGTAAATTTAACAAAGATATCTTCGTTTTTCCTTAGATTAGACAAATTTTTGTCTTTATTGATTATTAAATTTTCTTGATATGTATGTAAGTAGTTGTTTTTTAATATTTTACTTTTCTGTTAAAATGAGATTTTTATATAGTTAAATATAGCATAATAATTTTTGCATTTAGCGTTTATATGTAAAAATACATTTTATATTTTCAAATTTTACTAATATATATATTACTTTGTTTAACATGTGTTATATAATTTTCTTATTAATTATTATATGTGAGGCAATATTTACTATTTTTTTGTTAACTATATGTATTATCGTACATTTTTATGTGTATGATGTTATATACAAATTTTCTGTATTTAATTTTTTTTTCAGTTTATATATCCTACTACAGAGTTATAATTATATATAATATCTATGGTTGGAAAATTCTTCACTTACTCATTGTATGCTTAGTAGATTTATTTTATGTATTATTTGAATATATTTCATTTTTTTTAATTTTTTCTATAAGTGTAAGTGCGAGTATCACATACTTAGGTCAACTTTTCAATATGCTTTTTTTAAACACTTTTTCATTTTATTTGAAGTCATTAAACAATATTTCACCTAGTATAATAAGAAAATTGTAATCCCCTATTCCCAGTTCTTCTTTTAGCCTATTTTGGAGCGCGGATAATAAACTGCCGCATATAGGGATCATCATAATAATCGTCAATTCTTTTTTTCCTTGATACTTTTTTATGAAAACATCTTCCAAAAGGAGTAAACTATTATAAAAATGAATAATAATAAATATAATGAATATATTTTTTTTGTAATTATGAAATTTTATGGGAATTAAAAATAGTAAATTAATATATTTTTTGGTTTTATTGAGGAACATTCACTTACTTTATAAAAAAGGAAAATAGTGAAAATTATTCCTGCTATCAGAGTAAATGCGATTCCAACGCGAAAAAAATTGTTTTTGAACATGTTAGAATTATGATTTAGTCTGATTTTTATTTTTCTTCCTGGAGCATATGTGTTCAATTTTACTCCAATAGTTTGCGTTTCGCGAACATCGGGCTCTCTGCATATTCCTGATATATCTCTTACTAATAGTGTATTTTTACAAGGAGAATTTTTATCATCACTCTTATCTTGAGTTAGATCTAATGTTTGTGAAGAGGATAATATATATTGTTTTTTTAAATGTTCGTTTAATTCTAGGCTCTTACGTGGTAATTCTGCAGATAAAGAAAATCCTCTTTGTCCAGAAATCGTAAAAGGAACCTGCACAGAAGGAGGTTGAAGAGAAGGCGATATTAAATTATTATGCGATCTATCGGATGTCCTAAATCTATGACATCTAAGTCTTCCATCTTTTTGTTGACTATGTGTAATGTTACCATTTGGTATATCTGTACACATGAAGTAATAAATTGAATCTGTAACATTTGTTAGGGAATGCCCCCAATGCGTTGTACTAACTGATGTTGGAGGTGTCTGAGCTTTTATTAAGTTATCGCACTTTTTACTTCCGTTAGACTTTAAAATAGACAACAATTTATTAGGATCAAATTCTTCATTGCATTTAAAATAATCTTCACATTCTGTCCAAAATGAATCTATACAACATTCCATTTGATTTTTATGCTTGTTATATAGTGTAATAATATAATTAAGATATTTTTCATATACACTGGGTGTAACACGACTACAACTATCAGATGTTTTAATAATATCATAATTTTTAAAATAATCATGTAAATATTTTTCTTCTTTCATATTATTTAGTTCTTGTAGAATATCATCGCTAAAGCTATATTGGCAATAATACGCATTAAAAACCCTAGTAATATTATCTCGAACCTGTAAAAATTTTTTAACTAATGCTTTGGCATTATTATTATCTGTAAAATTTGCTAAAATTTTATTTATATTGTAATATGCCCAATATCTATAATGTGAACAAAGTGTACTAAAATGAATTGTATCACGATATACTGATAAAATATCTGTATTTCGTGATATTTTTTTACACAGATTATAACTCTCTAAGTTGTTACTATTTCCTGTATTACTGAATTCACTACAATAACTATCGTAACTTGTTCCCTGAACATCATTATTGAGTTCTTTATATATATGATGTGAAAGTGATCCTACTAACATATTTTCCTATAAATTAAGAGGATATAATGAATTAGATATAAATTTATATTTTATTATTATAAAAGCAATTCAAAATATGTTACAGCAGAATATAATACATAAGCTATAAGGAATTATTAAACTATTTAATTAAGAATAAATTTATACCCATGAACTCTCATTTGGTGTCGACATTTTTTTTTAAGTGATATATAAAAAAATGCCGTCACATTAAGTATGCATTTAGCTATATATAAAAAATAAGAACATATAAATTGATGATATAATATGTATTTTTGTATGAGAATTTCAAAAATAAATAAATATTTGTGAGTAGGTGATATCTGATAATTCTGGTTAGGGATTAATATAGCGTAACACCTCTAACATCTAATAAAACAATTATTTTTAATTTTCAAACAAATGAAATGAATAATAAGATTATATATCTACTTTAAAAACTAAAATATTAAAATTAAATATATTATTTGTAAATATTATATTTATTCTACTAATAAGTCACATAATACAAAATTTTGCTTTTTTAATCTTTTAATATATGTATTTATCCATTTTGTCCTTTAAATATAATGTCTATATATAATTTTCCGCATAATAACTATTTTTTCAGTATAATCAATTATATGGATTTTATGTTTAGTACTATTTTTCTATAATTATCCTATAGAATATCTTCTGGATGGTAATGTATTATAAAATTCTTTTTTATGAAAATTATATAAATACTAAACAAAAATTTTTTTATATAAGTGTAAAAAAATAAAAATGTAAGAATATAATTGTAAATGATAAAAAATAATTGGTTTTAAATTATATAAAAAAATAATTATTACTAGGAAAGTTTAAACAATTATAATTATGCTACTTAAAGTATCACTCATGAATTCATTATAATATAATGATTCCTTGAATTTCTATGCATTATATAAAATATCATTTTAATTTCCTACTTTTTTTTTTTTTATTTACTATAAGTTTTTCCTTAAATAATATATATGTTTTTGCATATAAAATTATTAAAAACGCATAAATAGAAAAAACAAAATAATACATAAATTTATGTGGTAAAAAATGTTTTAAAAAAGGATAGATTGAACACTGTTATATTTTTATAATAATAAAAATAAAATTGTATAATACAATTTTAACATGAACGCATATAATATAAACTGAAGTTTTAAAATATGTACAAGGCTGTTTTTATTATGTTTATGACATAAAATAGATATGAATAGAATTGTCATGCTATTGTGAAATTCGCAGTAGTTTTATATCTCATTCTTATATCGTGTATTATTTAAAAAAATATTGATCCAAAAATATAATAGAATTATAATAAAAAATTCTTTTCATTTTTTTGTATGTAATTTTTTTCAAGAGTAAACATTTATTTTAAGTGCATTCACATAGGGCATGTTCCATATAGTCACATAATATCTTAAAACTTTTTGGAATAAAAATGTGGTATAAGGTACTATCCGTATTATATATGTAAACTCAATGGATTTCTCTTTCTACGAGTCTTGTGCATTATATAATGACTTTATTTAATTTTTCAAAATAACTAACACAATAATGTATATTTAATTTTATCTCATTTTCTTTTTTTACTTTTTATTTATATAACATGTTTCTTTTTCCTTAAAAATACGATATTATTCTGTTAATTTTATTATAACTTCTAATTTACTAAAATATTATGAAAGTTCTCAAATTAATGATTTCTAGTTAAATATTGTGATATAAGTAAATTAGACTGTAATTACCATATAATATATGTCAAAGTTAACATTACTTATATTATGAATAATTTTCTAAGTATATTTTGCTATACTTTTATTTATGCTATTTTTTTTTATAAGGTATATTCTATTAACACAATTATTTTTGCATTTTCGACTATTATTTATTTAAATAATATTATTGATAGGATTTTTATAAAACATTTAATTAATAATACAGTCACAGTTGTTCTAGTGTTACATTTTAGTTTTATTATTTATTATATATATTCGTTAAAAAGTTTTTTTATTGATTTTAGTAAAAATTACATTTTATTTATGTTTTTTATATGAAATCTAAATGAATATTTTAGTATTGTTGAAAAACATCATTAACTGATATTAATTATAACCACTATTAAAATGTTATAATGTATTTAATACTTTTTATAATTTGTGTAATATTTTGGTCATTCAAGTTAATATGCTCAATTTTTTTTTTTTAATGTATGCTTATGAATTTAACTCGTTAATTGTTGTATTGATACTTCTTTTTTTTTTTTTTATAATATATTATCGAAAGCGAAAATGAATATAATAATACTTATAATGAATTTAATTCTGAACATTTCATAAAAAATATATTTAATTATCGATTCTTATGGGGAAACAATTAAAAGGTTAAAAAAATAATCTTATTATATATTTAATATATATTGTAAACTGTGACTTGTTGTTTTTTCAGCTGAAAGTTAGCTAAAAAAATGATTTGGCTTTGTTTTAAATAATATAATATTATTTAATCACATTAATATAGCTTGTAACAGAAATTAATAAAATCTGTGAAAATATATAATTAGAAAACAAAATAAAATAATTTATCATTATTATTATTTCTTCAATGGAAAAAAAATAATTGTTATAAATTTTTTTTAAACGTAATATATGTTTTGCATGAATTATTACTATATGTTTTAAATATAATTCACTATATATTTATATTATATAAGAAATATAGGAAAAATATTTCGTTATTATTAATTTTAACTTTTTAAAGGAAAATTTTTTGGCTTAATTTGAAATATTGCTTTATCTCTAATAATTCATAGTAAGCATTTATTATGAGCATACATATATAATAATACTAATATATCAAAGATCATATGTTAAATGGAGACTATTGTATTACATAATAAAGTAATATTTCAAATTTAGAGATATGTTAGAATTAATATATATAGAGAAAATATTTCTACAATAATAAAATATAGACTACTTTTTAAATAACTCTACAATTAATAATTTTTTGTATTAATAAATATCATTATATATAATCATATAGCTCATTTATATATCATACTATATTTATCAATTTATAATAGTGTTTATGATTTATTTTATATTCTAATGAAAATTAATTTAAAAACGAAAAAATGTATATATATATTTTTATAAAATTAAAATGCAAGTAAATAGAACGATTAATATTCTACATGTTTGAACTTTAGAAGTTTTTATTTCTAGAAAATATATTCATTATATTTTGTGTGAAAGATATATATTTGTATCCATTTGTTTTAAATAATTAAATAGTATTATTAGTTAAATATTTTAATATAAAATGCAGATTATAATTATATAATATAAATACGTTATGTATATTATGAATTATTAATAGTGTTTTATGAAATGCTTAAAATAAATTAGAACTGTAAAAGGAAATAAAGTGCTTTATAATTCTCCATTTAATAAGGAAATTGCACTCCTAATTTCCATTTTATATCTTTCATTATAAAAAATGCCTATTTTGTGCAATAATGCTAGTACTACTACAATTATATGTTAAAGAACATTTAATAATCTATACTTAATAATACATTTTTTTTTTTAGCTTACAATTAGTATAGGAAAATGCATAACATTTCGACAGATTAAATTCCATTATATATTATATATATATGTAATTCTGTAACAAGGGTTATTCTTTGTACATTTATCATATTTTTAAGCATAATGGACAATTTAGGAGAGAAAGAAGTGATTTTGTATTTGTTATTATAAAAATTATAAATGGTTTATGATTTTTGTATTACATTTCTAATGAAGTGAAATGAATAAAATTCTTTCATAAGCGAAAGTATTTATATGTTTATGGAATTCGTTTTTTTTTAATTTATATGAAGGTATATTAATACGGATGTCCTCATATAAAAAATATAATGAAATTGATAGTGACAGCAAAACATAAGTAATATTAATGATAAATGCAATAAGTTATATATAATTAACAAAAATATGAAGAATTTTTCTAAAAAAGTTATAACAAACTTAAAAAAATTATCTAGAACAAATAAAGTAGAAAATACTTAGCACGTTGCTATTATTCCTAGTAGTTCTTCTTCGATATCATAATAAAACATTTGGTATTAATAGGAAAAATACTGCTAATTAAACTGATACTATAAAATTTTTTACGGAAGTAAATGATATAAATTTAAAACATTTATAAGTTGCATCACACTACTTTTACACTAGTATCAGTAATACTAAAGGATAGAATGAACAGACATATTTGCATCACCCTTTTTAAAAATTATGATCATATAATTAAATATACTAATAAAAATAGTAAGAATGATAATTTTAATGTGAATTTCAAGTACTTATATTAACAATTTATATCGAAAATTCATAAGGGAATAATATACTGGTTTAAGAGATAAAATTTAGTTTGTAAAGAAAAATGTTCAAATTATTTTAAATGTAATATAATACATTATCCATATAACGTCTTATAAAAAATGGTATGAATAAATTAAAGACCCATTGAAAGCAAAGATATAATGTTTGAAGCTACACTCATTATGCTTGGTGTTATAAGAAGTAAAAAATTTTAAATTAATTATAATAAGAACGTTAATACAAAAAAAATAGTAATGGATGCTTTTTACATTGTTGTTTCAGTTGGTTATTCACTGCTTGTAATTTTCTTATATTTTTCTTTTCTACTAAGAATAACATCTGTTTATATTTATAAATTAAATGTGTAAATATATGTATGCTATTTTTCATAAAAATTTATAATTGTAAAACAGATTAAATACATATATATTTTGTTGTTAATGTGTATATTAGTTTAATTTTTTTGGAAAATGGTTTAGTAATAGACTCTTAAAAAATTAAAAACGTATATGTAATATTCAACAAGTACAGAGGAAAAAATATTAAAGAATGCTCCAAATATATTTTATAGTAATTCTAGAAAAGAAAAAAATGCATATCTCATTATTCTACATTAGACAATTAGGACTAACTAGGAAAAAACGTATCAAATATATTACAACATTGTTACGCATATTACAAAAATAGATTTATTCTTAAATATATGTAATAAGTAAAAAAAAAAAAAAAATATATATGTTAAAAATTAATTATTTACTATTTTTTTGCTTCAAGTTTAACTTGTATATTCTGTTTTTGTATAAAGGAGAAACATATTCTTTTATATTGTTTTTTAGTATTTAAAGTAATATGATTCCTCTATAATTTTTACTTTAATAGACTTATTTAATAATACGAAAATTTTTTATTTCAAGTTTATAAAATTAAGTAAGATTTTCTGTATTTATAAATGTATTGTTTTTTTATTGCCCTATAAACTACAAAAAATATAGAGTATTTATAATAACAAATTCTGTTCTATTAATGAAGTAGGAAAACGATTGAGTTTTATATTTTTATACACTTTACAAGCTGAATATATGAAATGCAAATAATAAAAATAGTAACATAAATGTAATTATAAATATATGATTATTATATAGAAGTTTTAATATAGATTATGAATTAAATGCATGATTTTGTCAAAATGTATTGAACATACAATATATAGAATATGCATTATATTGTACAATCATAACTTGTTTTATAGGTATAAGTGATTTTAAATAATTATTAATTTTTTGATTATTTCTTATTTAGTAATTTTCGGTAACTTTAATACAATTTACATATTTCTATATTATTTTTTGTTGAGTACAGCATTTTTTTGAGGAACATCAGTTATAAGTAAATAATAAGATATTTAGGAATGTTATTTAAGAATTAACATGTAAAAATTATTTTGAATTTATATTTAATTAGTGTATAATATATAATGAATAAAATATTTTTGTGTTTTATTTCATTTTTTACCCTTATATATATAATTATTTTTCTGTACTATTTCGAATATATCCATTTAAGAATGGTGCTAGAAATACAGCAAACGCTTTGGGTATAAGAAGAAAACTATTTTAAATATATTTGTGGAAAAAAAAAAAATTTTATATGTATAAAAATTGAATAAAAATAGGTTATATGTTCTTAAAAATTAAAAAGGGTATTCGTGGATATGTATTTTTCAGAATACAGTAAAAAATTAATAATAATATAAAAAGCTAAGACAGAGTATACTTAAGGAAATATATATATAATTTATAATTCGAAAGATTTGATATATATTAGAAATAAATAATAAAAGTATAATTAATATATAAAAGGTGACTTCTGTTTTACCTAGGAATATTTAATGTATTATAACTAACCGAATACATATACAAAAAAGAATTTAATAAATATTTTGAAATATAAAAGCGATTGAAATATATATTTAAAATTGTAGTTTTCTTATACATTTTTTAATAGATAATTGAATGAGATGGAATTTATAAAAATTATGATTTTTTTTATGATTCTCAGAAGTTTATAAAGGATTATTGTGTATATTCATATATTCTATTGATACTTTAAAAATAGTAAAATTTAAAATTATATTAATGTATCAGAAATACATTTAATATATTAAACAAATAGAAAAACGCTTTAATTTTTTTTTATTTGATTAGTAACAAACTGTGAAAAGAGCTATATTTAATAAATTAAAAGTTAAGAGCGAAAAATCTTTTTAAATATATATATATTAATATATATATAAATATCTATACTATATGAATGTGAACACTGAAAATACAAAAATAATTATATTAATTTTGTCATATACTTTAGGATATTGGGTATTATACAACATAATAAAAATTTAAAGATTTTACATATTCTTTTCTAATAAATTATATTTTAGAAAATTAATTTTCTTACACAAGTTAACATCAATTTATTGTCATATAGTTATTATAATACATTTAGAGTGTTATATTTTTATAATTATCTATATTCACTACATTCTACAAATAATATGAAATATAAATATTTCTACACTTATAGATATATTTCATCTACATGTATATTATTTTTGTTATATAAGAGTTAGCACCAAATGTATAAATTGGAATATTAATTATTTATATATTAACAGAAAATACATGTCTATTACCTTCTCAATACAGTTGTCAAAAAGTAGTATAAAGCATTAACAATTTTCCTAAATTATATTATATGTTATTTTATATATTACATTTTAGTATTTTATATCTATTTCCTTTTGTGTTCTAAATTATATTATTTAAAATAATTTTTTTATTGTAAGTTTTTTTTTTTTAATAATAATAATTAATAAAGATGTTTTTTTGCTGCATTTAATTTTGTATACTTTTTTTTTAAATGATCATTACTGAAAAACTTATAAATTTATGCTTTTTAAAAAGAAAGAAAAAAAAAAAATATATAAATTTTTTAATACTATAATATAATATATTTTATTTTAGCATTAAAATAAAATACATTTTTTTAAATTATATAAAAACTTTAGCATTTCATAAATAATAATATGGTATGAATATATAAAAGAATTATATTGTATACAAATTTTTAAAATATCAAAATTTTGCTTGAGTATTAAATCTTGGAATATAATTATTTATTTAATATATGAACGTTCTTCATATTGTAGGAATATAATGCATGTTATATTATAATTTGTGCTATAAAAAATATTTTGTATTTTTTTTTATTTCTGTGAATTGTATATTATTGTATGCTATGCAATAATTTATGTTTAACTATGAAATAGTATTTTAAAAGGTATAACACATAAAATATACTAATCTGTTATTAGAAAATGCAGAAAAAATATTTAATAATTATATTTCTAATATGTGTTAATGTACACATTCAAATAAACGTATTCTTTCTATTCTAATAAAATAAAATGTGTACGCACCAAACAAGGCATTTCATTTTTTGTTTTTTCTGAATAGTATTGATATCAAAAATTTAGAATTGTTCTGTTAGAATATTAGAATATATATACTTTTTAAGCATGTACGAATAAAATTAGTTTTACCATAAATTATTAATTTATAACCTTGTTTTTCTTGTAAATAAATTCATTGGTAATATTATCAAAAATATTTTTAAAATCATCTTCTCTTAATTGTACATTATATTTATAATTTATTTATGTAGTTTAATATTAGTTAAAAATAGAATAAAATAACAAAGCGCATAACCTTACTTTTTTGATAATAAACTTTGAATATATAATAAATTGTTTAGGTGCTTGGACACATTTTAAAATTTAATAATTCTATAATTAATGGAAAAAATATATATTTTATTTTAGGTAAAATACTTATATTTATTCTTTTAATTTGGATAAGTTCTTATATTATGAATGCGGTATATTAAATAGGAGAATGTTCTCCCCAAATATATTGCTTCTTCTTGTTTTATATACTTGTAAGTATATTTTACTTTTGAGTAAGTAAATTTATCACAGTATAAATAATAAAAATTAAAATTTCATTTTCATATATTTTTCAGAAATCATTAGATAATACGAACAGTGCAGATAGAACACTATATACAAGAAGCAATATATTATTCGAAAAAAATGAAAAGTAAACAAGTAATATAAAATTAAAAATATGTAAAGGGGAAGTGGATATGTTAATTCTGACATTGAAAATATTGCATTGAATAAGAATTTGTTTGAAGATATTATTGTACGTATAATGGTAATACATGTGAAGCAAAAAATAATTTAGGAAACAGATATTTGTTATGTGTTATCCATTTGTAGTATTAGTTATATTTTTTTTGAAAAATTAATATATAGGTAATTTGGTCCTATGTATAATTACAGAAAATATATTGATCCTACCTAGAAAGATAGTTTAAAATATTCAGGATATATGAATATCGCTTAGTATTTACTTTGCAGACATATATTCTTTTAAACAGTTCTTTTATTGATTTTTTTTTTTCATACTTCATTAGAAAATTGATTACATATATCAGGGTTATAAGTATTAAGGAGATTATTTAATTTTGGAGAGAGGAAGAACTATATTCCCTTTGGTTTGTTTATTATGCATTTTAATGTTTATTTATGTACTCGTAAAATTCTTAAATTTAACCGTTGTAGTATAAGAATATATAATGGAATCATAGTCATAATTAATATATTTTTTTAAAAATAATGATTTTCATATATCTAAGGACGTTTTCCTTTATGCCTAACGAAATTATATTAATACACAAAAATAATTGTTGTATACATATAAATTTTTTTATGCAACATGTACAATATGTAAATGTATATTAATATACCAAAATAAAATATTATATATTAGATATTTTTAGGAGATCATATGTTTTTATATATATATTGTATAATTAGTTATTTTTTTGTTGTAATTTATTATTCTGTCCTAATATGTATATGTAATCTATTTTTTTTTTTGAACCATGAAGATGTAAAATTGATATTAACCAATATTCACAATAAAAATGTGCTTTATATGCAATAATTATTTGTAAATGTTTCATAGACCTTTGCATTATAGTAAATTTGTGGTCCATTAATTCAATATATAAAATCACAATTAATACATTATAACGCAGCAAGTGCCGTAACTTATATTTTTAAAAATTATTTTTTATTACGTTTTTATTATTTTAAGTGATAATTTAAATTACCCTTTAAGAAAATATTGTATTTATTACATTTTATTTTATTATATAAAGTTTTTCCATATTTAATTAAATCCCAACCATTTTTTTTTTGTGGTTATGCGTATTATTTTAAAGGTAAACATAAAAAATAATCTTTATAAAACAGTTAGTATTAGAATTACATGTTTCATAAATTATTAGATGCAATAATATTTTTAATAAATTTAAAAAAAATTTTATATTTCATGTATAAAAATATGGAAAAATAATAATACATTTTTGCTAATATTGTTAGCAAAAAAAATACCAAATCATATATATTTCCAAATTATATTTTTATTATTTTTAATTTTTCATGTACATATTATGCATAGTATATCATACTTATTTCAAAACATATATAATTAAAAATAATTTAAAATTTTAGTAATTTTATATAATATTTTTGGAAAAAATATTTTCTTAAATTTTTTTATTTTATATTAATATTACGTCTAAATAAATATATATTTAAAAAAAAATTAAAAAATAATTAAATGAATTATAAAAATTTTCATTTAAAAATAATGGTATGAACTAAACATAAAAATTATAATTAAAAAAGAAAAAAGCTATTTTTATTTGTCTTTATATATATTTTTTTTAATTATTTTAGGTACTATATAATAAATTTGATATTTTAAATATATAACAATAAGGTTACACAAATTTTACAACAAATGAAGCACAAAAAAATGTATAAAATATAATTTCTTTCATTTATTTTTTCTGCTAATTACATTTTATAATAATTTTTTATTTTTAGTAATAACAGTTTTTTTAAAATAGAACGTTTATAATATGAAAATTATTATTGAGTATTTTATTAAAATTAGTAATTATTTTCTTAATTAATAGAATATTTTTCATTTGTTTTCTGCATACCATGTTTGTGAATTCATTAATTCGAAGAATTAAGCAATCGTATATTTTTTGTTATAAGGATTAATAGAAACGTTATTTAATTGTAATACTATTAATTAATTAAATTATATATTTTGAATAAATATTAATATAAAAGGAAATTATATAATTTTAATTGAGGAATTTTATAATATTAAAATAAATATTTAAAGATATATTTTTAAAGTTAATTTTCTTTTTTATTGTTGCAAAAAGCATTATAGTTAGATACAATTAATTATGTTTTTTAGGGAAAAAACAAGAAGAAAATGTTTTAAATAAATATAGGATCATATGTCATTAAAAAATTGCTATATATTTCAAATTTTTTTCTTTATATACTACAATATTAAAAATTTATATAATGAAAAAAAATTGTAGGTCATTTTTTTACGTTGAAATTGCTATCTTTATTATTTTAACCTGGATATATCATATAAACAGTAATGTGGTATGATTATATTATTTAAGGATAATTGCATCATTCATATTTTTAGAGTCCTATATTAATACGTTTTGTTAATATAAAATTATTATTTTTTTTAAATAATAAATATTTATTTTCATTAGAATTTATATAATAATTCTTTGGATAAAAATGACAATATTTATAAAACATTATATACAAGAACTTGTCGATTTCTAGAAGAATATGGACAAAAAAAGGGTTCGAATTTTGTGTGGATAAAAGGAGATATACCAACTATTGAAGAGTTTGAAAAATTGTATCCACCTAATAATGCAAAAGTAAAAAAAGAAAGATATAAACATCCAAATGGATGTTGCTTAAATAATGCAGTAGGAGAAAAACAACGTAGGAAAAGTATATTTTCTGTATACAAAGGAGCAGATCCATATTTTCAAAAACGGACGTTTGACAAAACATATTTTAAAAATAAAGTTAGAGATTTTACGAATGAAGATTTCAAGTTTTTAAGAAATAAGATAGAATTAAAGGAAGCTTTGTTTTATGTCATATCTATTTTTTTTGTACCAATTATATTAATACTAAATGTTATAATAATTTTACACCGTATTGGGGGGATAGAAAATATTGTGGCAACATGGACAACATCTTATTATTTTAGTGTAGGATTTGTTATATTTACATTTATAGTTATGGCAGCCATTATTTATATTTACAGAAAAATTGCAAAATATGATAAGTTTGCACTTATAAAAAATAAGTTGAATAATACTATGTTCCCCTTATTATAGAGATCACTCAATTATTGCTAACAAACACTATGAGTTTTAATTAATATATCGAATAAACAGATATACCTGTAGTTATATAGTTTTTAAGAATCTACTTGTATCATATTAACTTTTTTGATCTGCAATCTTAAAAATATGTGCTTTTAGTTTTATTTGCAAACATGAATGTTTTAATGTTTTTTATTGATATTTTAAATTATTTGCATTATCTAACATAGAATTATGGCTTTAAATTATTGTTTTTGTATTTAACTAATTTTTTATGAAAATATATATGGCACTAAAATTAATATATAAGAGAAGTCGTATAATTATATTGAAGTTTTGTGATAACATATATTTTATCTATAATTATTTCTTCTTATCATTTTTTACTTCTTCTAATCTAAATGAGTATTTGTTGAGGTAATTAAAAAAATACTTATCTCTTTTAAATGAAGAATAAATGTGTCTTGGTCTTTATATGAATATACGAAGTTAATAAATATAGTTGCAATATTATATTTATTTAAGTTTTAATTAAATTCTCTTTAGAAATTGGCTATATGTTACATGAATATTACTACGGTGAAATTAATTTTATTTAAATTATAAATTCACCTAATAAAATATTCTAATAAAATTAAAAGAAACAAAAAAGTGAAATTTATTATATTACATAATGTGGGTAATTTCAAACGATATATATAATAATTAATTCATATTTATTATGATTTGTTGTCTTTATTTTACTATGAAATAAGTTGTTTAATTAATAATTAAAATGTTATTAATGAAAAAAAATATGATACATAAAAATTATGATATTTTAAATAATTGTGGAAGAAATGTATACATTTTTTTTTTAATTTCAATATTTTTATTATGTTTTATACTTTTTTAATGTTATTAATATTATTGCATGTTACACTCTCTTATAATTTACAATATTTGCTTAATATTAGGATTTATATTATGTATGTTGAATATAGTGTTATATTTTTTTTATTATAGTTCATTATGTATATTTACTAATATTTACGTATAAGAGAGGAAATGAACATATATTAAATAAAGTTGGTCATTTAATTTATAATTGTTCTGAATTTTGTACTGTATATTTATTGAATTATAAAATTTTCAATGGGTGAATTAATTATTTTAATTTTACTTCTTTTTTCACTTTGTCAATTTTATATTAGATAAATGCATATGCAATTATATGAAAAAGGAATGTGCTAAATATTTTTATAACAAACAAAATTATTTTAATAAAAGCAGTCAATAGCTAGTTTTTATAGAAAAACATTATTGTAAGAAAGCATGTAAATGAAAATTGTAATGGTAGGAATTTTAATGTTTAATCAAAATATGTAAGTTTATGTTGACACATTTTAGTAGATCTATTAGAAATACTACCATACTTTAAAAGTACCAATATCCATATAATAGGGATCATTATGAAACTGTTAATGAATGAATCAGTAAGAAATTAAAATTTTATGTGAAAATGAATATAGTATAATATCATTTACTTTTAATCATTATACTGTAATATAAAATGTTATATATCCTATAAATATATAATATTAATAAAATTATTGATTAGAAAAAGAATATTATATTATTATAGAACACATGTTCAATAAAAAAGAGTATTATACGTGATATTATATCTAGAACAATATAAACAGTGTTAATATATATATACCTAATAATACTATATATTTATGTTTTATACATCTAATAAAAAACAAATTAAATATTACAAGGTTTAACGATCAGATTATTTCTATGAAATATCGACTATTTATTTGTCTATTTTAATTATTATTAGAAACATTTTGTGGATAATTATAAATTTTGTCCATCAAAAAGCTGTTCCTATGATTAGAAGAATTATTATATTTATCATTATATTATCGTACATACATAATTTTGATTTAACTATATTTTATAAAAATAGATTTAAATATTTAACATAAAATAAATTTATGACAAAAGGATATTTCTATTTTTATTCTTGTAAAAATTAAACATATAAACTTTTAATAATAGCTATTTACAAAAGAAGAAAAGAAAAAACTTTTAAGAAAAATGAATATGGCATAAAATGATAGAGAAGTCGAAAAAATTAATATATTATTCATTTTATTAAGTTGAATTCATACGTTTTCATAACTTATTTCTTAGCATACATATTAGAAGCTAATACTTTTATATATTTTTTAGTGTTATCCTATATTTTATGTAAAAAATTTCGTTTAATTATTTAAAATATATATATATATATGAAATAATAAAATCATATAAAAAATACTGTTACCATTATGAATATTACATTATATACATATAACATAAATGAATAATATATAATTATGTCAATTCTTGGAACTTGATTAAGTAATGGGAAAAAAATATATTAACAAAATAATTATTTTTGTTTTTTAAAATTTTAAAATTTTTTTAATTTTTTTCTTTTAATTTTAAACATATTGAAATAAATACAATATGATTTTATTTTTTTTCTTTTTTTTGACAATAATATTTTTTTGAATATAAAAAGTTTATCATTATTACGTTTATTGTAAACGTACAAAGAAAAAAATTACTAAGATGTATGATAATTTTCCTGTTATAAAAAATATATATAATATTTGAGAATAATAACTGTTTATATTTTCCCTTAAAAATATGTGTTTTTAATAGTATGTGATAAAATAAAATTAGGGGAGTTTATTCTAAATTATTTCATAAGAAAAATTATTAAATTATTTATATTCATAAATATTTTTTAGGATCCCTTTATGTATAGCTTATACGTACATTTTTTATTGTTACATTCATTTGTAAAAAAATTTGGCTATAAATATTTTTTAAATTATAAAATTGCTTACAGTACTTTTACGCTAAATTCAACTTTACCTTTTTATTATCATATTAATATTTCTCTTTATATATATATATACATATATATATACATTTTTAAATAGAATGAGTAATATATGGAATTTTACAATTTTTAAATATTCTGTTAAATAATAAGGAAATATATTTAGATTTGTATATATACTATAATGCTATAAAATCATTATACAAAAATATAGGGTAAATTATTATAGTGTATTTAAAAATATATATAAATTTACAGATTTCGCTGTAACAATAAATTTTATTATATTAATGTAGAACAGTTTATAAAAGAATATGTATTTTGTTTAGATAGATATTAATGCCTCTTTTATATAATGAGAAATCTATTTCATAAATGTGTACACTTTTTCTATTATATTTACTATGTGAAAAATAAATATTATTTAACTATAAAGGGAAGCTCTACATGAAAAATGTATATAATTATAATTATTCAAAGAAATACATTATTAAAATTAGCTTCTCTACATTTAATATATAAAAGAATTCATAATTTGTATTTTATATATTTTATATTTTGTATGATTTTAATATTTATAAATGTTAAGAAATCACAATTTTTTTTTTGAAGACTAACAAAAATAAAATTATTTAATTGTACTCTATTAAGTAATTAAATTATATATTTTGAATACTTATTAATGAATGCAAATTATATTATTTATAATATAATTATTTCTCTATAAATAACATTAACACATAATTTACATTATTCATTTTTAAAGTTCCTAATCTTTGTCTTGTAAAAAACGTTTTAATTATATATATGTTATTATGACTTTATAAATAAATAAAAAATTAATAAAATATATATAGTATCTTTTATAATTAAAAAACTATTATAGTATTTTTTGTTGCTTTCTTACTGAATATAATACAATTTTAAAATTATATATCATAGAAAAAAAATTTAAGTCAATATTTTTTATTAAAATTTGGATATTTATCCTTTTAGCTTCGTTATGTCATAACTACAATGAAGAGGTATTAATATATATTATTTAAGGAAATTTGTATTTTTTATTTATCCGGTTCTTATTTTTATCCATTTTCATTTTGAGATTATGATTAATTATTCTTTTATATAATAAAGGTTTCTTTTATTTATTAGAGTACTTTTAATATGAGGTGAGAGAGTATGGGTATGATATAAAATTGGAATTAATAAATTTTAGATTATTAGCAAAATGGGAAGAAGAAAATGATTCAAATATTATAAAATCAGAGAAGGAAATAACTATTTATGAAGAGAATGACAAAAAGGTTATATCCAATAATAGAAAGGGGAGCAAATAAACAAACCAGCAATCAAGGAGAAGTTCATTGTATAAAGAAGAATTCAATTAGCAATACAAGGCTCACAAAAAATTAATATATGGAAGAAAAAAATTATCTCGCTTTGAAAGAAATTTTTTAAAAAACTTGATTACATAGATTTTATTAGAAAAAAACCGTCAATTAGTAATAAGAGATACCATAAATTAGTAAGTAAAAAGTTTGGACATAAAATGTTTTTGCCTATTTTAGTACTCTCGTGGTTGATATTAGCTCCATTAGGAGGTTTTATTGGCGGTTTATTTGATCAATCTAAAGGTTTGTATATTAGTAGTGGATCATCTGTAAATGTTGTAACTATTATAATCAATGAATATGCTATAAAATTTTTTGTATTATTGGGTATATTAATTGTCATATTTATGATATGGTCTGCTTTTGCTTGTATGAAATTTAGAAAACATAAAAGAATTAAGAAAAGGAAATGTTAGAATGAATAAAAGAAATATTCCTATTTATGTGTAGTAGGAACTGATATGAATAAATAAATGTAATATAGTTCCTTATTTCATAAATATATGAATAATTGCTTAATTTACACAAATGAACGTATGTATAGCTATAATTTTTGTCACACAAGAGTAAATAAATATTCTCTTAGTATTTTTGTGATCTTTGATGTTTTAATGTTTTTCAAAATATATTTTAGAGTATTTTTTGAACGTAATTAAATATTATGGGTTTATATTCATATATTTAAATAGATTCTTATGAAAATGATATTTTTGTAGGTTCAAATTAATATATAATAATTATTTTGTGTAATTATATGAAAGTGAGATAATTTGTATTTATAAAGAAATCATGCTTGTCTGAACTTATTATATTGTTCCAGTTAATAATATTTATTTGTTGGTTTACTTTTAATAAGACAATTACTAGTTTTGAGATAAAAATAAATATGTGTTGTTTAGTAATTTAGGATTTCTAAATATCGCGTATGAAATGAAGGGTTAAAACTATTTTTTAATTATTGTTGTGTCTATGTATGTTTTTAATTCATTTTTGCAAAATTACTTAATTGTATATTATATTGAACATTAATAAATATATATACTACATATTGTTTTTATATTCTGTGTCAATGAAGAAATATAACAGTGAATAATTTTAAATCAGTTATTCTTAGTTAATTTATTGAAATAACATTATTTTTGCAATTTAATAATAGACAAATTTGAAAACATTTTTATATAACAGTAAAAATAAAAATTTCAGTATGAATAATGCAAATGAATGTATTCATTTGTACAATACTGAAATTATGTGTAAATAAATAATTATATTATTGTGCCTTTTATATGATTTACTAAGTATATATTAATTAAACAATTAATACAATTTATGAAATGAATAAATATTTATATTGTATACTGAAATTACTTATTTTTTCATATTTATAATATTTATTTTTTAAGTAAAATAAAAATAAAAATATGTATTAATTTTTGTATAAAATTATTACAAATTTAATACTTAAAATTAGGGTTCAGTTCACTGCTATGAAGCATTTATTATCAACTAGTATTATTTTAATTTTTATTATGTGTTATATGTAGGAAATTATTAATATTTAGAATTATTATTAATTATCAATAAATAAAAGAATATTAATTTTTGTTATTATAATTACGTAACTGTTGATTATTTTTCATTCTATAAAGAATACTAAAATATCCATCATAAAATAGATTTATAACACAAAAGGATATTTTTTTATATTGTTGAATGAATTAAGTAGATACATTATCAAAATAAAATTATTTTGGTATTTATATAATTAATAAATTCATGCTTATTATTTTTTTTTTTATTTAGTCAATTATTTTTTAAATGAAAAGTTAGTTCAGAGAAATTATTATCATTTTGTTATTAATATTATTAAAATAATATATATAACATATAATATTTTTATAATTATGTACACTATCTATGTGGAACAAGCAATAGAGAACAAAAATAAGGAAATACAATATTTCTAATTCAATAGGATTTTTTAACAACAAATTTATTTTATTTTATTTACATTAATTCTATAAATGTTATAAATTAATATATTATTTTTTGTAATATTTATATATAAATTAACAAAAAATATTACCTTTTTCGTCCTATATAAAATATTCATGATTATTTAATTTATATATCGAATATTTTCCAAAATTTTATTATATATTATCATTTACCATTTTGTACAGATATTATTTTATATTGTAACTTATATTAATTTAACATTTTTTTTAAAAATTTTCATAATCCGTGAAAATATATTTTTACTAAATTTACATTTATATTATATATATATATAATATATCTAAAATATAAATTCTTTTGTTTTTAGGAAAAAATTAGAAAAACGAAAATATATAATAATTTTAATGTTTTATGCATAATTTGATAGACAATTGTAAAAGAATTAATTTGCTTTTCGTTTTTTAATAAATAAAAAATTTGATGGTAAATTAATCCCAAGGAGGTTACTAAAAATCATGTTGCATAAATATGTGTATAACTTTGTTATTTTTTACGTGCTATCATAAAAGTTATGAAATAAAAAGAGAGATTTATTTTATTCTATTTTTTACAACTTATCAATACTTCTATATTCAATAGATTACTTTGATTTTAATTATAATATAATGTTTAAATATTATATGTATACAATGTTAATTTATTAATAGTAAAAAAAGAAAAAAGAAATAACTATATGAGTAATTCAAGTTAATAGAACTATTCAAGTCATATATTATATTTTTTAATTTAAATATATAATAAAAATATTAATCTCCAAGAAAAACGATATTTTATCATATTTTTGAAATATATGAATAACTCAAATTTTTAGTCATCCTTTTAAATTATTAATATGTATATATGTTGAGCAATCAATTAAAGAAATAAGTTTTGCGAAAAATTATTTTAATTAATACTACTTTTTTCATAATTAGAACTTTATTGGAAATATTTACTAAAATATTTTTAAAATTATATTATATTTTATATAATATATTTGTGTTTGTATTTTATTTATTCATTTTAATTCTTTTTTAAATAAGAAAATTAGTAATGTATATAACAATATTATTTTATCTTTACTTTTTGAATATTCAGTAAAATATTAATATTATTAAAAGTATTATATCTTTAAATAAAACGAATTTGAATTAAAAATGAAATATTTTATATTAATTAAAATTCTGACATATATCCTTTTTATTTGTGTAAGTTATAATTTGAACAAAAGGGTATAATTATGACATCCTTAAAAATATACTTTATAGTGTTTAAAATATCATATTATATATAGATATGTATATAGGAAAATTATTTTTACGCACTAATTAATATATTATATTATAAATAAAAAAATACATTTCCTTTATTTTATAGTGCAATTTTTATAAATCTTTAGATAAATAGAATAGTAGAAATAAAAACTCTGATAAAAGAAATTGTAAGTTATTATCAAAATGTAAGAATAAAAGAAAAATTGTAATATTAGCAGATAAGTAACCTAGAAATGAATATGTTGTCTCAGGAAATAATGACCATCATAGTGTATCTAACGATAAATTTAATACAAGAGATGAATACAAAAAGTAGTAAAGAAATCTACATTATTTAAATCTAAACCATTTACAACGATAGATAATTTCTTTGAAATATTATTATATAAGAGACTTAATCATATATATAAATACAAGAAATGTATCGATACTATCCAGAAAAAAAATTAAAAACTTCAGAGTATATTAGTACCGTTTTAACATTTGTTCTACCGGGAATATTTTTTTTAACATTACTTTTAGTAACTTCTTTAGGTACTTATAAACAAATGAATCTCAATGATGCTAATTCATGGGGTCTCTTAAATTTTTTATCTGTTTTAATTAAATTTCCTGGAGGTATGGTTCTATTTATACTAGTTATTTTAATAAACATTTTGATAGTTATTTATATATTTATAAAATTCTTGAAATATACGAAAGAAGTAAAAAGAAATGAAAATAAAGCGTAAATATAATTAATGTACTTTATTCATAAATTTTTTTTTGTGCCCTTTATAAATATCTACTATATATTTAATGAAAGGAAAACCCTTGTTATGTGAGATAGGTAATATACATAATGGTACACAAACGTTTAAAAGTATATAATTAATATATACACAATTCAGCAGGTTTTTATATTATCATTGATATTATAATGTATTTTCTTGTATACATAATTTAAGATAATTTAACATATTTACATATTTGTGTTTCTTCTAAAAATGTGAAAATGTTATTTTCTAACAATCATAATAAAAATATATTTATACAGAAATGTTTTGAGTAAATGTTTTAGGTATATTTTTATAATAATAAATGTATGCATATTTAATCTAGTATACAAAATATTACAATTAAAACTTCATGCAGTTAGACAATTTATATTATTATCAATAGTATTTTTTTTTCCAATTTTTTTTTTTTTCTATGGTTGTTAGTGTTTAATGGTATAAATTTTTAAAAACGTTTACTTTTTTTATTTTTATGTTAAATATGTCATGTTCTTCTTCCTATAGTATAATTATATTTATGAATTTTATTTTTTTACTTTATAAATTTTTCATTTAAAAGAAATGTTAACAGATAATAATTGTAAACTCAATTATTGCGAGAAATATATGTTTAATAACTCATTTGATATGTAATTATTTTTAGTACATTTTTTGAATAGTTTAATTATTGGATTACAAATATATATCAGCATAACATTACTTACAGATATGAATTATTAGTGGAATAACAATGATTTTAGAAATTATAAAGCTTTATGAATAAATTAATGATTTAAATGAAATTAATAATTACTTACATTAACTCACTCATATAATTATTGAATAAAAATTAGTTTCATAAACATTACTTAAACTTCTATAATAAAAAATGTTTTATAATATATTGTTATTATATATATTTGTTTTTAACAATATAAAGTAAATAAAATTTTGAGCTAATATTTATATAATAGTAGAACATATAGGACAAATACTCATTTTTTCTTATCCTAAACGATAAATACAATTTTCTTCATAATATCATTTAATATAGATGGGAATTTATACATTCGTTATAATTTGTAATTTTGTTATATACATGATTTTACATTAATAGTGCATTCTTAGGTGTAGAAACAAATATAAGGATTTTTTATTAAGAATTGTTGTTATATTCACAATCCTATTGCTAGTAATATAAACGTAATGAAATATGCATGTAATAGATGTAAGTGTATAAAGCTGTTCTTATGCTATAATTAATGCTATATATAGTATTGTACCTTAATCACAATATTTAGCTGTTTTTTAATAAAATTCTTGTTTAAGAATAATATTTTTGGTTTTAGGTGTAACTTTTTTGAGAGTTTTTAGCATGAATAAGCTCTAATTTTTTTAGGTTTCCACATCTGTAATTTCAGATTTATCCCCAAAATTAAGACTGATATTTTTTTAGTTATTATTCTATATGTACATTTAAAAATGTACTGATTATACTTTGAAACAAATTATGTATTGAATCTTTATTTTATGAATATAGCTGGATATGGAAAAATGAAATAAATATTTTCATAAATGTGAATTAAAAGATCACTACACTTCCAAAAAATATATTAACAGTTTACATTGTTTTTTCCTTTTTTGATAAGTATATAATGTTCTAATATTTATGTAATTTTATTTATTTCTGTAAGGAGTACACACGCATATAAATAATGCTTTACTTTATTTTCTAGAATATTAGTAAAACATTGTCAGATACATTAATATAATTTCAAAATTTAGTAATAATATATGTACAAGTTCAATAATTATGAGTAATAAATAGAACATTAATAAATTAAATAATACATACTTCCATGATATCATAAGTGGGATTACTTAATTTTTTTTTTAAATTTTATAAATATTATTTAAATGTAGATCTAAAAATATGGTGATAACAATTATAAAACAACTTATTTTTAATAATAGAATTAATGAAACACATTACTGAATCATGATTATTATAATACTAATGCATTTTATATGTGTATTACACTTTTTTTTTAATAATATTTTTCTAAATATATATGTGTAATTAAAAAAAAAAAAAAGTAATTTGTGGGTTTAAAGGAATATCACAAATAACTGTATTAATTAGACTTTACTAAAAATAAGTATTATCAAAAATTATTTTACTAAAATAAATAAGTTATTATTTTCCATTGAAATAGATATTTTTTCATAAAATTGGTAATATACAATAAATTTAATTTTTTATATATATATCTAACCATAAGGTAAAGCGTGCATCATAATTAGTGAAACATAGAAATTTACACTGAATAAAAATATTTCAAATTTTTCAGGACTTTCGTTTCATTATTGTAAATATTATTATTGTTTTTATCGACAATAGCTACATTTTCCGATATATGTATTTATAAAATTAAATCAATTAGTAAGAAAAATTCAAAATAGTAATTATACTAGAAATACCTAGGAGATTAGCATATATCTATATTTTATACATTGTATATCGTAAATAGATTTAAGATTTCCAAATAATTAAAAATCATGAAAAAAATTCCTTTAATTACTCTAATATATAATTAAATTACATATTGTGAATACATGTGAATGAACTGAAATTGTAATTTAATTAAATTTAATTTTTTATAAATAATATTATAAAACTTTTTAGAATCCTTTTTTAGGTATTGTTGATTTGACTATGTAATCAAATGTGCTATTATGTTAATATTGTAAGTACAAATATAAAAAAATATAAAAGTGTTACTTTTTTATTGTTGGAAGTATATAACTTAATGTTAATTTTTTCTTTATTTATATATTAGTGTATAAGAGACGTATAACATGAAGCAAAGAATTAAATTTATCTTTTTTATAAAAATTTCTTTCTTTTTCCTTTTAAAGTCTATATGTAATTTTTATAATGACATGGTATTATATTAATTTTTGAAGGAATTTGTATTATTCATATTTTTGTGTTTATTTTTATTAATTATTTTATTCTAGAAAGGATATATTTATCTATTTATATATGAAAAATTAAAATTTTTTTTTTTTTAGCGTATGTTTAGAAAAATTTTGGAAGATAAATATGGTTTTGGTAGAAAATTAGATACACGCATTTATCGATTATTAGGAAAAAGTGAGAATTGTATTTTTACAAGTGTTGGAGATTTAGAATTAAAGATACCATATAATACAAAAAGAAAGAGAGAAAAATTACTTAAAACTAAAAATGAAAAATTGGACAAAGAAAGAAAAGAAAAATTATATAGATGTTCATTAATTAAGGATGAATTGATTAAGGAACTTATGAAAAAGAAAAGTACTATGTTTCATAAATCATATAAGCATTATGAAAAAAAAATTATGAACGGTCTTCATGATAAGGAGTTCTTTAAAAAAATGATGTTGATTAATGATAAGGATTACAAAAAATTAAAATGTAAGAAATATGGATTGCGACTTTGCTCACTTTTTGTATTGTTCATATTGGTATTAATTGTACCTATAGTGGACTTATCATTAGGTAATTTTAGTTCTGTAGGTACTTTATTGAATACATTATGTATTTTATTAGGATATAGCGAACCAACAGCCGGCTCTGTTGAACCTTCGGGATCTTTTTGGTCGTCTACATGTCAATTGAAAAACCTTACAGGAATTAAAGTATTTGGTGTTCTAGTCTATTGTTTACCTATCTTAATATTGGGTATTATACTTACTCGAGGAATTTTTTATTATTATAAAAATGTTATAAAACATAAAAAAATTAAGTTCCTGGAAGCGTTCAATGAATGGTAAGCAATACGTTTATTTCTTTAAGAAAGCCTATGAATGTTATGTACTACTTGAAATATCTTTAATGACATATTAAATATAATAATTGTTTAGATTATATATATGAACCTACATATATGTAGTAATATTTATACGTAAATGTAAAAAGAAAAAGTTTTGATATTTTTTTTAAATTTGAATATTTGAATGTTTTTTAATTTGTAATTTAATGTATTATTTCTTCTGAATTAATTATTATGGCTTAAGATATATATATATATATATCTGTTTATATGCAAATTTCAACAAACAATATATATTTGCTTGTTAGAATTAATAAATAACAGTACATTTAATATTATTTTATTATATTCATTTTTTAATTTACTTTTTAACTAAAAATATTGCTGCTTTATATTTTTTATCATTTTATACTATAAAATTATTACTTTTTAAAATAATTATGAAAAGGAATTATTACTTTAAAATTAACAATTAATGTGCCTTGTTTTGTATGTTAAGAATGATAATAATTATACTTATTGTATTTAAATTTTTCTTTTTTTATTATAATATGGCTTTTTAAATTTTACTTTTTTTTCTTTTCTGTTAATATCATAATATGTTGGCCGAATGAATAATATTTTTTAAAAATAAAAATAAAATAAAATTTAGAATTTCTATAGTAATTTTTTTGTGAATATAATAATTCTATAATTGTCATTTTATGCTTCATACCACATATGTAGCAGAAATTTTTATATATATCATACTTTTTACTATATAAGTATAATTAAAAAAATTAATTTTCGTTTATTTGAATTCATTTTTTAATATGAATGTGTAAAATTGTTTATTTGACAATATATATTTGTAAAATACAAAACAAAAACTAATATATCTGCTTTAAAATTGTCAATAAGAAAGATGATGAATAATATATTTTGGTAAATCGTATTGTTAGACTTCCTTATTTATAATTTCCATAAAATAACTTGTGTATAAATATTATAAGTAAATTTATATTATTTGAAATTTTTTAAATTATGATAGTTTATGAAACATTCATATACTTATTATACTGTGATAATTCTTTATTTTTTTTCTAATATGTGAATATTTTTTTAATTATACATGTGGAAAAAAACATAAAAACATTAAGGGGATCGATTTAAAAAATCATCATTTAGAAATAATGGTACAAATTAAATTTAATTAAGAGTTAATTTTTTTAAAAATATAACACAAAAATAATAAATAGACCTTTTTTTACTTATGAAATATATATAATTATTCGTAGATTGGATAGTTAATTATAAAATGAACTTTCTAAATATATTGTAAAACATAATATAAAGCTACTTTTCATATGACAACTGAAAAGTGTGTTATATTTCACAAAATAAAAAAGTTGTACAAGTTATTGACTATTTCCTTACTACAATTATTGTATAGATATAATAATTCACATTTTATAAAATAAATAACATGCTATATAAAAGTGTAATATCTTAGGAATTATAATTAATAGTAGGAATATATCAATCAAATTAGCAGTTATTTCCCTAATATATAAAATATAGTAATAGATCTATATTCTATACGTTTTTTTATGTAAATTAAATGAGTATATAGAAATATTAATATATCATGTATCTTTTTTTACTTTAAAAAATTTATATAAAAAAAACTTGTAATAACTCGATTATATTAAATAATTAAGTTATAATTTTTTAGTATTTATAAAAAAGCTAAAAATATAGTATTTCATTGAAAGTCGTATTTTATTAACAAAGTAAATTTTAAAAATGTATAATATATTTTTAAAGGTTTTATATTTTTTTTCGCGTGGTAAAATGCATTTTACATATATATATATTATTATGTTCTATGAAAAAATAATGAATTAAAATTGAAAATATACAGGTAACACTATTTTTCGTTGAATATATTATACTTTATTATAAGCATAAGTCATTCTAAATAAATTACAACTTTAGAGTTTTATAGTATGGAACAAAATATTGCGTTGTTTTTATTTATTAATATTTCAACTTATATACTATTACCTTGGATATGTTACTTTTACAATGACATGGTATTATAGTTTTATTCGAAATATTTGTATTATTTATATTTTAATTGTTTATTTTTATTAATGCTTTTTCTTAGGATAAGAATATTTTTTCATTTAAATAAGAAATATTTACATTTGTTTTTTGGTTTAGAGCCCTCTAAATATATATTTTGAAGAAAAATGCAATTTTATTAGAAAATTAAATACTAGAAATTATAGATTATTAACAAAACATAAACACGATAAGGATTCATGTATTGCAAAATTTAAAGAAGAGACTCCAAATAATGAAGTGAAAGAGAAAAGATATAAATCTAATAATAAAAGAGGAACAGACGGAAAACACAAACAATCATGTAGACGTTCATTATATATTAAGGAATACGATAGAAATGTTGAGAAAAATAAATGTGTTATACCTAAAACAAAAAAATATTTCGATTTTGAAAGAAAAATATTTAAAGAACTTGATTATGAAGATTACGTTAAAAATAGCAAAATTATTGAATATAAAGAATATAAAAAACTAGCACGTAAAAAATGCAGAATACGAATTGCTTTACTTTTGTTATTTATCTTTATATTGATACTACCGATATTAGATCTTTCATTAGAGAAATTAGTAAGTGGTGGATTATTGGGTTTATTACACTTGTTATACCCATCTCCAACTGATGCTCAGATTGCTCCTGGTGTAGATGGGCTTCTGAATACACTGTTAAGCAAAGAAGGATGGGGTAATTTACAAAAAATATTTGCATCAACTACATTCATTTATGGTGTACCATTTCTTATATTTGTTGTTATATTTGTATTAGTGATGATATATTACTACAAAAAAGTTATAAAATATGAAAATATTAAGTTCAGAAAAAGATCGAATAAAAAGTAATATGTGATTTTCTGTAAAGATGCATTTAATATATATAGTAATATCTTTAGTGATATACTTAACAGCCATAATATCTATTTTTATTATATAATTACAGATACGTATACCAGTGTTTTTGTTGGGAAACAATAAACATGTATGTTTTTAGACCTTTTGTTAATTTGAATTTTTGACTGTTTGAATAATTTTCAATTTTTATTTTAAGGAATAACTTCTGTATATCCAATTATTTTTTCTTCACATATAAATCTTCGCTTTAAAATAGATTTTATAAATAATTTATATATATTGGCATTAAAATCAATATATAATGTAATTATTTATGTAGTTTTATTGGATTGTTGCGCTTTCAATTTTATTAAACATATTTTTTTATTTTTTGATTAAATCTAAAATTATTATTTGCTTATGTTACTTAAGAAAATGTACTATTATAGTCATGTTAATATTGATGTGTCATTTTTTGCATTCAACGTATGTATATGAATAATTTGTACTACAGTGGTACGTATATAAATTGTTTCTTTACCAAGGAAAGAATGTTAATATTTATTCTATAAAATATATTTTATGCGGAATACTTTATAAATGGTGCTAAAGTATAAATATTTTTAAAAGATGTAATTTTTAAAATAGTCTATGTTTGAAATTATAAATATACCATGAAGTGTTGTACTTTTTTATTTATGAATTACTTAGAACTACGTACAATCTTTAGGATTCTAAATCATTACAATTAAAGGAAGTTTTTAAACGAAATGTTATAATATTTTTGTAACTAATTGTAGTTGTTACTCAGTATTGCACAAATTACTTGAATTTATATTATATTGAAAATTTGTATTTACGTAATCTATATATTTTATATATTTTTTATACCATTAAAAAGATGAAATATTGGGAAATAATTAAGAAAATATTAATATATAATCTGTTGAAGTTTTTTCTAAATATCATTTATTTTGGCTTAAATAATGAAAAAGTTACATTTCCGTTCTTAATATAATATGTACTATTATTTTCGTATTTGGCTATTAATTACATTAAATATAATAAATAATTTAATTAATGTGCTTTGACACAATTATCGAGTTCAAAAAAAAAATAAAAGATTTATTTTATTAACAATATATATTACTTCTTTTATTTTTTCATGTAATATTTTTTAATTTTTTTTTTTAAATATCTTCAATTATAACAAGCCTTAAAATTACGTATCATAAATAGAAAAATAAAAGTTTGATATTTAAGAATAATTTAAGTTCTAAATCATTATTTGTTTCAAAAAATATATTTGAAAAAAAATTTTATTCATTAAATTTATACAAATGATATTGCGTAATGACTACATGTTATGCTATGTTAAATCTTCGAGCATAAGATATATAATATATTTTTAATTAACATAAAAATAAATCTGAATTTTTTAATATATCAGATATATTTATAACGATAAAATAGCACATAAATTAATAGAGCTTTAAGGTTCTCAAAATATAAGCATTATATAAATCATAAATTAAAATTCAGAATACTTATACTTATAATAAGACATACATATTAAATTTTGATTAAAGGTCATATTATCATCCGTAAACAATGTTTTTTTATTTCTAAAAATATATATATATCTTTATTTATTTTGCATTACTTTTTGAATAAAACAGGATTTCATTATCGTAATAGTACTTTTATAAGCATAAAACAAAATTTATATATATTGCAAACATAGTAATGCATAATACATTTATTAAATACACACTTAAGGCAAATTGCATATTAAATGTATCATTGAAATATTTTATAATTATAATATGCTAGTTGTTAAAAAAATATATTATAATTGTAAAGAGCCCAATAAATTAAAAAAATTTTCATCATTTAAAATTTTAATATAATTATTTGTATGAAGAAAAATGCAATAGGAAAAAATAAATGTTATTATAAGAATTAATCCCGATATCCTTTAAAAATTATGTATTATTTTCTTTTGGTAAAAAAATAATAATTAAAACTTTAATTGAAGTTATAGAATAAATTATTGTATAAATACATTTTTATTATTAATCTTTCATTATCAAAAAAAAAAAAAAAAATTAATTATATTTATACAGAAATATATATATGGAAGAAAAAAAAAAAAGTTTTAGCAAAGTAAATATTCACTAATATTCTTGATTATATGATCAAATTAAAATACTAATTTTATTGTATATTATAATGCTTAATGGTTTTTGTAATTTATTTTTTAGTAAAAGTTGTATGCTACTTGGTTTATAAAATTTTATGTATCACAATATTTCTTATGTAGAAAATTTTAACTCTTTAAAATATGTGTAAGATTAAATAATGAACGCGTTTGAACCTTACAAAAGAAGTGTCATATGTATAAAGTTACAATATGTACATAAAATATAATCAAATAAAGATATATTATATCAATTTTTACAACTTACTGTAGTAATTCAAAAAAATTATTTTAAACATAATAAAACTTTTTTTTTTAATTATCTACATATGAAAATAAACATACTTAATTTATTTTTTGTTTCTGATAACTTTTTTTTAATATAATAGATTTATAATTATTATCTCCAGTATTATAAATATAGAAAGAGTAAAATAAATAGGATGTAAAATACTTTTACTACTACAAGAAAATTTTATATTATACGAAAGCATTAAATGATCATATTTCAACTTAAAATTATGTTTTTAATAGTATGAATTAAAATAAAATAGTATATATTGTGAATTATTTTGTAAATTGTACCATTTCAAAATTAGCAGAATTTTTATATTCCTAATTGTTCTTTTATTATCCCTATATACGTCTTATATATATATATTCTTTTTATTACTTTTATTTATAATAATGTATGGATATAAAAATTTCCTAATTTATTTAGCTGTATAAAATATTTATATACTAAATTCCTTCTTAATTTTATATTAATATATATCTCTATATATTTATATACTTTTTGAAAAGGAATGGGTAAAATTAAATAATCCAAAATTTTTAAATATTCTATTAAATAATAATAAATAGTATTTCAATTTAGATTTAAATTGTTATATTAAAATATTCTTATACAGAAATATAACGATTATTATTATAGTACACTTAAAAATATACGTAGATTCATATATTTCAGTGTAACAATAAATTAAATTTTTTTTAATAAAAATGGCTTATTAACAAATATGCGTTTTTTCAGATAGATATTAATGCATATTTTATATAGTGAAAAATATTTTTTATAAATTCATATATCTGTTCTATGTTATTTATTTTTAGAACAATTAATATTATTTAACCACAGAATGAAAATATACCAAAAATAAGTATAAAATTAGAACTGATACTTGGAAACAACGTAAATATTCAAAATTAGCTTCTGAATATATATAATTATACATATTCTACATATTCTACTTTCTTTTAAAAAAATGAAAAAAATTTATAATTGATTGAATAATTTTCGTTTTTATTTCATCTTATTTAATAATATTCTTCTTCATGATATAATATATTGTTATTATCTTTTATTATATAATAAACCTATATAGAAATTATATCAAATCAATTTTAAAGTTATTTTTAAATTATAAATTATAATATGAGTTACATCTACATGAATTCGACTTATGACTTTTATAATAAAATAAAAAATTAAAAATAGTATAAGAAGTTTATTTTATCATTTGCAGAATTTATACTGCATATAATATTTTTATTTTTCAATATATATTAGCACTGAAATGTATAATGTTGGAAAATATTAAGTCCTTCATCTTTGTTAAAATACTTGCGTTTCCCCTTTTATTTTGGATATTCCATTATAACAATAATGTAGTATTTTAATATTTCTAATTATTTTTATTTTTTTGGTTTTATATTATATTTTTAAAAATTGTATATTCTTAGTATATAATACAAATATTGTAAATAATAAATATTTACTTTCTTATTTTTAGTATACCTACTGTAAATCCATGAACAATAATAGTATACTAGATGAGTATTCAGGTTTAACAATTAATAGACTATTCTCAGAGAATTCAATGGATGTAATATTAACTGGATATACATCAGATCATAAGGGTGACACTACATTAATCGATGAAAAAAGAAATATATATAAAAATGACAGAGACCATAAATTACGAAGAAAAATAAAAGAAATTTTATTAAAAGCAGAGGAAAGGAATAGATTAGTTAAGAAAAAAAAATCTTCTTTATTTAATAGTATTGATTCATTTATTGAAAAGAAAATATTCAAAGAATTAGATTCCATAAATCAAATGCAGTATAACATGAAAATTGATAAAAAGATTGCTAATAGATTGATACATAAAAAGATATTTTCAAAATTTAACCCAGCTTTAGTTATCCTATTGTTAGGATTAATACTTTTTTCACTCCATGTTCTTTTTATGAAACTGGTAATTAAAGAAGAAAGAGGTTTAGGCGTATTAAATAACATACTAGATGCAGTACCGCCGGTATTATCAGCAGTTTTATTTTTTGTGTCAGTTTTAGCTGTATTAGGTATTGATTATACTTCAAAAAAAATTGAAAAATTTAATAGAAAAAAGAGAAGTAAAACTAATATTTATTATAATGTTGTTGATACCTCTGCAAAAAGAAATATTTAGTAAGACGATATGTGGTATAATTAAAAACAATAAACACATACGAAATGCACATATGTTTATTATATTTTAAAAAAATCCATATATATACATAACTATTTTGATATAAGTTATAGAAATATGCTTTGATTGTCCTTAGTTTTAATGTTTTATTTTAAGATATTGTATTTTAAGCATCTTTTTGAATTTAATATTTTGTATTAACATATATATGTACATAAAATTATATCTGTACATGAAATATAATTGTGTTCTGTAAAATTATCATAAAATGTGCATTTATTGTTGTTTCGTCAAATTATTAGGAAATTTCATATTTTTAATCTCCAAAGCACGATATAATTCTTTTTCATTTCTTTCATATTTTTAGTCCAAAATGATTATTGCGTTACCTAATTATAAAAAATGTGTTATTTCCTTTAAATTAATTGTAAATGACTTCTGTGTTTTATAAAAAAAAAAGGAGCTTATTTTGTTTTTTTTTTGTAGACAGAAAATTTAATTATTTTTTATAGCAGAGAGTTTTATGATAAATCTATTAAAAAATGCATATACTACAGAAACATATTTAACATATGTACAAAATTTTGAATAATTTTAATATAAAAAATATAAAAATGTAATAGAAAATCAAAGCATTAAAGTGCTAATTATAGTTCATTATTATTTTTGAGTATTATAAATTGTTGTAACTAAATAATTTCCAAGCCCATTTTATATTTTATTTATTTAAAATGTATTTGTAGTAAAATTTAAGAAGAATGAATCGAGTGTATATTATAAAAATAATGTTATATATATATATATTCCCTACTTTATTTTTATTTTTTATTTAATATTAAATTTTGCAATATATTATTGAAATATTTAATCTTATGTATATAATATATATGAAATAATTATACTTTAAACATATATATGTATTTTTATATTCTAAAATATTATATAGTGAAATTAGTGATTGTAACAGAAATATTTATATTTGACCTTGACCATTTTAACTAAAAATTCAGTGGATGTTCATGGTTACTGCATATAATCACTTTTAGTGAGATAATATATATATAATAATAGAAAATTTATTGTAACTTTTATCCTTAATTATTTTTAACATAATATCTTGTGTATATTTATTTAGTAGAATTTGTAAAGAAAAATAAATATAAACATGAATATATATATATATATATATATAATACAAAAGAAATTAAAGAAATATACAAAATTAAGTAGTATCTATATTTTTTAAAAATTTGAATCATATTCTGAGCACTTTTTTTTATATATATTCATGCTTACTGTAAATGGTTATGAAATAAAAAATTTAGCACCACATAATCATAAAAATATGTTTATTTATTTATTTAATATTAACAGGTCAATGTTTTAACAACGTGGAATTATTTCTTTAATACGTATTTCTTGTTTTATTATTTTGAATGTTATGCTAAGTATAATAATAAATGTATCATATCTAAATTATTAACTAAAATTTAGACATTGGAAAATAGAAGATTGTATATATTTATATGTAATGATCAAAATGAGTGGATATAATTAAATTTATAATTTACAAATTAGAAGGTACCTGAAACTTTTATGTTGAAATAAGGGAGTTTACATTTAAAACAATTACATTTGTATTAGAATGTATATTCCATAAATTAAATAATGAGTATAGAAAAAGAATTCAATAAAAATTCGGAAGAAAAGAATAACCTTTAAATTTTTCTGATTATTGGAATATTATTGTTACTTCCCATCATGTTTGTTATATTTTTCCTTATAATATAATGTATATAAAGATAAAACACAAAAATATTAATACTATTTGTTGCTATTATAATTTACTTAAGTGAAAAATGCATAATTATAATATAATTTTATATATGATGTTCATTTACTATATGCCCGTTTTGTTACATAATTTGAATATTATATATGTAAAAGGGTATCAATAAAGAAAAAAGAAATAAAATATAGTGCTTGGAAAGAACGTGTTTCTGAATTATTAACTAATAGATAAAAGTAATTCTATTTAAATTCTAGGAATCGTATAATTTTCTGGTTTATCTTCATGTATAAGTATTCTTACAATAGCTTTACAGATAATAACATTCACATGAAGCAATAGTGCTATGATTGTAATTCCTGGTCTAAATTTTCAGTTCTTTATAATTTAGAGGGAAAAAATAGTAATGAAAAATTTAAATAAGGAATGTTATAAATAAAAAATATACATTTTTTATTTTTTTTTGTTACATTTTTATTTCATATATATATTTTTTTTTAATATAAATATTATTTGCATTTTTGTTAATGTTACTCTTCTTTGTTTACTTTTTCCTATTTTAGCGAATAAGTAATAATCTTTAATCCGTATTACTTTATAAGGAATTCAAAGTGTTCTGTAACATCTTTTATTATATATTTTAGTTCCAAAGTTATTTATTTTGCATTGTTACGAAGATATCATGTATAACGGGATTTTTATAATATTAACTCTTAAATTAGTATAGTGTTTACGTTAACGTCTTTTTTGAATAATTTTCACATAATTATTATAGTAATTTTTATTAATAATTAAACATTTTTTTACTTTTAGTTAATCTCGTTTTTTAATAAATTTCCACATGTATTTAATATTCATACCGCTAAGTATTAAATTTTTTCTTGCTAACAATATAAACTGTAATTTCTTTATTAAGGATCTCCTTAAGCCTTATAATCTATATTATGAAAACTTCCTTCGTAATTTCTATTTACGTTTTTACAGGTGTTTTGTAAAATTTCGGTTGTTTCATTTGCAACTTGGTTATGTTCTATTATTTATTGCTCTCGCAAATGACTATGTAACCAAAATTTTATTGGAGTAAACTATATGAATAAATAAGAAAAAAATTATATATATATATATATATATATATATATGTTTATTTAAAAATGTAGTTGTTTAGTGCTAGTAATTATTTTAGAGAATGCGCATACTTATTGTGATTGAATATCATCTCTATCAAGTATAATTTTTTTTAACCTTATATAAAAAAAATAAAGTAAAAGATGCTAGTAATATAACTGCTGTTGTTAAACTTGCAGAATATATATAATTTACCTTTGTAAGTGGTAAAATCAATGATGAACCAGAACAATGAATTACCGTGCGCAGTTTATTATCATATGCTTGCTTAAAATTGATTAGCTTATGACAAAAAGGATTTTAGTTATTTCTTTTACATTCTTCGTAATTATTCTTATAAATGTTATAACAATTTTTAATATTACTACAAATACTCTCATAAGAATCTTTATCTCGACAATTGAATTTTTTTAAATTTTCATAATAATTGTATATTTCTTTAATTTTATCTAAATCATCATTTGGAATACTTTTTATTTTTTTTATGCACATATTTTCTGTTTTGGACAAAAATTCCTAATATCCGTTTAATCAATTAGGATTCTTATTATAACTAGCATCTATATTTATCTGGTAATTCAAGTATTTGCATGGTGTGAGGCTATCAGATTTATAACTATTATATATTCTAATTAAATATCTACCGATCTCTTGACATGGAACAGTAAAATTATCATAATTAATTGACACACATTTCATTCCAGGATTATTCCCAGTAACACTGCTATTCAAAGTGTCTGATATAGTTTTATTGTCAAATTCATCTCTATATTTAAGATATAATGTTACGGTATTCTCCTAAGAATAAAAAAAATATTATAATAATATATAAATACACAGAATCACATTTTTATTAAATAGATTTTTATATAATTTGTAGAAAAATGATCCATTGGATACAATAGTGTATATAATTATTATAAAATAAAAATAAATTTTATGTTTTATTCTGTAGTTAGAGTTATCCTTGTATATAAGTGTACGTGAGTTAAATAAGAAAAATTAAGTTAGTATCATATTAATATTTATTTAAATGAAAAATATATATATAATATATTCATAAGTAATATGTTCCTTTTTTTTCATACATAGAATTTAAAAAGAATTTACTTAAAAAAATTTTTTTTTTACTCTTTATTAATATTAAAATAAAGTGACATATGTAGTAAAATATAAAATAAATACTTTTAATTGATAAAATAATATTTTGAAATATAAGCTTATTCTATTCTAAATAAAAACAAAATAGGGAAAAGTGCTCTTTCATATTATAAATATGAGACATATAATTGTACCGATATATTATACAAAAAACTAAATTAATTTTGGTATAGTCTCATATAAATTTCCTGTTATACTGCAAAATTTATTTAAGGAAACTTTTAGGCCTTTTAAAATATTATATATATATAAGTATTAAATATTTATGAACTATAGAATTTTGTCTTTTTTTTTATTATTATTTTTGTTATTGTTAAGATAATACCTTACATATTATTTAAGTTAATATATACAATAAGTTTTAATAATATACATATTTGTTGATAAACTGAACTTCATAAATATTGCTGAAATTAAATTTCAATTGAAGAAAAAGGAGATTTAACTAAAAGATAGTATGTGGAGATAAGTATTTATTTGTTAAACTAAAAGTATACTTAAAAATCATGTTTTAATTATAAATTTAATATTACATAAATAGAATATATAGTATAATTATACAGTAAACTGTTAATACTATCTATTCTATTGCATGCAGTAAATGCTGTTTTACTTACCTTTTTAGAACTTTCAGTGTGGTATAATATATCTTTTTATATTCGATATATAAATGTACGCAGAAAAATTAAATATTTTTATATTATTAATTAATTATAATTATATATTAAAAAAAAATAAATTTAATAATTATCATAACATCTTTAATAAAATTTTTCATTCAAATCGTTTGAATTTGTAGAATAACAAAAATATAGATAACACTATACATCAAAATTTTTCATTATAATATATAGGTCATATATCCTCATAGTAATGTTGTTTATGATACATGTTTTTATTTCAGTATATAATAAAATAGTTGCGAAGTTTAATATAATAATATTTTCGAATTTTTTATATTTCACTTCTATTTTATCTATGAATATTATATGTTAGATGTGTTCAACAACATTAAAACATTTAATTCAAATTATCTAGAAAATAATATTCAATTATTTCTTTTATATATATATATTATTGTTCTAATATAACCTACAATTGCATATATTTATTATAATATATAAATTATACGTTACATACCTATTTTATTAATATATTGAACATATAAACAAATATATTTTAAAAACACTAAAAAAAACAAAATAAATAAAATTGTTTTTATTGTTAGTTCATGCATGGAATGAATTGTATTTTTCTTCATGCACAATTTCGAAGTAAAAATAGTAGCATAATTATTATAATTGTTAAAATAAATATACGTTATAATAATTTCACAATGGATATTCTTTGATTCTTAATTTTTTTTTTTTTATTAATATTACTACTACAATAATGTATTGTTTAAAAAATAAACATAATACAGTTTTTATATTTTTTACTTAATACAAACCCGTAAAAACAAATTTATAATTTAGTTATTTTTATTGTATATAGGAGGAGGAAAAAATTATTATGTATCAAAATGAATTTAATAATTGCCCATATAGATATAGTGTTGCTTTATTATATATATATATTTATTTATATATATATCTTCAGATAAATTATATTATAATATAAAACAAAAAAGAAGAATTAATTTTATTAACTAATTATTTAATGGAAAAATATTATTCTTTAATTACAAAAAAGTAAAAAAGAAAAAGAATTGAAAATTAAAATTCATAAATTTTCTCTAGGATGTAAAAAAGAACCGCTGATAATTTTATATTAAGATAACATAATAAGAATGTTGTTATAAATATAATTCAAAGGAACCAAAAAAAAAATATATGAAATTTTTTAATATTTCTATAAAATAATTGTATTTTCTTTCGTTATATTTTGTTTTAAAAAAGTATTAAATCTTATGAACTTAGGAATGTTTAATTTATACAGTTATTCATATGAAATTTTTATTTTTTTCATTTCATAAAAATAATACAAAATAATAACACTGAAATTAAAAATGATAAAAAAAACTATAAGAATTCTTTTTATTTATTTGTTAATATCTTTTTACAAAATACTAAATGTGTATTAACTTAAAATATTATATATTCAAAATATATTCATTATCATAATATTCCAGCCGTTTCGATAATTTCAGTGATTTATTAAATTGTTTTAAATAAAAGTTATATAAACCAAATAATAATAACTCTAATGTTATATATATATATGAATTGAGTGTGTCGTATTTATGATATATATATCTGTTTCAGAGAAAACTAAATATTTTGTTAAGAAATAAAAAATTTGAATGTTTCCTTAATTTTTTGAAAACATAAATAATTGAAAACAATAAGATTATAAATAATAAATATATTCTTAGAATATTATAATTAATGATAATTATTAATCTGAAAGTGTCTAGTAACTTACAAAAACTTAAGATATTTTTATTAATTATACAGAATTTCTGTTTTACAATTTATGAACAGATTATCATTACGTCTTCACATGTCTTAAAATATTTTTTTCTCCCGTTTTTTTTCTTAAATTTCTTTTTGATACAACTTATAAAATATTTTATTGGTAATTTATGGAATATTTTTATTTTTAATATGACTTTACAAAGTTAAAACATTTTAATTATAGAAATACATCTAAGAAAGCTCACGTCTGTTATTATTAGTGATAAATTATATTATTGATTATATATAGAATAAGAAAAAGAAAAATACCACATATATGTAAGAATGTACGCATTATTTATAAACCTATACATATAAATATTTAACAAGCTAAATAGAAATAAAAATTTTGGTATTATTAATAACAAATCTATAATTTTACAGGTGTGAGGAGAAAATATAGTCATAAGATACTTTTATATATACAAAGAGAAATAAAATAAAAAAATATAATACATAAAAATTAAGTTCTACATCCAATTAATTGTATTTTACAATAATATCATATATATGTGTGGAAAATAATGGAAATTTGGAACATGAACATCAACGATTGAAAAATATGTAAAATGAAAAATTACTACTTAATTAGTACAATATAAAAGAAATTACATATATGATTATTCCAACATGGTTAATAAGTGAATTTGAAATAATATTCTTGTTTGTAACATAAAAAAATTAATTTTAAATTACATTTCTTTTCCATTCAATCAAAAAGTATTATCTAACAATATTAAAATTTAGAAGTATAATATATCCATATTAAGTAAAAATTATTATGAAATTAATATTAATATTTATATTTAATTATAACGTATAAAGTACACTATTCTATATTTCTTAGAAATAATATCCTAATTAAAACACTGTACACATCTATATAGATTTTCTCAAGCAACACGCATAAGAAGAAAAATCTATGAATTAATAGTGTTAAATGCTTAAAATTTTACATGTATATTTATTTACATTTGAAAAACAAATATTTATGTAATAGAATGATAACTCTATAAATAAAAATAGTCAAACAAAACTTTCAGCAAGTAACTAAAGCACCGATAAACAGAGCATCTTGTTGCAAATATATATAAAGAATAATAAAAAAAAAAACAAAAATTTTAAATTTATATTATCTGATAAAATTTATATTTAATTAATTTAATAGACTAACACTAAAAACATAAATGATATAATTTAGTTAGGGGCAACAAGATAAATATTAAAAGAATGTTTTTAAATAAAAGTTTAATGTACATTATATGTTACATAACAAATTTGGGAGTATATATATTTGTTCTAAATCATATAAAATTTTATGTATATTAAAATAAATATATTGAAATTATTGATACCCACGAAAAATTTATTAGTATAATCCTCATATGTGTTTAGAAATTTGCTTAAGAATAATTGGCATATTACCGATAATCTTATTAAAAATTTTAAATAATCTAAAGAATAAATATAACACTGATAATAATAATAAGACTAATGATATATAAAGGCCTTTATGCGATGCGCATGTCACGCTCATTATTAAGAAGACAGAGCTTAATATATATGGCGTAAAATCCTTAAGCATTTTTCTAGCAATAATTTCTTTAGATTTACCGGTACATATTTTTAACCTTTTATATTCATTATGCGATTTTTCTTGTAGTTCTATTTCAAATTGTGAATCTAATCTGTTTGAATGAGGACTTGTTAATGGTGATATATTAATTTCTGTTGTCTTATATTTTTTTCGTTGAATTCTTTTTTTCTTTAGTTCTTCATTGACTTTATCAGGGTAATCAATAGATGATAATGAATCATAGGTATTTTCAGAATTATCCTTAAATACTAATGAATTACTTGAGTTCTCAAAATTATCTTTAAAATATTTTTTTAAATTAAGACGGCCTCTTGAGAATCTGCATTTGATTCCCCATATAATAATCTGTTTAGTCTTATTTTTGATGTATTATTAAAGTTGATTTTTTTATTGCACGATTTGTCAAAGTTAGTTCGCTGTAAATTAAGGTAAATATATAATATATAAAATAATACATGTACTTTCGTATTATTAAAATATTCAATTTAAAATAAAAATGTAAGATTAAAAAAAACGTATAAAAATTCTTGAATATAATAATTATCTTACTTCATAGGAATAATTGAATATCCATATTAAAAGGGTAAGGAAGAAGAATTTAATTTTTTGTTTCATCGTGTTGAATGTATTTAGAATATTAAAATTTATGTGATGATAGAATTTTCAGGAATATATGTTTTTTGATAATATTCAATATAACAGTTATAATTTTTCTTTATGGTTTTTTGTTACTTTAAAATTTGAAAATTTATGGCTTTCTTAAATTAATATTAATTAAAAAATATATCTAAAATTAGAAAAGGAAAAAATGCATTAAATAGAAATATTATACTAATTTTTCTATAAGATAATATTATTAAGTAATATAGATAAAATAGATTTAAAAAAAAACATTAAAAAATATGTAAACAATTATTACATAATAATTGCAACTAAGCATATGTAAATAATTTATTTCGAAAATTTTGTTTCTATTTATATATTCTCTATGTTAAATATAAACCTGCTTTCGTAGATTAGCTATGAAAATGAATAAAAAAAAAATAAATAAAGATGGAATGTAGTATAAATATTATTCTTTAAAAAAATATAATTTTATTTTGATTAAAATAATGAAAAAGAATTAGGATTCTACCAGAGCATTTTATATGAAATTTTTTTTAAAATAATTGATATATGCGTAATAATTGTAACAAAAAAATATATTATAATAATAATGATTTAATAAAATTTAATTTGAAATAAATATTACACAATATTAACAACTTATATAATTTAATTAAAAATGCTTAATAGAATGTTGACAATAAAAAATATTATATCTCAATGAGTTAATTTAATTAAAATATTATATTATTTAAATTAAAGTTTTATTTTTTTTAACAATATAAAACATAGTTTAATTAAATTTATGGTATATTAATGACCTTTAATATTACTGAATATACATGAATATAAAATATATGAAATAATACTATAAATAAATATTTGGAATACAAATATTTTTTAATTTCTTATGATTAAAATATGAAAATGTAATTAAAAATATAAATTTATATAAGTTATAAATATCGTGAAGAATTACATATACATAATTAATTGACAGTTTAATGATATTTTAATATCGGATTATTATCTATTTTTCATTATGCAATAAGAAAATAATTATAACATATAAAAGAGTTAACATAAATATATTTTAGCACAATTATATGAAGAATACGAATTAAACATAATGAATTAGTATTATGACTAATAAAAAAATTATTAGATAAAATTATTTACATCATTTTTATAATATGAAATTAAACATTTTAATCATTTCTTTTTCCACTTATTAGAATAGTGTGTATCAACTATATTATTTGAAATAATATAAATATATTCCTAATATAAGGAAAAAATAAAGAATAATTGATATTCTCATATTTTATATTTATTAGGTTTATAATTATAATACATCATTATTGTTATTTATGTTGTTTATTTATTCATGTAAATATAAAAGTACAGGTTGGCAAAAAAATATATATTTTTTTTATATTTATATAATTATTTATATACATTGTTTAGATTCGCTTTTTTAATGTATTTTTCTTATATAATATAATTATTTATATTTATTTAATATATAATAAATTCATAAATATTGTAATATACTTATTTTTGGCAAATACATTTGGGATAAAATATTACGTATATATCTAAAAATTTTATGGATATCTAATTGATATTTAGAATTCAATAATAAATAACTTAATAATATTTCATTTTAAAAATTCATAAGTTTTTGAAAGCTATTTTATATATGAACAGTGTATTTTTATATAAATAAAGTTTTCCTATTTTTAAAAAACAATAAAATTTAGGAATTGAAAATTTGGATTTGTTATATTTTTTATCTTTTTCTTGTTGGGAATACTAGTATCCGTATTATCGACATTAATGTTTTTAGATAAGCTGTGGTGTAAAGAATATATAATACTGGTAATTTTTCACATTTATATAGAAAGGTACCAGAAAAGGTAGTACACTATATTAGTATAGATTTTATTTAACTTACATAAAGTTATATTATTTGTTATAATTATAATGACGATTTATAAGATCCTAAGAAATAATGAAAAATATATAAAAATTAAATATATGTCTAAGTAAAAAGAATAATAATGAATGTAAGCTATTCTGAAAAGATATATTTAATATGAAGTAACATCTGTAATATTTTTAGTGATATACATTATTCGAATATATATAATCTCTATAATATTGTAGTTGCACGAGAATACACCATAATTATTTAATGCAAAACAAATAAAAATGTGTTCTCTTTTTTGGTGAATTTGAAAGTTTGAATGTTTTTAAATTTCTACTTTAACATATTATTTAATCTTAATTAAAAAAAATATTATTTACTGTATATATATGTATATGTAAATAGGTTTCTACTAATAATATATATCTGTTCTATAAAATAAATAAATAGCAGACTTATTCGTATACTTTTATAGAACTCATATACTTATGTTTTTACTGATAATTTTCATCTTATATTTTGTGTCAAGTTCCAGTATAAAAAGATCATTTGTTCAGGTAATTAAAAAGAATGTATTATTACATATTAATTGATAACTATTGTGTCTTTTTTTGTATTTGATGCAACTACGTGAGCACATTATGTTGCCTTTATATATATATATATATATATTTTTATTTTTAATTTTTTTTTTTTACTTTAAATGGTGCTTATTATTTAATGTAAAAAATACGTTTTATCATTAGTGTGTTATAGAATATATGTATGTACTGTAAAAATCCTTTTAGCGGACATTTGGCTAGTTTTTTTTCATCATATATAAGAGACAGTATAAATATATTTTAAATTAATATGCTTACAATTTATGAGCTATAATTGTTTAAAAACTTAAGAATTTCAAATATTACCAATAAAAGTACAAGATAAAATTATTCAAATATTATATTATTGTGCATAACTATGGAGCAAATTCAATTTTCGATAGTTGCTTAAATATATTTCATATTAAAGTGTTATAAATAAATATGGTGTATATAATTTTTATTTACTATGTCATTATAGAGATAAATTAATGAATTAATCTTAATGATATATTAATAGATAACATACATTAATGCCATATTTTTTTTTTATAGTATTTATTATCTAATAATATGTCATATTTTTGCAAAAATTTAAACAATCTTTAGGTATAATAAAAATTAATATATTTTTTTTGCAATATTACAGAATATGTATGCTTTTTTTTTTTTTTTTTTTATATATATATATTCTCTATTTATTATTATTTTCTAAAAATTGATTAAGAATAAATGAAATATTATATTAAGGACACACAAATATATATTTTATATTGACATTACTAATTATTTTATATTTATATGTTCATAATTTAAATGAAAATAAAAAGGAAAATTTTATGCTTACATTTTAGAATTATTACTCAGGACATTTCTATGGAATTATCAATATTTCTTTGCTTAATTTTAGTTCAAATAGTACGTATATTATTATTAACATCGTGTATCTTTATAGTGTTCCATTAATGCGACACATACGCTAATTGTTTTATTATAACCTTTATATAATAATTAATTTAACTCCATTTTATAAAAATTATTTAAAAATATATATGAAATTAGATTGTAAAACATTATACATAAGCATTTTTATTCTTTATATAATTGACTAAATACATTATACAATCAAGATTATTGTATTTTAAATACAATAATACAAGAACAGCACTATATGTATTATCTATTTTTATTTTTTGTTATATTTCTTATAAGCATATAAACTGGTTTAGAAAAAAAAATTTTAAGTAATAAATTTACAATATTATCATTTAGTAATAATAATATATATTAGACTTGATTAAAAGTTATACATCCAAATATATATCACAATAATAGGAGATCATTTATAATTTTTTTATAAAATGTATATATATTCATATACTATGAAGTATTTTATAGAAGTGATTTTTTTTTTTATTATATAATGTAGAAAATTGCAAGCGTTATAATAAGTTAAAAGGTAAATTTGTAAAAAAAAATAGTTTTTTTCATTTATTATTACTATTATTTTATTAGATAACATTTCTTAATAATAATAAATAATTTTTCAAAAATATGTTTATAAATAAGAATTATTAATAGGAAAAAATCAACGAAATTATTTATTGTTATACTCATATAAAACGACATATTATCTATGATCTATACATTCTATACTCTGCTCCCATATTCTACATAAACTCAATATTTATAAATATAAAAAAATCATATATATATTTTTTTTTATTCTTAAAAATATTAATAAAAAAATAATTAATTTAATATAATATATTAAGATGTAGTATTTTTATATTTATGAATGAATTAAAATTATTTCATTTTCGTGAATGTATATTTTTTTTTTTTTTTTTGAATAAGATAGAAATTAATTAATGTATTTTTAATGTTTTTATTTTTCGATGATAATGTGAAATAAATTAGAGTTATATATATTTTGTTATCTTTTTATAAAAAAAAATATAAAAATTTGTTAAATAAATATAGCATTCTATATGATTAGAAGAATAATTTATTATTACTAATATTTCTTCTAAATATATATTTTAGAATATTACAATTTTTATATGATGGAACAAAACATTATATTACTATTTCTTATTAAGTTTTCAATGTTTCTTTTTTTAATTTGGATATATCATTTTTACAATGATATGGTATGATGATATTATTTGCGTGTATTTTCCTTTTATGCGTTTTTTTATTTTATTTACATTAATATTTTTTTATAGAAAGATTATTTATTCTGTTAAATAATATTTACATTTTTCTTTAGGCCGAATTTAACAAATATTTGGGAAAAAAGTTCAAATTTCACAGAGAATTAGATAAAAGAAATTATCGGTTACTATCAAAAAATAAGAAAAATAAAAATTCAAATATTGTACCTTTATATGAAGATATGACAAATAATAGAGAGTGCAAAAAAAATGATACATATATTAGTGAAAAGGTTTTTCCAAAAGGAATGAAACAATTTAATAGATGTACATTGAATAAGGATAAATACTATACAGAAGTTACGGATTATGATAATGGAATTTTTGATGGAAAATATTTCCATTTTGAAAAAAAATTGATAAAAAAAAAGGATTATGATAATTTCCTTGAAAGAAACAAGAGAATTAGTGACATATTATTAAAAAAAATAAAATTTAGAAGCTACGGATTTGGAGTTGTTACATTTATTCTTTTTTTCTTGTCGGGAATAACTTTACCAATAATAAAAGGAGTGGGTTATTTGAATACTGTAAACGAGAAACTCATGGAATTAATAAAATTAATTGCGGGTGAAGTAAATGCATTAAAACCGTATATTGGTGTAATAACATTTGGAGTATTCATCATTATAACAGGTATTATATTTTTGATAATAATTTATAAGATCTTATGTAATAATGAAAAGTATAAAAAAATCAAGTCAATGAGTGAGTAAAATTTATATTAGATAATAATTATATTTGTATAAGAACATCTCTAATTTGTAAAACCTCTAATATTTTTAGTGATATACTTAAGAAGCATATATATAATTTTAATATATTATAATTGCATAAGTTTTTACCTAGTCTCTTTGACACACAAGAATAAAATATTATTTTTATGTTTATTGAAATTTAATATTGTAATATTTTCTAATTTGTATTTTAAATTAATATTGTAGCTTAATTTAATATTATGACATAATATATATACTCCTGGTTTTAAATATATTTCTATGAATAAATATGTTTGTATTTTAAAATTAATACATATTAGGACAATTTATATAATTTTAATAGAACTGTTATAATTTGTGTTTGTACTAATAAGTGCTTCTTTACATTATATAATCTTTTTCATTATAAACTAATATTTTGTTAAAATAATTGGAAAAATGTAATATTAGTTTTAAATTAAAAATAAATGCATCTTGTTTTGTGCTTAATTAAAGGAAGTATATATATTGAAATGAAATTTTATGTAGGTGTATATCCATATATATTGCATAATAAAAACATAATTATCCTATAACTTACTTTTTGCGTAATATATCGTATAAAAGTTATTAATTGTAAATATCTTTTTAACAGATATTTAGTTTTTTATAGATTGAATAAATGTCCATTTATAAGTGTATAACATAAAGATATATTTTTTAATTATGGTTTACTTATTATTTCTTACTAGATGAGAGAATCAATATAATTACTATTATATGAAGAGTTAACACCGCATATATTATTATTATTTCTAATTGTAGTACTAATTAGACTTTGTGAAAATAAGTTATGTATATATTAATTTGAAATATTATTGATATATGTTGTATATTTTGTATTTATTTTTTATGTTATTCAGTGATTATATTAATGAATTAATTTTAATCATGTATTATTAGTACATACAATACTTTTTTTTTTTTTTGTTTTCTGATAATTGTACAATGCTAAAAATATAATATATATATCTGTAAAAATCTAAATTTCATCAAAAGTTATCAAAATAAATACATGTTTTGTGCATAAGTTTTATCATGTGTAGGTATTTATTTACGTATTTGTTCTATGTTTATGGTTTTATATAAATAATTAAGTAAAAATTTAATATTATTTAAGTATATATAATAAAATATATAATATATTTTTATCAGTAAAAATTCCTTTTTATTTATATTGTTAATTTTTTAAATAAAATAAAATTAAAAAAATACGGATTTTATTTTTATATACAATTTATAAATACAATTGTAGGTTTTAATTTAAGATTCACGAATTAATATGCAGGATTTTAAGCATTCGTAAAATTTATTAGGGCATTTTTACATTTAGTGTGAACTGCATACATGTAATTATTAATATTGCGTATTAGATTGCTGTTACAGCATGTAAGGTTTTACATAATTTTATTATTACACATACGTAATTTTTAATGTAATTATATTTTGTAGATATTACTTTCGTTTGAATAATATAATAAAGCGATAAGTAAAAATATATCCGTTTCTATCATTGAATATATAAAAAGAATTAATTATTGAATTTTGGTTATTATAATAATAGTACATCTAGTATAAGTATTAATATATGTACTCTTTTTTTACTTATTATATCTCATTTACATTTCTTTGAAAATTATATATATAATTAAAAAAAAAATAATTAAAAAATGATTTAAGTTGGAGAATTTAATAATATTTTCTTCACAAGAAATAATATTAATTATATTTAATTTAAAATCTTGATTTCTCAAAATAATTTTACAAAAATAAAACCTTATACTTTATTTTACTTCAAAATATATATTTTTTTTATAGATTTTGTAGCATTAAATAAATTAGATTTTTAAATTTTATTATATCCCATCGAAAAATTAAAGTACCATAATTATTATAACATATAATATTGTATCTAATATATTGTGCATCATTTACACGTAGTATTATTATATTATTATAATAATTATTATATTATTATCAACAATCAGTTTTTCTAAAATACAATGTTCATAAAATTAGAATTATGAATATAAAATCATTGCTAAAACTTGTTATTATCCCATTACAGATTAAATATATTTCCTATATTCTCTATATTCTATATTCTACATGAACTGTATGGTGAAAAATATAAAGTTTATATTATAATTTTAATTTATATATGTTAGATCAATAAAGAATTATTTAATTATGTTTTTTTGAATGCATATGTAAGTATTCAAATTATTTAATTTTAATGAAAATTATTAATTCAAAAATAAAGCGGGATAATTTTTTTGTATAATATTTTGAAACCTACATTTTTGTAAATTTCATGCAAAACAACATATAAATTTTTTAAGATAAAATAAAAAATAATAAAAAGAAATTAAACAGATAGTTATAGTGTCCATTTTCATTAAAAAAATATTAATTTATTTTTAATTTATTCTTTAATGTATGTATTATAGTATTAAAATAGTACATCATGGAACAAACGATTATAATTCTCTTAATTATAAATATTGCTCCTTCCATTCTTTTGCCTTGGACATGGCATTTCGACGATGATATGGTATGATAATATCATTTGAGCTCAATTGGATTATTCCTATTTTTATTGTTTTATTTTTATTAATAAGAATTTTTAGAATAAAATTATTTATTCTTTTAATAACAAATATGTACTTTGTTTTTTTAGGGGAGATTTAACAAGTACTCGTATGAGCGTTACAACATTAGAAAACAATTAGATGGAAGATCTTACAGAATATTAGAAAAGTCTAATAGGAATATAGATTCAAGTATTGTAGGGTTAAACGAAGAGATCTTATATAATGAATTGAAAGCAAAAGGAGGTATCTCTAATAATGTAAAATGGGGCAAAATAAAATTCAAAGATTCAAATGGAAGTACGACAAAGAGAGATCAACAGAATAAACAAACTATGAAAAACAAATATTGCATATATGAAACAAAAAAATATTCCCGTATGGAAAGAAAAATATTCAAAGAACAAGATTATATGGATTTTCTTGAAAATAACAAAACAATTAGTGATAAAATTTATCGAAAAGTAATATTTAAAAAATACAGATTACGAATCTTTTTGCCTCTATTATTGTTTTCGTTATTATTCATATCGCTTTTATTAGATGTTTTCTGTGATTGTGGACTTCGTCGCGGGTTTTATAGTGTAATGAAAGTTCTCAGTGGATCTAAGTGGACACAATCATTACGTCCCGCGTTAATGAATGAACATTTTAAATGGTTTTTCCAATCTATGGGAGAAGTTGCAATAGAAACTACGGCAGATAAGCATCTATACACTCCAACCTTTTTTCGTATGATAATATATATCATACCTTTCTTAATTTTTGGTGTTATAATTATATTAGGTATTATTTATTACCATAAAAAAGTTAAAAAATATAAAAAAATTAAATTCAAGAAAAGGTAAAATGAAAAATAAGAAATATTTTTCATTCTGTAATTAAGTCTTTAATATGAAGTAATAACTGTATCTTTTTTACTTAAGTACTTACTAAATATACATATAATATCTTATTTTTTACAAGAGAGACTACCAATATATGAACTTTCTGAAACATAACAGAAGAAAAAAATACGTTCCTAATTTATTCGTCATTTTGGCTGTTTTAATATTTTGATAATTCTTAGTATAAATTATTGTCTGTGTTTAAAAAAATATTATGACATAAAATGTAGATTACTGTATTTAAATAAAAATTCAAAGAAAATAATTGTATATAGCTTAAGTTTATAGTAGAAAAATTCATGTAATTTTATTAATATCTGATAATTTATAGTTCAAATAAAATGTTATAATTTTTTTCTTTATCGTGT